>NC_140492.1:15893259-16493259 GCF_964271855.1 Acomys minous | reverse complement strand
AGTTTGAGGGCACTTCGCAACCCTAGCGCAGTGGAAACATCCTAGAATCTATAAGAGTGACAATAGTAAGGAGTCCTAGCAATGGAGGCATTGGAGTCAGAACGAGGCATCTTTTGTAATCAGGCACATCATCCAGTATGGTAAGACTGATTTGCATTTGGCTAAGTTCTAGGCTGAAAGGGTGCTGTGGATATCCAAAAACAAAATAGGCTGTTGTTAGAGCAGAGAGTCACTAAAAACTGGCAGCAGGGTCTCGTTGCTGAGGACAATATCCATACAGCTCACTGAACACAGAGAGGTAAAGCTGGCGACTGAATGGAGCCTTCTCCTTTCCATTCTAGGCTCTGTGGTACAGGAACTATTCTGTGTGGTATGGGAAGAGAAGCCTGGGCACCACCAGAACCACACAGCCCTCAGCTTTCAATCTGTCCAGCCTGCAGAATATGCTGAGAAATGGTAGTACAAAATTATGAGAGTGGCTAACTAATGTCTTGAATAACTTGAGGCCCATCCCAACAGAGGGAGCTCATGCCCTACACTCTCTGGATGGGCAGGACCTGGAGACTGGATAGCCCAATGACTTAGTAGAACCAAATTCAGCAGGCAAAACAAACAAACAGACAAAATAAGTAAAGAATCAAAAAGAAAAAAAACATCCATAATGATGTTCTGTTATACTCAAAGGCTGGTGCCTTGTCCAGTTGTCATCAGAGATGCTTCCTCTTGAGGCAGAATGGAGTGGGTGCAGGAACCTACAGCCACACATTGTGCGGGGAGTCTAAATTGGAGTTCTTCATGGGGTTTTTCCTCCAGAGATTGAAGAACCTGGCAGAAGACAGGAGAAAGATTGTAGGAGTCAGAGAGGATGGCGGACACTCGGAGGGTCAGGCTCTCTTAGTCAACTAATCTGGGCTCCTATAGGTGCACACATATGAAGTTGCAGTCACAGGACCTCTTTGGGTCTACAGTAAGTCTCATGTATATATGTTAGGGCTATTAGCTTGCTTTTTTTGTGGAACACCTAAAGCGGGAGTGGGTGAATCTCTGACTGTTCTTGAGACTTTTCCTCCTATTGGGCTACCTTGTCAAGCCTCTAAATGAGGGCATTTTTTTTTTTTTGGCTTATGTTATCTTTTTTTATTAATGCTTTTTATTTTTACATACACAGTTATGTTACACATATATACAATAAACCACTTACAGCAAGAAGAACTGTGAAATAATAATGAATTATATAAATGTTACATTCTTTGTGTTTTGGCTATTTGTATTTGGCAGCCTTGAAGAAAACATCTTTCCTATCTAGATGCATCTAAAATTCTGAATATAAATCAATATCTATCATATTTCATCATTATTAGCTTAAAACATTTATGTAGATCTAAAAATATCTTAACCCATAACCAACTAAGCTTAATTGTAAAACTAAACTATCTGGTTTTCAACCCCATCAGAGACTTGAGAAGGAATGAAATTAATTACCTGAGTATACAGGGGGTGCAGGTTAGCAGCTTCCCAAATGAGAAGATGAGAGAGACAATTTGCTACCAGAGCAGTCACCCAAAACTCTCTATCCTGCTTAGCTGTTGCCTTTTGGAGACCTGTTATTTTCAGAAGAGGAAACAAAATATCTGGCTACGGGACATGGGGGGTTGGGAGGGAGACCTGGGGAGGAGTAAATGGAAGAAACACTGTAGTCAGGCATGTATTCTATGTCAGAAGAAGCTATTTTCAATAAAACATTCCTGAATTGAGACTCTCCATGTTTTTATCACCATGACTGAAAATGAGCCACCACACAGGTAAAACCGACAGGAAAAGTGAGAGGAGGAGAAGGAAGAAAAGAGGTAGGGAGAGGGGGAGATTTATTCTGAGTTCTAATCCTCAATCAATTGCACCTTTTTGATTTGTTACTTCGTATGAATAATAATCTTTTCCCCAGGGAATTACCATTTCTTTTGTATTCTCGAAGTTAGATGCTGTGACATGACTCTGGTGTGCTCACAGTTGGGTGCCATTACTTCCCCTTCTCCTTCATGAGAGGAGAGGAATAAAGTCAAACTTAAGGATCTTTTCCTACAAAGAATCACAGCTGCTCTGACTTCAAGATAGCACTGGCCACCTAATACCCAGAAGACAGAGTTCCATGGCACTTTGCCACTGTGTACCTTTGATTTCGTTGTGGTTGTTGCGATTATTATCTTATGTTGTTCAAAGTCACCTAGAACTTATTATGTAGACGGGGCTGACAATGAACTTTTTTTTTCCTGCTTCTATCCCCTGGGTCTTGGATTTAGTGGTGTGAACCCCCATACCCAGTTTATGCAGTGCTGGGGTAGGAACCCAGGACGTCAAGTATTTTAGGCAAGCAGTTTACCAACTGAGTTACATCCACAGAACTTAAGGGTCCTCATTATTGCCTTCCTTTAATTGCCTCAGTCATAAAGTAGTAGGCTGATGGACAGAATGAGGGCAAAACCATTTGTAACACTTTAAGTTACACAAAGAAGTAACATTTAATATAATCAGTAAGTGGCAAGGATGCTGCGTTCCATTGGATAAATGTTTATAATATCATTGAAATATAAGGAATATAATAGTTCTCCATAATTCCAAAGGACCTTGCCATTCCCTCTGAATTCTGAGAGAACAATCTTTGTATTGATTTTTAGGAGGGCACAGTGAAAAAAAAGAGGTATGGAGATGAATTATTTCAAAGAAATTAATGATAGGAACTATAAAACTACAAAAACCTAGTTCAACCTTACTGTATCTATACTTTTCTTGTTTATTGCTAGACTTATGCAATTTTTCACAAGAGTTTATTCATTCTAGGTAGTCAATTGTTTTTATAAGCATTGTTTCAGTGGAATCAATTTTATTTAATTTTGAGGGAGGTTTGTGTTTTAGAATTTTATTTTCCACTAATAGTAATATATTCTGCTGTGAGAGAAACTCTAAACTTGTAACATCACAGGAGCATTCTCAGTTATTTCTTACTGGACCATATGTGGATTTTTTTTTCCTAACATGATAACTCACTTCTCCTAACAAGTTTCCTAACAAGAAACTCAGTGATTCCTGACAGACTTCTAAATGATGTTCGTTCAGAGGGAGAATTCAGAATTAATCCTGGTCTATTATGAATTCAGGAACCGAGGTCTGCTAAAGTTTTTGCCTATACCCATAGTGTCTACACTGCTGCTTGTAAATGAAATGAAAAAGACAACTGGAGAGGTAGCAAGAAACACTCCACTGTGGGTCTCATTCCAGTGGAAACCAAGCAAATTCTATGCACTTACATCACACATATATGTATTACTACTTGGTTGAGAAAAAAATACAAACCCCAGAGTTTGGAGTTATTGTTCATGAGCATGTACATGACATGTCAAATGTAAATATAACACAATAGGAAAGAGATACATTTTTTCTAGATACTTGTTGACCATATGACTATAAAAACAGATAAAGATAGGGTACATACTATTGTAATATATGCTTCATTGTGTAACTGATACTTCAACAAGTAAAAAGAAATACTTCAGAAAGACATTTTATACTTAATGGATAAAACGACGCATATTTAATATATGGCCATTTGTAAAGGTTAGAAAGTCTAGAAGCTAGTACCATAGTTTGAGCAGGACCCCTGGACCCAGATCTGCCCATCATAATGTTCTCCTTGTAGGTTTCTAGGACCCTCTGGATCCTTCTATTTCCCCCTTCTCCCATGCTTCTCTCACCTAAAGTCCCAATAGGATGTCCTTCCCTCTGACCCACTTTCCTGGTAAGTGAAGACTTTCATGGGACATGCCCCTTGGGCTAGTGTCTCAATATAAGTGAGTATATACCATTTGACTCTTTTTGCCTCTGGGTGAACTCACTCATTATGACCATTTTTAGTTCAATCCATTTGTCCACAAATTGAGGAATTCCTTGTTTTTAATAGCTGAGTAGTATTCCATAGTGTAAATGTACAATATAGGCAGTAAACTTCGAACTCCTACCCAGATCTAGCCGATGGACAGGACATTCTCCACTGTTGAGTGGAGAGTGGGGTCTGACTTTCACACGAACTCTAGTGCCCCATATTTGACCATGTCCCCTGGATGGGGAGGCCTGTTGGCACTCAGAGGAAGGATAGCAGGCTACCAAGAAGAGAGTTGATACCTTATGAGCATATACAGGGGGAGGAGGCCCCCCTCAGTCACAACATAGGGGGAGGAGTAGGGGGAAAGTGGGAGGGAGAAAGGAATGGGAGGATACAAGGGATGGGCTAACAATTGAGATGTAATATGAATAAATTAACAAAATATTAAAATAAAAAATTTAAAAAAGAAAGTACAGAAGCACTGTGAAAGGATGCTCTGATCATGGTCTACCTGGACTAAAAATTATAAATCTGAGGACAGTTTAATTTGGACTTTTCATACATTTCTGAAACTTATGGATAATGCTGAGATTAATTTACTTGTATTTGTGGAGCTTGTATTTCTACCAACTTTTGACTATGGGCTACTGTCAACATCTGATGCTGTCTGTAGGTCATAGTCAATGAATCTAAGAGCCAAGCAGCAACAAAAAAATGGTCTGTTTTCTTTTTCAGCAGGCAAAATATAGCTCTCTTCTTTCCTATTTGACAAGCATTCAGAGAAAGCTTTTCCCCATAGTGCCTTATATAGGAGAAATAACCACTGTAAACTTGTGGCTTCACTTGTACACTTACAGTAAAAGTCATAGCTTGTTTTGAATGTCAGTAGCTAAAAACCTAGCTTTTTAGGGGTTACTCACCAAACTGAACAGTTAGCATTATTCTGCCTGTCATATCTCCAGAACTGCTCACAGTAACAGTTCCTCACATATAACCTTGTAGAGGTTAGGCTTAGAAACCTGGAGAATTTATTTTAGTCTTACTCTGAAAGCACTGTAGATGGCTCCAAGCTTTTGTTTTTTCCTTCCCAGGAACTCCCATCCTTTCTTTTATTCACTGTAGCTCATCCACAAATGTCTTCATACTTGTCTCATACAAAGCCCATCAGGGACCACTGAGTATGGTAACTTTCTATAAACAGACGAGGTCATTTCTGTGTTTTACTAAACCCAGGTGGATTCTCATCAAAAAGGATACTGTAGCCATTTATCTCTCAGCTACTTGTCACATTTAAAAGTTTTCCACAGAACTGTACAGATGTTATTGGACTATAAAGCTCTTTTGTTTCGTATACTATGGAGACCAGCTGCATTAACATGAAGTAGACAATCATTTTCTCTCATTTTTCTTGTTCAAAAATATCGCTACATCATATTTCTTCTCCAGTTGGATTTTATAATGAGGTATGACTTTTAAATCTGATTTTATCATATCATACAAAATAAATCTTTAACCCACAAGGCTAAAAAATTCCATTTGTATTCATCAAGTCTATCATTTTGCCTTTAGTCATAATCTCTCCTACACTATCATCTGTAACCTAGATAGGAGGGTATTTTATTCTTTTTTCTAAAATCGTCCAGTTTTCCCAGATCCTTTAAGAACTTGTTCACATACTTAATAACCTTTCCTGTCAAAAAGCTCATTTTTCTACCTATCACTTCTTCAACCTTGTAATTCACACTTTTAAAGAAAAATCTCTATAAAACTTATGGTGGGATACTTTTTAACTCTTTTAGTAGATCTATACTTATACTGATCATAAATAGGAGAAGGAATTATCAATTTTTAATTTCTTGGGATTTTGTGGACTGATGTTAAGTTTAATAAAAAAAATATAGAATTTATAAGGAATTGGGAAATTTTCTGCTTCTATCTGATTATTTGTCCTCTTGAAAAAACAAAATCATGGAAAATATTAGCAATGACAGCATACTGAAGTTGTATCTACATTTAGTTCAGATAATTATTAGCTCATAAGAAATTTTAAGATTTGTCTGTAAAGATTTAGCAAACTCTTAGTTATTTTCCTCATTATACAGTTAAAATCTATGAACTCAGAATATGTGTAGAAGTTGTAAAGTAATATTTTCAAACTCAAAAGAATTTTATATGCCCTAGGTACATTTTCTTGAACATGAATCTATTAAGTAAAAATGTGGGGATGAAAAGTTATGGAAGGGGATGAAGGTGAATATAGAGAAAGAGATGAGAATAAAATAACATGGAAGATGTCTGAAAAATAAAAATCACATTCTTAATGATCTATCTAAATAAAACTCATAGTACATGTAAGTCTGTGTATAAATATTTTTATTATAGTTTAAATGAAATTTTTATCTGGAGTGACAATGCTTCCTTTATGAACCAATTACCACGCTCCCCAATCCCAACACGAGGTGTGAAAAACCCTTTTTAAGTTGTTTGACAATATTGTCTAAGAGACTCCCGATCCATTGCAGTATACTGCTATTGCTCTTGTTTTACCTCAAATTTAGAAAATAAAGCCCTATTACAGAAGACACCATATACTACAGACATAGGACCCAGAGATCACGATCTGAAAATGACCTCAGAGCTTCTTGAGGACTAGTTTCCATGGTCCCAGAGGTACAGAAGTGGGACACACCTTGGCAGTTAACCAGTACCTCTTTAGTTGCAATTAAGATCTACTCAAACAGGCAGACACCATGTCTGGTACTGGAAACCTAGTAAAATACCCAGAGTTAGTCACGTCATGTAATTGAACCTAGATCGTCCACTTTCCTTATGAAGCTAACTCCCTTACTTCATTCTAAACACCTGTCCTTATACTGGGAGGTAAATGTATCCTTTTCACCTTTTCAGGGAAATTTCATATTGAAACACAGGCCATTACAAAATCCACAATCAATCAAAAGGCAGAATTAGAGAGACCATTCTCAAGGCATGTACCTGTAAAACAACTTCCCCAGCTAGGGCTCAGGGATCATGTCAGAAAAACATACGGAGAGATTGTATGAACTAAAGGACCTGGCAGTTTGCTGTGAGATTGTGTCTCCTGGGGATGTCAGAAGCTAACACCATGACATCTCACCAACATGCCTGTATTAACATTAACATGAGGTGAACAAAGTACAACCACAATATACATGTTAATGTGTACACAGGAAAGGCCAGGAGTCATACAGGGGGTGAAACAGTCTTCTCCAGGGAAGACCACTCCTGTTAGTTATCCAGTACCAACTGGTCTGAATTGAAAGTATGTATATAAGTAACAATATAGAGATTGAACAGGTTATATTAAGAAATTTATGCACACAACATCAATTATGGATAAAACCTGAATTTGGAAGAGATTAAGGAAGGTTTTGACTCTGCAATGTCCCCAAAGTCTCATGTGTTGAAATTTTGTTTTCAATGTAGCAGTCATTAGGATGGAAGCTTTGGGAAAATATTGGATGGAAAGAAAACTGATACCACAATATATTAATTTGATTGGATAATGGAAGATAGGGGAAGCTAATAAAGTGGAACTTTCTTGTAAGAAAGTAATCTTAGTGGGGTAACTCCAGAAAATGTCTGTCTTTATATCTAACCCCACAGATACATACACACAGTCTGCTTTCTGACTGCAAAGAGGTAAGCAGCCTTCTCAGTCACACATGTGTGCAGTTTTTTCTTCTTCTACAGTTTAAAGACAAAACAATAGAGCCAGACTACCTTGGAGAGAGATTCAAAAAACCATGAGTGAAAATAAACTTCTCGTCTTTTAAGCTGTTTGCATTGGGTGTTTTCTCACAATAATAAAAACTAACAGCTCATTGTTTCAATATAACATTATTTTTTAAAATATATAATGTTTTTAGATATCAGACATAGTCAATAGCCTTTAAACTTTCATCTTGGTCTCAAATTATATGGCTTTACATACCATGTAGCCATGAGATGTTCCCAATACTCAGCTGAAAGTTCTCTAAATTCTAAATGCTTAATATATTTTTTAAACCAACTTACTTGTGTATACATATTTTGGGGGGGTAATTTTATAAAATGGCAGTCAAACATTTAAAAATATTTAATATACTGAATTAAGCCTTATTTGAGATCTGTTAATATATTGAAATGTTAACAGACAAAGCAAAGGATGGTGTTATCCAACTTGTACAGGTCTCAGAGAGATGGAGCATGCATCAGATGACATTCAATGTGTTGAAAATAGAAAAGTTGAAATGTTACTGCTTCTGGTGAGGTTTGGACAAATAGAAGTACAGGTTTTATTCCATTCAGTGTACTAATGTTCTCTGATATGTACAATGAGATTTCTGCCAAAATAGAGATGACTCATGCAAAGGTTCCTTATAAAAAGAAAAGAACACAAAACCAGTATTAGTCCACATAATCATAAGGAATATCTTTGGATGGATGGGCTCCAACAATGTATGTTGAAGGTTTTTAAATATTTTTCTTGTTTTACCTTGAATTTTTATTTTTATTTTTTGTAGATATATTCTTTCTAGATCTCCTGCAGACCCTACTTTTAAACCATCCCTATAATTTCTCCTTCAGTGGCTTCATCTTCATCACTTTCTGGCCATTCTCGAACACTATAAACTTTCAGTTTATAATGGCCCCTTTAATAATGAACAAAATTCTTATCCTATAAGTCCATGAAATGATATCTATGCTCTTTAGCTCCAAAGCACTCATTTGTATTTCTGAGATATACTTAAATACCATGAGATATTGTAGACCTGGAAATATTTTATACATCTTTATTCTCTTACTAAATCATCACCCTCATGCACTACATTGTAAACAGAAAATATTAAAGCAAACATATAATTGAAAGCTTAGTTTTCCTTTATGAAATAAAATTTAAATATTGTATACATTATTAATTATTTTCTGTATTTTTTAAAACTTATATTCAAGGACTCTCCTTCATCATTTTCTTTACCATGGTTAAACAATGCAAAAGGATTAAGGACTCTAAGGAGTGAGTTTCCTACTGACATGAAACTTGCAGTGTCAGTGAAATAGTAAGCACCTGTCTCTTTTATCAAACATGGCTAGATTTACAAGGAACACTTAACAATTGATCTCTGTCAGGTTTGCATTTTCATCAAATGATCCCTCAAATTTGTTAACAGTAAATTGCTACTCACTTTTCTCTTTTCCTCCAAGTTCTATTTAATATAGTTAAGCATATTTCATCATTAAGCTTTGCACTTGAAAGCAACAATTGTTCATGTGAAAGCTCAAATGAACAGAGACTCTCCTAACAAATACTTTTTAATGAAAAGATCAATGTCATATTATACTCGGCAGACAAGAGAGAGCTAAGCGCATTCTGGTTTTTAACAAGCAGTGAGAAAATTACAAACTGAATCAATATGTCCAACAGTATGCCTGTTCATTTGCCACTGACTCAGGCTATTCCCGGAGACACTGGCACAGCTGTCTTCTTCCCCCTCTACATTTTGTTTTCAGAACTGACACATGGGAACTTGAGGACTGAAATAGTAAGACTTCAAAGCTCCCACTCTGTGTGGGCAACTTCTTGTACCAGAATGTCACTAGCACTTTCATCACTAGGCTAGATAATAAACCTGGGCTTCTCCTCAGGGGTAGTTCCCTGTACCATGATATCAGGTTACAATTCAGCAACCTGGGAAAATTTGGCTCTTTTACACATGTATTTGTTCAGGCTTTTTTCTTTTCATTTTATTATACACACACACACACACACACACACACACACACACATATATATATATATATATATATATATATATATATATATTGGTTTTTTTGAGACAGGGTTTCTCTGTGTAGCCTTGTCTGTCCTAGACTTTCTTTGTAGACCAGGCTGTCCTTAAATTCACAATGATCTGCCTGCCTCTTCCTCCCAAGTGCTGGGATTAAAGGCCTGTACCAGCTCAGGTTTTTTTGCTAATGGTAATTCTTGGGGACATATTTTTAAGTTTTAAAAAACATCCTACTTAAATTTCTGTTATAAACCTTTATGAAATACTTAAAGTTATACTGTTTTAGAGTTAAAATAGTTTGTAATACAGGTTTGTCCCATAGAGAATATTACAACAGCATAGAAAAATCGAAATTACCCCTAGCTTTAGAAAATGAGCCACTTAACATTTTTACTCTGATGGAATGCTGAGAAAAATAACACAGTACAATTCTTACATATGTATGCTGATCTCATTACAAATGAAAACTAGGATAGTAACACTTTTAATATGTTAGACTGCATTTACATTTTTTTGGAGTACTACAAATACAGCTGGTTTTAAATGATTATTTTAAATATTAGTAAAACTATAAAAATGTGGCTTTTTATGAACATCAAAATAAATACTGGCTTTTAGATGCCTTTTCAATCTGTTACCTGCCTTTCAATTTCTTATACAAGCCTAAACTTGAAGAAAATTGTTCCCCTATTTTACTACTATATAACCTTATCCCATCAAATTTATCATATTTTTGGTTTAGAATTGAATATAAACATGAGAATGCTAGAGCCAGACAACCTCTATCTAATGTGCAGACACATAGAACCCTCTTCTTAAGTTTGTTGAGAAGGCATCTCCATGGACTTTTTTGATCAGAATTCAAATGTAAAGGAATGCTTAATAGCTATGGGAGACAAAGGGTATAAGGAAGTGTTGTTTGTTTGTCTGTTTTAAATAAATGGAAAATTTAAAACTACTAAGAGACAGTGGGAGTGTCGGCGATTTGAGTGTCATAAAATCACCTAATATTCAGCACTCAAAGAAATATTAAGCAGGCTACCAAGATGAGACTTGAGAGCCTATGACCATGTAGTGGGGTAGGAGGTCCCCCTTGGACATGGACCTTGGGGAGGAGAATAAGGTGAAAGCGGGAGGGAGGGAGGAATGGGAGGATACAAGTGATGGGATAACAATTGAGTTGTAATCTGAATAAAATAAAAAACAAACAACATCATCATCAACAACAACAACAAAACACCTGCTATATTAGGAAACCTCCATTTGAGACACCAGAGCACTGTTCCCTGTTGGGGGATGGTCTGATGTATTTTGATGCTAATTACTGTTTGCTGTCTGCATGACCCACTTTTTGCTTAATGAAAAGCCATCCCACCTGGGCAGGGCAAAGAGATAGGTGGGGCTAGGAGAAAGGAATTCTGGGAAGAAGAAGGACTGCCAAGAGGAGAAAGGAGAGAAACCTTAGGAGAGGAGAGGAAGGCCACCATGGATTAGCTGGAGAACATCAGTAAGTATTTTGGATTATGGATGGGAGGTATCTTAATAGAAGTTATTGGAAGCAGATGGCATAGGATTGAGGCAGGGATCCCATGCCAGCCCCACTAGGGCAGTAGTTCAGAGGATTGAAATCTGGCCTGCCCCAGGTTAACTAAGGCTATTTTAAAATATAACAAGTGTCTCTGTCTTGATTAATTACTATCCGGGCCTACAGGTAATACAGATAATTTTTAAAAACAACAGTTCCCTGTCCAACTGAAGAGCAGAAAGGCATGGCAAAAATAATAACAAAGTAGGACAATATAAAAAAATTAAAGGACATAAGATAACTATATGAATGCTTAACATGTGATGTATATCAGGAAACCCGTGATGATTTAAGTGAGAATTGCTTTTTAATTTGAATAATCAGTTCCCAATTTTCGGCAATATTAAGGGAATTTTTTCATTAATTTATTTAATCGATTTACAGCCTGATTGTAACCCTCTTCCTCCTCTCCTCCTAGACCCACTGCAGTACCTCCTTCCCCTGTGCCCCCTTCCCCTTCTCTGGAGAGTACAAACCCACATTGGTGCATGAACCCACAGTAAGACTAAGTGCATCCCCTTCCACTGAGACCAGAGGAGAAAATTCAGCTAGGGGAAAGGGATCTAAAGGCAGGCAACAGTGTCAGAGACAGCCCTGCTCAAATTGTTAGGGGCTCTAGATGAAAAGCAAACTACACATCTGCTACATTTGTGTAGGGGGCCTAGGTCCAGCCCTTAAAAGCTCTCTGATTGGTAGTTCAACCTCTGTGAGGCCACACAGACCCAAGTTAGCTTACTCTGTAGGTCTTCTTTTCTTGTCCTTGAACCCTCCACATCTCTCAGTCCTTCCTCTCACTCTTCCACAAGATTCCCAGAGTACTGCCTATTATTAGACTGTGAGTCTCTAAATCTGTTTTCATCAGCTGCTGAATGAAGCCTCTCAGTATGCTAGGCCTCTGTGTGTCAACATAGCAGACTATCAATAATAGTGTCAGGGGCTGGGTCTCTTCCACAGGGCGGGTCTCATGTTGGGCCATTCATTGGTTGGTCATTCCCTCAATTTCTGCTTTATCTTTATCCCCACACTTCCACTAGGCATGCCAAAATTAGGGTCAAAGGTTTCACGGGTAGCTATGTTCTTTGAAGGTTTAAAGAACAATCCATTCACATTTGCCCTATCCACTTCCTACTTACAGCCTATGATGTGAGCCCCATCATGCCTGCTACCTGTTGCCTCCTGTCATGCTCCCTGCTCACGACAAAACCCGTATATCACTTAAACCATCAGTCCAAATAAATTATGTCTTCTACATGTTGTCTTGGTCATGGTGTTTTAAGCATAGAAACAGAAAATAACTAACACAACAGTTGGTACCAGACACTGGGTTGTTGTTCTGAGGAACTGACTTTGCTGGGTTTTTTTGAGACACATGTGTGAAAGACTTTGGGGCTTTGAACTAGAAAATATTTGAGTGCTTTAAGCAAAGAGTAATGGAGCATTTTACTAAACAGTGTTGGGGGCAGTATAGATGAAGAAGCCTGGATCCCGTTCTGGACGTTTTAGATAGGGGAACACTATTAATAACTGGGCTGCAGGTCCCTCCTGTGATAACTGCTAAACATTTCACTCTTGTTTAAAGAGGTTTTGTGACTCTAAATTTAAATGCAATGGACTGATTTCTTTTCAGGGGTAAATGCTATAGAATGGTTATGAATAGTTAGTGATCTGGATCTTCAAAGAAAGCAATGGGTCAAATAGAAATTCAAAATTTACAGTTGCAGGAGAAAAGAGCACTTCAAGCTTGATGTTAAAATCAAGCCAAATCAAGTTGGAAAGGAGTCTGTAATTGTTAGAGATTAGCATGGGTGAGATGTGAGCTGCATCATCAATGAACTAGAGCAAGAGTACCCTCTGCAAAATCAACTCTGCTAAGCTTCCATTGCCTGGGAAAGTGCTTAAGGTGTTGAGATGTTAATTAAACCCTATCAGAAACAACCATCTTCCGTCCATTTCTAATACCACTTCCTACGTTTGAAACAAGCACATATGACATTGCCTATTTTAAATATGTTGTATTTGACGTGGTTGGAATGAGCTCGTTAAATGCTTAGTGTGGCAGAGGACTTTCAAAATTTGCCTGATTTTTTAAAAACTAGGTATTAAAATTAAACTAATATTTAGTTCTGGTTCCTATGTCTCTTCTTTTTATTTGTTTTTATCTTGTCCGATAACCTAGTGAGGTATGTGTATGTATCCATAAAATTCATCTTTGTACACATATACCACAAAATGATAGATATACCAAAATAAAAGTCCTAGAAGTAATTTTTCACACAAATTGGAGAGGTTGAGGGAAGTATAACTTTAAGATGATTAAAAACTTATTTTGTGAATAAAAATTTAAATATATGGTTATTCAAACAACTAGTATGCAATGTTTTTAATGTCATTATGGCCATTTTTTAAAATTTGGTTTTAACATTAATATAATTACAATGCAATCACCATGTCTCTCTTCCTTGCAAACCTTCCCACATATCCCTCTGTAATGCCCTCATACATATCCCTTCCTGTTCTTCAAATTCATGGACCTTTTTTTTTGCTAATTTTTGGTTGGTTGGTTTACAAAGACACATTGTTTCTGTATACCCTTGGCTGTTCTGGACTCACTTTGTAGACCAGGCTGGCCTTGAATTCACAGAGACCCACCTGCCACTGCCTTGCAAGTGCTGGGATTAAAGGCATGCACCACATGCCCAACTGTAACTAATTGTTATTGTGTGTATATGTACGTACTTATATGTATAAATATTGCCTGTTCATGTCCCCTGGAGGGGGAGACCTGGTGGCACTCAGAGGAAGGACAGCAGGCTACCAAGAAATGACTTGATACCCTATGAGCATATACAGGGGGAGGAAATCCCCCTCAGTCACAGTCATAGGGGAGGGGAATAAGGGGAAAATGGGAGGGAGGGAGGAATGGGAGGATACAAGGGATGGGACAACCATTGAGATGTAACAAGAATAAATAAAAAATTAAAAAAATAAGTATTGCCTGTTCAATTACTATAATATTACAGTGCAGTGTATACATTTGCACTGGTTGGCAGTGGACAGACAATTAGCATGTTCTTTTCCTGGGAGGGCTCCTGTTCCTCACCTGTTTCATGCTCTACTCAGTTGCCAGCAGTTATTTTTGTTTGATTGGGGCTTCACGAGCTTTCGTGGCTGTCAGGTTACTGAGACTTTCTGATAATTAGCAGGAGATACATGTGACAGCACACTCCATGACCCTCTGGCTCTTATACTCATTCGGCCCCATCTTCTGTAGTGTCCGATGAGCACTAGGTGTGACGGGGTGTTGTAGGTGGATCTCTTTGGACTTGCTTCTGCAACTACGTGTTTTGATTGGTTGTTGTTTCCTAGGGTGTTCTCTACCTGTAGCCAAGAGAAGGTCCCTTGAATAGGTGGGGAAAAAGTGTGTTTTAATAAATCCATCTCCACATTCATCTCTCCCACCCATGCATCCCCCTTTGTAATGGACTCCTGTATTTTCCTTTCCTCTCTTAAGCCATGTGAAATGATTCTGTTGTACATATGTACCACACTTCCATTACCCATTTGTATGTTTATTAAAATCTATGTGGGTTCTAATTCCTTGCTATTATGAATAGAACAGAGATAAATATGAACGCACAGAGTCTATAGTAGAATATTCAGTCTTTTGTGTCTATCAGGAGGGGCATAGGTGAGTTATCTGATCGTTCTACTTTTAATTTTTTGAGATACCTCCATACTAGTTTCATAATAGCTTTACTAGTTTGCATTCTCACCAGCTGAAAGTAAGAGTTCCTTTTTCTCCACAGAATCACCAGCCTTTGTTCTCATAATTCTTGGTCTTTGCCATTCTGACTGGGATGAGGTAGTTTATAAATATTTTTAAGAGCACAAAAATAGACACAATAGTACTTCTCTATTCAGCCATTTGAAATTAGAAATCTTCATATTTTTCCCACCAAAAAAATAGGCTGTATAAAAAAATCACATAGTCTTCCAGCTTTGAAGAGATCTGATTATCATTTTCATATGTTCTAACTTCTGTCAATTGCTTACATATGCTTCCTCATATTTAATAAACACTTTCACATCTTTGAATTTCTCATATGTTTTTATTGTAGAATAAGCCCAGGGAATTTGGTCAATGATACTTTCCATTCATAAAAATTGATTTGTGTCATTTTTGAAAGACTAGTGGCCTTTTGTCTTAGCTATGTCTATTTAATATTCTGAAGTCAAATTTTATATTATAGACTCAAATGGTACATACTCACTTATATCTGCATATTAGCCCAAGGGGCATGTCCCACGAAAGCCTTCACTTACCAGGAAACTGAGACAGAGGAGAGGACATTCTAGTGGGACTCTAGATGAGAGAAGCATGGGAGAATGGCAAAGTAGAAGGATCCAGAGGGTCCTAGAAGCCTACAAGTAGAACATTATGATAGGCAGATTTGGGCCCAGGGGTCCCGCTCAAACTAAGGCACCAGCCAAGGACAATACAGGCGGTAAACCTTAAACCCCTACCCAGATCTAGACAATGGACAGAACATTCTCCACAGTAGAGTGGAGAGTGGGATATTACTTTCTCACATACTCTGGTGCCTCACCTTTGACCATGTCCCCTGGAGGGGGAGACCTGGTGGCACTCAGAGGAAGGACAGCAGGCTACCAAGAAGAGACTTGATACCCTATGAGCATATACAGGGGGAGGTAATCCCCCTCAGTCACAGTCATAGGGGAGGGGAATAAGGGGAAAATGGGAGGGAGGGAAGAATGGGAGGATACAAGGGATGGGATAACCATTGAGATGTAACAAGAATAAATTAATAAAGGGAAAAACACACACACAAAAAAACAAATTTTATATTAATTAATTTGAAAGACAGAGCCTACATATTAGTATCCAAATTAGATGTTGATTTGTATATTATAATCTAAAAGTGTTATACTAGTTATAGTGATCTTTAGAGGAAGAAAAACTCTTTGGGCTTGGGGATGATTTTTAATGTAAATAAATACTACTTGATGTGTGAGGTATTAAGGTAACTGGGTTTAGAGATTTGTGAAATGTTTTTTTTCATAGGATGATATTTATTTCAAATGTAGTGTGGACAGACTCAAATGTGTATTTTGTTATGCTGTGTTTGCCAGTTTCTTTTTTAATTTTTATTATTAATTTATTCTTGTTACATCTCAATGGTTATCCTATCCCTTGTAACCTCCCATTCTTTCCTCCCTCCCATTTTCCCCTTACTCCCCTCCCCTATGACTGTGACTGAGGGGGATTACCTCCCCCTGTATATGCTCATAGGGTATCAAGTCTCTTCTTGGTAGCCTGTTATCTTTCCTCTGAGTTTTTAATTTGTTAGTTAATTCATTCACTTTACATCCTGGTTGTAGCCCCATCCCTCCTCATCTCCCAGTTCCACCTTTCCACCCTCTTTCCCATCCCCCTCCCTTATTCCTCAGAAAAGGGAAGCCCCTCTTCCCATCTACCCCTGCTTATCAAGTCACGTGAGGACTGTGCGTGTTCTCTTCCCCTGCGGCCTGGCAAGGCAGTCCCACCAGGAGGAAGTGATCAAAAATCTGGCAAGAGAGTCATGTAAAAGGAAGTAACTTCTCCCCTTACTAGAAGACCCACATGAAGCCTAAGCTACATCAGCTACATCTTTGAAGGGGGCCTAAGTCCAGTCCATGCCTTGTCCTTGATTGGTGCTAAAGTCTCAGCAGTCTCCTCTTGACCCTACATATTGCCCAATAATTGTGAGTCTCTACATCTGTTTTGAGACACTGCTGGATAATACCTTTCAAAAGACAACTTGGCTTGACTCCTGTCTGCAAGCATAGCAGAGTAGCCTTAATAGTGGCTATTCTTTTAGTCTACAAAGTAGTATATATTTTTATCTTTTTTCCAAGTTACATTGACTACTGTTTTGAATTAATTACTACTGCTTAGCAAAAAACTATCAAACGGATAATTTTCACACTTAGTATCTTAGATAAGCCTGCTTTTGTCTAAAACCTGAAAACTATGGGGATTATAATTAGAATATTGGGAAAAACCTGTCTTATAATTAAGGGTTAGCTGGGTTTTTTAATTGATCTCCACTATATTCATATACATTCATTAACTTTGGATGTAATTGGAAGGCATATAATTAATGCAATGGCTCGAATGTTTATCAAATTACCACCAATCATCGGAGTATCTGCATGATGCTCTGCTACACAGTGCACAGACATCAATAAAATGCTAATTATAAATAACTAATTATAATGACTGCACAAGACTGAAAAAACAGCATCACTGTTTAAATTAAGTTAGTTTTATTCACTTGATTATTGAAGGATGAGTTGTTTCAAGCTGTAAGATTCTGAACTGACATTTTAAATTCTTCCCACTCTTATAATTGATGCCAATTCATCAGGCTATGGGGACCACAAACAGGAAGCTTCTGAGGTTATGTAGGTCCTCAAGATTGACACATGCCTGCTACTAGATTCTCCTACCTGAGAGGAATGAAACATATTTTCACGGTTAACAACAAAGACCAAAACCACAGAAGTATACATGCAGAATCAATGAACTGCCAAGAATTTCTAGGCAAACCTTCCTACTACTCCATGAATGCAAACATCTCTGAGAAATAGACAACGATTAACTATTGATTTTATATTGGTACCAGAACACCAGAACATCTACTTTCCTACACTTGACTCCCTGGCTCTCTCTTCCCCATGTCCTTATTTTATTAGAGGAATCTTCATTTGACAAACAGCAGAAGGATAATCTCTTAATCAATGTAATTATATATTTAAGGAACAAATCAAAATAAATTAATTTCAAAATTGATCAGATTAAAATTTAATTGTCAAGTACAAAAATCAAATTATTTCATTTAATAATGCATGTTAATTAAGCATATCATTATCATGTATATAATATTACTTTTCCATATTCCCACTGACAAATGGAGCAGATTTGCAAATTAAGACATTAACAATATTTTGGAACAGTTCTAATACTCATGCACTTAGTTCAATTTCAAGAGAATAGATGCATGTGACCTTCAGCTATGAATGCATGCAAAGCAGTAATGAAAAACAAAACAAAATAATTTTAGTTCTGACATTCCTCTATAACACTTGATGGATCGGCTACTGTCAAATTTAAGAATATTTTTTGTAGACAATACGAAGCTTACTTAAGGAAAAGGTCCTCATGCCCCATTTCACCACTGACATAATTCTCATATTTCAGCCAAGTTGTGTCATCCACTGCTTTCTGTTGTTGTTGTTCTCAGTGATAACATTGCTCTATAAAAACCTGGATAGAACTAATTCATTATAAAAATAAATAAATGCAACCATTAAAAGTCTAGTTCATCATCTTGGAGATTTTCTAAAGTTTCACTTTAGATTTACCTGGGCATTTTTAATTTTGTCCAGGCTAAATGCTACCTGGTATCACTTTAAAATAAAACCACAAACTGTTTACTCTCTCAAATAGCATGTGTTATTTTAAATCAATGTTGCCCTATGTTATCGCTTGCTATCTGTGTTATTGCTTCAGCATAGAAAAGAAAGGGCCTTTATCTCATGTAAATACACCCAGGAGAGTCTGAGAGTCTGGCTCCAGTCTTCCTTTCTTTCTGTCTGACTATATGTCTTTCTGTCTATCTATCTATCTTTCTATCATCTATCTAGTTCTCTATCTATCTATCTATATCTATCTATCTATCTGTACCTCCAAATATATAAACATATATCTACTTCTCTCAAGAGCAGTCTATGAAGCATAATCTTCAATGGTTCTAAAAAAATTATTGTTAAAAAGCACTTGAATTGTTAAACTTCTAGCTATAGATTCTTTCAATATTTTCTTATTAAAGAGATTTTCTTTTTACTGGATATAATAGCATTCATCTGAAAATACAGCTTGTTACAAGTGATACAAACTATTAAATCTATCACTTAGGCCTGTATTGCATTCTTCCTTAGAGAATCTAATAAATCTCATGCATGTTAGTACAAGAAAGACATGAAAATAGATTTGTCTCCTTTCATTCCTCAGTTATCATATATATTTGAAATGTGGGATTTGACTGAATGTTTTATTAAAGTATTATTATTGAATGCTTAAAATGCTATAAAATATTATTCTCTTAACCATAGATGTTTTTGGAATTATATACTCATTTCTATAAAAAGAATTAAAGTTTTTTGTCCTAATTTAATTTACTTGGCTGTGAGAAAATACTGCTACTAAAAGCGACTCAGGGGAGAAAATATATATTCTGCTTATATTTTGGGGTGATAGTCTATTACTGTGAAGACATCAAAGTATAAACTTGAATCCAGTCAAATCAAATCAAGAGTCCAAGGGAAAGAAAAACCAATGTACTTATACAATCCAGAATCCCCTATCTAAGGAACAACGCTACTCACAGTGGTCTAGGTCTTTCCACGTCAATTAATAATCAAAATAATTTCCCCTGGACAATCTCACCAGCCAAGCAGCTACAGTCCTTCATTGAGACGCACTGCCAGATGCTTCTAGGTGGTGGTAAATTAAAGCTAAACACCACACTTTAATTAAGCTGTATTTTGTGAGATAATGACAAGTGATTATTTTCTATATAAATTGCTGTTTTCTGATATAAGAATGAAAATCTCCCTACTATAAAACCAAAAAATAATTGAAGAAAATAAAAATGGCTTCATGATGTAAGAACATAATATTATCTTGTCTTGAACCATTTTCTACAGCACATTAATAAGAAAAAAGTTTTCTACCAACATTTGTATCTACTAATAAAAACTGAAAGTAATGTATGTCTATATCAAAAGAATGTAAGTGGAAAAGTAAATTGCTGATAAGTTATAAATATCACATGAGGAATAATAGTATTTGTGACAGTAGTGAAAGATAATATGTTTACTGTCTATACAGTGCTGCATCTTTGTCTAAACAGTTTTCCTTAAGGTATTTTTACTAATGTTTTCTCTAAAGTTTAATACATCCAGTGGTTTATTGATGAAAAGTATGTGTTTTTTCATAGCTATACTGATAGAAAATAATAAAGCATTTAATCAATTTGCATTAGTTTCTGACTTAATGCCCAGTTCAGCCACCAGAAAAATCTGTCACCCTTCTGATTTCAATGATATTTTGTTTCATAAGTTCATATTTTAATGGAGAACTGTTATGTATGTCTAGTACATCTAAATCATAAAACTAATAATATTCTGTCTCTAGTAAAGCAAATAATAAACAACTGACTCATTGAATTTTATGGAAATTCTTTTTTTCCTTTTTTTATTAATTTATTCTTGTTACATCTCAATGGTTATCCCATCCCTTGTATCCTCCCATTCTTCCCTCCCTCCCATTTTCCCCTTATTCCCTTCCCCTATGACTGTTCCTGAGGGGGATTACTTCCCCCTGTATATGCTCATCGGGTATCAAGTCTCTTCTTGGTGGAAATTCTTTTTGTCAGTACTTTAAGAAAATTCTCAGAAGTTTTTACACACAAACCCTCATGAACATACACAGTATCACATGCATACACACACACACACACACACACACACACACACACAACTATACACACACATACAAACACACATTTGAGTTCTTATATCTTTTAAATGTAAGAATGAGTTTCCTCACAGTCAAAACATTTAACCATTTTTTATTACTTTTTTGACAATTTCATAGAGTATATAATGTACTTTGATCATATTTGTAACTTACTAATTTCTATTCCCCCCTACATCTACTGGAAATTTTCCCAATATATTCCTTTATATTTATGTTTTCTACTTTTACATGTTTTGTGCATTTCTGTGTAACCCACTGAGTGTAATTATGTTTTTTTACATGAGTAGAGTTGGAGCACATGATACTAACAGAGCACAGTGTCTGTCTACACTGTGAAGGAAATGCCTTCCTTTTTCCTGGTAACCCTTAACTCCAAGTGGCTCCTCAGGATACAATGGTGCTTTATTAATCCCATCTCCATTCATAATTGAATATTACTAGTCCAGTCTTATGTATTTTATGGAAGAAGCACACTTTCTGTTTTTTCAAATAATATTTATTAAGTTTGTAGAAGAATACTTAACACAGTGATGCACAATAAATGTTTCTGGTTTAAAATCTTGAGTAAAGACTAAATACATTTTCATCAGAATGTAATCGCCTCACTGTACCTAAAAACTGTGTTTGTCATACTTTCCAGGTATTTACTGTTGCCATATAAAAACTTGGAAAGTGATGTTGATAGCATGCAGATATTTTATGACACTGTAATGCCTTCAATGGACAAAATTTAAATTGGCACAATATATTTTAGTTCCTGCCTCAATTTTAGTTTTTGTTGAACTGAATATTTTTGATAATGACATTGCCACAATCACTAACTATAGGTCTTATTTCTATTTATTTTTATAATGTATGTTATACTGTTATTCTGTGTTGTGCTCTTATTTTTGGCATTTATTTATTCACTTTATATCCTGGTCTTTTCCCCATCCCTCCTCTACTCCCAGTTCTATCCCTCCCCATCATCCAATCCCTCAAGAGGTCCCAGTTATTAATTATTGATCTTAGAGCCTGAGTTGTTGGTGTTCTGTTCAGGAAGTTGTTTCCTGTGCCAATAAGCTCAAAGCTGTTCCCCCACTTTATCTTCTAATAGATTTAGTGTATCTGTTTTTATGTTGAAGTCTTTGATCCACTTGGACTTGAGTTTTGTGCAGGGCGATAAATGTGTATCTATTTGCAGTTTCTATGTGTAGACATGCAGTTATTTTATCACCAATCATTGAAGATGCCTTCTTTTTTCCATTGTATGGTTTTGGCTTTCAATATATTAAAATTTATCAGTGTAATCCACCATATAAAAAACTAAAACAAAATCATCACACAATCATCTCATTAGATGCAGTAAAAGGCTTTGACAAAATCCAACATCTCTTTTTGTTGAAAGTCTTGGAGGGATAAGGGATATAAGGCCCATACCTAAACATATAAAGGCTATGTACAGAAAGCTGATAGCCAACATCAAATTAAATGAAGAGAAACTCAAAGCAAGTCCACCAATCAGGGACAAGACAAGGCTAACCACTCTCTCCACATATATTTAATATAGTACTGAAAGTTCTAGCTAGAGCAATAATCAATTAAACAATTGAAGCAATTGAAGCAAAAAAACAATTAAAGCAAATCAAGTGGATATAAACTAGAAAGGAAGAAGTCAAAGTATCCCTATTCACAGATGATATGATAGTATACATAAGTGACCAACAAAATGCCACCAGAGAAATCCTACAGGTAATGAACATCTTCAAAAAAGTGCCTGGAAAAAAGATTAATTTAAAAAATCTGTAACCTTTGTTGGTTTTAATTTACCAGTATGGCCTAATAATCGCCCCATGTCAAGTGCCAATTGTTGTTGTTAAATTATTAATATTGTCTAATAATTGCCCCACATCAAATACCACTTGTTAAGTTACCAGTATGACTTAATAATGTTTATTATTAGGCCTATAGTTATTATTACAACAGTATAACCCACTAGAAATCAATCAAGACACAGACACTTACTATATTTTAAAATAACCTTAGTTAACCTGGGGCAGGGCAGATATGTTCCGCATAAACTACTTCCCATAGTGGGGCAGGTATAGGATATCTGTCTCAATCCCATGTCATCTGCTTCTAATAATTTCTATCAAGCTACCTCCCATCCATAATCCCATATACTTGCTAATGTTCTACATCTGGGTCAAATCCTCCATCCATGCTGGCAAGTGCTTCTTCTAACCCATGATGACCTTTTTCTTTTCTCTTCTACTCTGGTCTTTCTTCTTCCTAAAATTCTCTCTGTCTCCTCACACCAGGAAACCTTAGCCCTGCCCAGGTATGATGACTTTTTATTAATTAGCACCAAAATACATCAGATAACCCCAGCAAACCTTCCTTTATACAAATGACAAATGGGCTGAGAATGAAATTAGGGACACTACTCCGTTCACAATAGACACAAATAATATAAAATATCTTGATATAACTCTAGACAAGCAAGTCAAAGACCTGTATGACAAGAACTTAAATTCTTCAAAGAAAAAATTGAAGGAGAAATTAGAAGACCAAAGATCTTCCTTACTCGTGGATCAGTAAGATACACATAGTAAAAATGTCCATCTTATCAAAAGCAATCAACAGATTCAATGCAGTCCCCATGAAATACCGCCACAATTTTTTACAGACCTTAAAAGAACAATTCTAAACATTATATGGAAAAAAAAACAGAAAAGCTAAAAAGAATACTACACTATAAAAGAACATCTGGAGGTATCTCCATCCCTGACTTCAAGTTATATTTCAGAGAAATAGTCACAAAAACTGCACGGTACAGGCATAGAGATTGACTGGTTGATCAATGGAATCGAATAGAAGAACCAGAAATGAACCCACAGACTTACAGGCTCTTTATTTTAAAGGTATCCATAAAAGCTGTGATTTGAACTCTATCATCCTTATTCCCTAAATACATATTTTATAATTTACAAAGGAGTTATGAAGTCCTCTTTTACATTGTTCTGCCTTAATAGTTATGGATATTCTGATGGTTCAGAATTTGATGTGTGTATACAGACCTGCCTGGCAGAGGAGGTCTTTCTTGTAAACAGCAATTTGAAGGAGAACATTAATGCATCATCAGTCAACATTTTGGCATGTATAGTTGAGAGTTTTCTATTAATGGCGTCATCCTGCATCTCATAGAGAATTATTTCCCAAACGCTTGTATTACTGTCATTTTAATTTATCACGGAATCTTACAAAAAATGAAAACTAAACATTATTTTAACTTTTGTGCTTTAGTAGCATTAATATCTGATTAACAATTAAAGGCATATTTATATATAACTTCATCTCTGGTTTAATTTGCATTAGATACTTTAAAACTAATGGATGCTCTTCATATACTTCTCTCTCAGTGGCATTACTTCTTTCTCCAATAAGAAGCAGGTAGAGAGTTGTCTACATATAAAATGGTCATATCAAATGTGAAGTTTTCATCACTATTCATTCTTGTCACTGTTGTCATGGGAAAGAGATGTTAACATGAGTGTTTAAAATGATGAGCTCAATTGGACACCATTTGCAAATACATTTCACAACTTCTTGTGGTAACGCATACGTTCTTATTTGATGTGCTCGGAGACTGCTAGGCTGGACAAAATGGCAAAGATTATTTTAGCTTTTGGACAAAAATCTGTAACCATTGAATAAAGTGATTAAACAGGACAAAGCTTATGACCAAAGTAGAGGTAATAAAACCAAACTCATGGAAAATATGTAATGAAGAGTTTTAGTAAGGAAACAGCATGGTCAGTCAGGGCTTTTTCTTTTTTTTTGCTAGTAAAAACATAATATAGTTATTATTTGGTAATTGTAATTGATTGTTTTATTTTATTTTTTTTTCTTGACTTGGAATTTTTTTTGGTTCTTCTTTTTCTTTTTTTTATCTTTTTATTATTTTTAAAATTAATTTATTCATATTACATCTAAATTGTTAGCCCTTCTCTTGTATCCTCCGATTCCTCCTTCCCTCCCACTTTCCCCCTTCTCCTCTCCCCTATGTCTGTGATTGAGGGAGACCTCCTCCCCCTATATATGCTCTTAGAGTATCGAGTCTCTTCTTGGTAACTTGTTATCCTTCCTCTGAGTGCAGTCAGGCCTCCCCATCCAGGGGATGTGGTCAGAAAAGGGGCACCAGAGTTTGTGTGAGAGTCAGATCTCACTCTTCACTCAGCAGTGGAGAATATCATGTTCATCAGCTAGGTCTGAGTAGGGGTTCGAAATTTACTGCCTATATTCTCCTTGGCTGGTGCCTTAGTTTGATGAGGTCCCCAGGACCCAGATCTGCCTGTCATAGAGTTCTTCTTGTAGGTTTCCAGGACTCTGTGGATCCTTCTATTTCCCTGTTCTTCCATGCTACTCTCACCTAAAGTCTCAATAGGATGTCCTCTCCTCTGACCCACTTTCCTGGGAAGTAAAGTTTTTATGGGATGTATCCCTTGGACTAGTGTCTCGATATAAGTGAGTAGATACTGTTTGTCTCTTTTTGCTTCTGGGTGAACTCACTCATTATGATAATTTCTAAGTCAATCCATTTGTCCACAAATTTTGGGAATTCCTTGTTTTTAATAGCTGAGTAGTATTCCATAGTGTAAATGTACCACAGTTCCTTAGTCCATTCTTCTACTAAGGGACACTTAGGCTGTTTCCATGTTCTGGCTATTATGAATAAATCAGCTATGAATATGGTTATGCATATGTCCCTGTTGTGTGGTATGATTGTTTTATTTTCTTACTGGAAAGCATGAGCACAGAATTATCTTATAAAATCTAACAAGAATATCTGAAAAAAAAAAACTGTACTTTCTTACCTGACAGGTAGATTTCTTAAACCTCTTGTGCGCAGGTGGATGCCATTATTATGTTATATAAAACCTTATCTGTAGTTTCTGAATTTTTAACTTCTCATCTAGTATCCTTTCTATATATTTATATATTATTATATATTATATTTTTGTAATATATTTATAATAATATATATTTATAATAATGTATAAAATGTTATATTTATATATTACTATTAAACATACATATTTAAAATGTTTTAAAAGTGTCATATATTTCCAAAATATGAGTTGAACTGTAATATAATATAGTTTGCTTATTTTCCTGACATAATCACATCTCATAGATTAAATCCTATGTAATAGCATAATGTTAGCCCAATGTTTTTGTCTACTTTTTTCCTGCTGTTCTTATAAAAATTACCCTAGAAAAAGACTTTATGGAGTAAGGGTTTATTCTGGGTTACATGATCTCAGCCAGGAGATGTGTGCAGCTCTCCAACACAGGTAATGCAATCAAATTAATTCCCTCAAGAAGAGGCCATAGGCTACATGTCATCACATATGAGATGTCCTCTAGACACTGTAGCATTGGAAGACTTGTTTCCTAGTTGCCAGAGCTGTCTGGGGACATTTAGGTAGTTCAGCCTTATTGGAGGACATATGTCACTAAGAGTGGAGCTTCACGAGTTTAGAGCCTCATGCCTCTTCTCACTCCCTCACTCAGTTCTCTGCTTCTCCAACCACGGTGTTAGGGAGTCAAATCTGCCTTCTCAGTTAAATATCAATGTAAGCACTGAAAGATTAATAAAGAAACACCTCTTAGTAGCATTGCATGACTTGTTCTGGCAAACACACACAGAAAACTAGCCATGAACACAAATCATCATTATCTTGAGTGATTTCACGGCCTAAAGTTACAGTCTGGGCAATTAAGTATGTCTGTGAGAGACAGAAATTCCCAGTTTTAGGTGGATGAATTAATGGAGATCTGTAAGGTAAAAATATTGATACGGTACCTAGAAACAAATCAAGCTTGATTTCCTGAGGGAACTTCAACAAGGGTCATGCTTCCTCCAGGGATGATTATGCTTTTCCTGCTATGAGAAACATGACTTAATAATGTACAACTATAAGTGAGAGTGGGATGAACCCACCCATCCAACCATACCACCGTAGGGGTAAATGTAGGGGCATGTAGGTCTTTGTACCCACAAATCGCTAGGGAAACCAGAAGTGTTAAACATGTAGGTGCATTTCCTCAATGGAGAAGCTAAAATGCCTGCATTCCACCCAGAAAGCTGAGAGTGAACGTTGTTAATGACCTAGGTACCTTTTGCTATCAGTAAACCAGACTTCATGTCCCCCACAATGATTATCCCAGACTCTCCCTTCCTAGATATTTATCTTTAGTTCCCAGTTTATAGAACCCATCCTTAAGGGAGCTAGCCTGCCTCCTTACATGTCATCTTAGTTAGAGACTACACAAGATCTTGGGCCCTTAAGTTATAGAACCTATCTTCAAAGTCACATGTACTTTGCAAAGGAATGTTTATGTAGTCTCATCTTAAGCTATATTGTATACCGGGAAATGGACTGACTATTGCCTGGAAACCTGAAATGAGAATATTATTACCTGGAAACCTTTCCTTTTCTTTTTTTCCAAATTTTCCTGTGTTGAAATATGGTTACAATACACTGCCTGGCATCAGACTATCTAGAAGTTTGGTTTATCCTGGCTGTCTCATTAAAGGTGATCCTTTTTTTATTATTATTAATTTATTCTTGTTACATCTCAATGGTTATCCCATCCCTTGTATCCTCCCATTCTTCCCTCCATTTTCCCCTTATTCCCCTCCCCTATGACTGTTCCTGAGGGGGATTACCTCCCCCTGTAAAGCCTTCACTTACCAGAAAACTGGGACAGAGGAGGGGACATCCTATTGAGACTCTAGATGAGAGAAGCATGGGAGAATGGCAAAGTAGAAGGATCCAGAGGGTCCTAGAAGCCTACAAGTAGAACATTATGATAGGCAGATTTGGGCCCAGGGGTCCCGCTCAAACTAAGGCACCAGCCAAGGACAACACAGATGGTAAACCTTAAACCCCTACCCAGATCTAGCCAAGGTCAACCTTTTCATTATCATCCTTCATGAGAATTTTCCTGCCTGTCATGATGTACATAGAAATCCCTCACGTATAGAAATTTTTATTTCTCTAAAATTTTTCTATAAAAGTTTTATTTGGGATCGATCAAGTTTCCAAAGCTATCTTTTATGGGCAAGGAGAAGAAGAATGAAGAAAAGAATTGTGAAAAAGCAAGGAGACTATATATGACAGGCATCAGGATGGGAGACTATTGGCTGATGCAAGCAATTCAATGATTGTGAATCAGATGATGTCACTGCAAGAGATACTTGACCATTAAGTGTAGACTTAAGGGACATTTCTGGCAGCTTAAGGGAGGTTTATCATCAACAATAATATACCCAGTAACAATCTTTCTCTTCACCCTGCCAAATTCATTATGTTTAGAACATTGTCATTAGCACTGCCATATGAGGGATGGAAGAGCTTTGGACCTAACAACCAAGAATGAGTGGCAGGCCTGATTCAATACTTTCCTCCTCATTCAGTACCCGATAAAGCACGCTTGTGTTAGACATACAATACTTTCCTTCATATGGTTTCTAACAAGTCATGCCTGAAAAACATCTGTTAACTAATTCTACTTTGTATAGTATTTCCTAAGCAAGTAAGAAGGATCTTTATGTCATCAATGTATTATACCCAGTTTTTCCCTACCACCTGGTTCCATACGTTTCCATTATGACAGACTCTCATTTCTCTAGAATAATAATCTTAAAAAAGCTTTCCTCTATACATTACGTTAGCCATGGTGTCACATCACTGCAACAGAAAGCAATAAAGAAGTTGGTGCTGGAGAATGTGAATAAACTGACCATAATGCTTTGTTTTGCTTTGGAAGAATGTGGAAAAAATTCCCAATGTGAGAAGAGGAGAGTAGATGTATACTGTAAATTGAGATGAAAGGACTGTTCTAGAAACCTGGAAGGCAGTTGTATTGGTAAATATATAGACTGTAGGGGGCAAGCTCATGAGGTTCCAGATGGGAACAATCTTAGGAACTGAACTCAAGTACCTTCCTGTAATATTTTGCAAAGAATTTGTGGTGTCTTCTGCCCTTGTCCTAAGAACATGCCAAAGACAAAATTGAAAAGCAATGGACTAATTTCCTTTGTAGGAGAAATTTTAAGTCCACATAAGGTTGAATGCATGGCAGTGTTGTTACTGATTACTGTTATGCAGGTGCCAATAATTAAAAGCAGCAAAGGGAACAGAAAGAAATGCAAAATGTTCTGTTTGGAGAGAAAAGGGACACTGACAAGAAAAATAGGAAGATTAAAGTTGTAGCAGAGGCAGGTGCTGAAGGAGAGTCTGTAATTGTTAAGTAAATTGTGCCATTAAGCAGGGCCCTGATTTGTACTAGGGAAAACAAAACAACAACAACAAAACTGGGAATAGTACCCTTAGGGTAAAAATTCACTCAGCTAAAATTCCAAAATTGAAAAAGTGGCCAAAAGATTTTCTTCTCCTTCAATGCACCAAAAAACAACAAAAAATGGTTCCAGGGACCAGAAATCCACTCCATATTGTCAGCCAAAATTGCACGTTTTTTTCACAAGGTTCTGGCTAAGAGGAAGCATTTCTTGAGCCTCTGAAGGTAAAGCCCGGAAAGCAGTGAAGAATCCACAATTTTGGAGTGCCAGAGCCTTTACACACTGGAAAAAACAGAGGGGCATATGTGGCATTGAATCAATTCAAGAGAAAGATGTAATTCAAGGAATCAGAGAGGCATGTAAATCCTTTGACATGCAGCACATTGCTAAAGAATTTGATATTTGTTTCCTTGGGTTCTGGTTTTACTTTGGTTCAATGTTTCCTTAGTATGTCCTCATTCTTTGGAATGTACATTAATGTTCTGCCCCCATTATACGTTGAACATATATAATTTTTGTAATGTGTTATAATTCAGAGAGTGTCGTAAATCTCCCAAGAAACTGTGAAGTTTGGACTTGAAATGGCATTAAAATTGTGCAGGGATAGGAAGATATTGGAGTTGTGCTAAATTAATTTTGCATTTTGATATGGCCATGGCACTTATGGGGACACAGGAACAGAATATGCTGACTTAAATTAAAATGTACCCCATGGGCACGAGTGTTTAAACACTTGGTTTTCTGTTGGTGGAACTATTGAATGATGGTTAAATGTTACAGCTTGCTTGAGGAAATAAATGAGTGGACAGTCTGGACTTTAAAGTCTCACAATATTTACTGTTCACTCTTTCTGTTTTGTATTGGTGACTGAGGTTGTGACCCTTCCACTTCCTTATCTAACTACCACACCTACAATTTGTTTCTGTGCTTCTGTACCATGATAGCTTTTATCCCTCTGAAACAATAAGCCTAAATAAAATCCTTCTTCCATCAATTTTCTCTGTCATGGGGTTTTATCATAGTAACAGATAACTGACTTATACACCTGTCTCCTAGGTAAATCTAGATTCTGTAAAATTGGCAATTCCTTTAACCATCATAGTCTTTGAATTATTTTTATTTTAATTTGCTATAATTTATTGAGATTACATTCCAATTGCTATATTCTCCTTTGTATATTGTCCTTCCCACCCTCCCTCCCCCTCCTGCCCTATTCCCCTCCCCTAGACCTCTGACAGAAGGGGACCTCTTCCCTCACCACATGACCATAGCCTATCAGGTCTCATTTGGACAGCCTGCTTCCCCTTCCTCCTTGTGCCTGCCAGGCCTCCCCACCAAGGGGAAGTGATCATGTTCATGTCAGAGGTTGTGAGGGGTGTCTTTGAATTCTCGTTATGCATTATCAACATTGTTCCCCCAAGGCATTATTAATGGTTGAGACTCAATGTCTAGAGAAGTAACAGTAATTGTTGTCATTTTTAAATTATTGAAAATTCAGATAAACTTGGCATAGTGATCAAAATGTGCAAACATCAATCGTTGTTGGAGAGTAGTTGCTGTTCTTTCAGAAGACCTGGATTCAAGTCTCAGGATCCGCTTGGTAGTTCACAGCTGTCTATGATTCCAGTTCTAAGAACTTAAACGACCTCTTCTGGTCTGCATGGGCACTAGATATACTCCTGGTACATAAGTTAATATACATAAATAAATCACAAATGAATTCATAATTATATGTACCAACAGCATCTGAATTTCAATATCTAATTTTGATGTTTTCTCTCAACATTTTCAGAAATTTCATATGATTATCATTTGCTTAACTATCTCTCACATCAAGTTGTTTCTGTATAACAATATTCCTAATAATAATAACAACCATATATTATATATTCATAAATATATATTTATTAGTATATAACAACTTTCTCTTTAAAAATATAGAAATGATATGAATAGAATATTGAAACTCTCTTTTATATTATCCTTTTAGGATTAGTATTTTTTTTCATTCAAGAGCTATAGCATGTCATGTTTAATTTTGCTAATTCTATTTTCTCCATTCAGCAATGTTGTCATCATTCCTACACAATGTACCTTAAGTGTTCTTTATTATACTTGCTAAAGCAATAAACAATTTAACACTATTATACTTGATTTTAACCTCAACAATTTCATTAAAGTTAAGATACAGATTTTTAAAATTCTGAGTCATCTTATTTTCTCTTGATGGACTGTTTATAGAAACACCAATTATAAAAGTTAGTTGTTCTGGACTGTTTATAGATACATTTATTTTAAGAGCCAGTTCTGTTATTTACAAGTTTTACAAGTAGACTGTATGTTGAAGAACTAAACTATTAAATTTAACTAATGTAATTCAAATATTTTGTACTTAAGGTATCAGGACAGACCAGCAGCACAGGTTTTCATGAATATATTAGTCCATATATGTTATTCACCTTAGAAAAAAATGCTCACATTTGTATTATAAAACATCCACTAAGTTAAATTATCTCTAAAAATCTGCTTGAATATTAATAATGCCATAATATGTCCTATATTCTATCCAGAGTTTTGGCCATTTAATAGTGTCATTTCTGTGTTCATAATAAAGTATATGTGTGGTAGTAAAGTACAGAGATAATTACAAAATCCAGTATCACAGAATGAGAAAGGATAAGTACATGACTATGTCTCACAAAACTCTTAAAAGTCCATCTGAGAAATTAAACCTTGGGATGAAGATTACTTAATATAAAAGGTACCTAGGATGCCACAAACAAAGTTATGACTACTGAGATGTGTATATCTACTTATGACGAGGCCAGTCTAGCTATATTACTAAGCATAAAGGTAACTAACTGAGTGAGCTGAAAATCTTGAAGGCCATAAGTACTAATACATTGTAAATTCTTAAGTCAGCCGCAAGTAGGCTGATTCAACTGATATTTCCAAAAGCTGGCTTACAAATGCATGTAATTTATATTGGGAAGAGGCAACATAGAAAACTGAAAGGAGAAAGAATACACAACAATATGAGAGTATAAAATCTTCTTGAAAGGATTGCTAAAGTTGAAGACAAAACAATAAACTAGAATTTTTAATTGCTATAAATCCTACGGCTATCGGAACATATCCTATGTTGAAATTATTAACATTAAATAAATATTCTATATCCCTTATTAGAATCCAACAGTTATTTAAAGCACACAATCATGTACTACATGTGTATTTGTCTGCCTTTGATTATCCCAACATATTATGTTCAGTATGTGTAACTATCAGAAATTGAAACCTGAAGTTCAGATTTACTTCATTTTTGCTAATTTAAATTTTAACTGGAAAATTTATTCTACATGACTTAGGAAAGTAACTGTATGAAATAATATTTTATCATTTAGTTTTGCCTTTACAGCATCCAATCTGCACCGAGATTTTTAAGAAACTTTTAATAGCTTGTTTTCCTTTAAGAGATAAAATATTTTGTCAAATGAAACATCAAGAAACACACTCTTTCTTCCACTAAGGCAAATGAGAAATTCAGCTTTGTGTACAAGGTTTGGTGAATGATAGGCTCCATAGTTGTTGTTTTTCTTGTTGCTGTTGTTATTGTTGTAGTTGGTGGTGGTGGTGGGGGTGGTGATGAGATAGCCTTGACTGACCCCAATCTTTTTGTTTTAGTATAAAATCAGGAAAATACGAAGGTTAGACCATATTACATGGATGTCATATCAATTCTCACCTTTGCTTTATGGGTTTGTAGACACCCTCTTCTGTCCTTTCTTGAATAAAGCACTGTTATGCACTTGAGTTTTATTGCACCAGGACTGTTGGAGAATGTTGATGGAAACAAATACGTTAATCAAGATTGTAGTAAATGGATACTCAGAAAAAAAAAAAGAAAAAGAAAGAAAAAAAAAGTCCCTTTGTGGGAAGAAAACAAAACAAAGCAATGGCTTTGATATCAAAGCAGTTACTAAGACAATGGGATTACAGTCACATTTTTTCATGCTTCCCCTGCAATAGTATCACAGGGAGGAGCATGTTTAATATAAAAGCAACTTTATCATAACACCGTATGTACATTCGAGTCTACTTTCAAGGTAGAAATTCACTTGAGCTGTTATATCAAGCAAAAAAAAAATAAGATTTCATTTTTTATACTATCACTTTGTAAAGTTGATTCAAGAAATATAGCATGTCTACCACACAACATTGCAAATTGAACAGATATAGATCAGTATGATGTCAAAAAACAAATGACATATGTGGCAAACCACATGAGCTAACTATCAAACATTTCTTAAAATTTAATCCTGGAAACTAAATCCCATTTTTCATTATCTTTATAGATATGAGGGACAACGCACATAATAAGTAGATAATGGAGTGAAGACCATGTGCCTCACACCGATGTCGGAATGAATAGCCTTCCCTTTCCCACCTGTGGATTTGTAAGCCAGGATTTAAGGCTAGTGTAGCCAAAAATAGGCAAGACCCAAGCCCTATATTCCTGCTGGTAGTCTAAATTTGTGTAGGCACACATATTTAATTTCACACGAGTAAAAGTTTACGTTACCTTAAACTACCGATGATGGTGCACTTTGTATGACAAAATGATGCTCTCACCTTAATTAAATTCCCCCAAGAAATGGTCCACCTTAGTACCTTCCAAGTTACTATTAGATTAAAAACTATTTTAATCTGGGTAATACATAAACATTTTTGTCTAATCTGGACTCTGTGAGTTCTAGGACCAACTCAGCAGTATATTTAGGTCCCAATGAAGACTTCTTTTTCTCTCCTCCAAGATGATGTCTTTTCTGTCTTCATAAATAAGTTCCGAGGAAGCAGCTCCATGACTTCCACGCTATCTGATAACTGGTAAGGATTCCTTTTTCAGGATTTAATTTTGTAGCAGAGGAAATGTGAAACTTCTGTTTCCTTTCAATTTTTAACTTTATGTGTTTGTGTGAAGGTATAGAGGAAAAAAGAAAACACTCTTTTTTAAAACAGGATCTCTCACAGAACGTGGAGCTCAAGAACACAGCTGGAACGGTGGACAGCAAGGTCCTAGGCCCCTCCTGTTGCTTACTACTCAATATTGGGTGTATAAGCTCTTGCCAAAAAATAATTTTATTGTTAATTTATTTTTAACATGCTTGCTTGGGATTAAACACCAGCCCTAATGCTTGAGAAGCAAGCATTTTTCTGACTGAGTTTTCTCTTTGGCCTCTTCTCTTTCACGCATTTGATCATGAGTTATCAGACATTTATGCAGTCAGACAAATGTTTAATGTAAGCAAGCCTCTGTTGTCAAATGTCTCTATTCTTAAGGCAGGGTAATGAATGTTTCATATTTTCTGACTTTTGAGTATAAGATTTAAATGATTCCTTTTTATGCTTCTATAAAACTTAACAGGTTCAATTGAAGTAAAAACAGGAAAGGTTTTATTATGGAAAGTAAGGAAATGCCAAAAGTTGAAAGAAAAAAGGAGGTGTAAACAAATACAGCTATTTCCACATTGTTTGGTATTACACAAAAGAAATAGATTTGTGCTTTTATTTTTAAAATGTAATATAACAGGTGCAAGTCACACACACACACACACACACACACACACACACACACACGTAAAGTTTTGTAACTTTTCAAAGAGAAGGAAGATTCTTCTAGCTAAGACCTTTGTGAGTGTACAACTAAGTTATTCAGATGCACCATGTATAAGCTGGTTTCCTGAATGGCCTGCTATTGATGGCCTGAAATGCATAGTGACTTTTAAACAGAGGATTTTGATCTGACACTTATTAAACTGTAGCTGAGAATATGATTTGACAAGGCTAAGAGAACTTAGAAAAGAGAAAATATGTTGGAAGATGAGACATTTAGGTTACATATTCATCATGACTAAAATGTGATCACTAGAGTAGAGACAGAAAGTTAGTGAAGTCTTCCTATATAATGAAAATGTGTAGGAAGCAGTATAAGATGTACACAGAACCAGAGTTTCAGTTTCATTAAGTGTCTACAACTAGTTACATAGATTATGCTTTCCTAATATGACTGTAGATTCAGATATTGGGAGAGCTAAACAATGAAAAAATTTCAGAGGATATTCTCATGAAAGAAGCATTGTCTCTGCTTGTATGATATTCCCTATAGCATATTCTTACCCCCAGAGGCCTCTCATTTTTGTCTTCATGTCACATGTGCTCTTGTCTGAACACCTCAGTCCCCTTTCATGGTCCTCTTCCTATTTTGTAAGATCATTGTTACACCGAGAGCCATTTATAAACCTTTACAAACACTAAGTATGACACTTTTGGATTGTAATTCATACTTGGGTAAAACAATTGATGCTATTACTCCTCCAGTACCCTGAATAGCAACATTTGACACTGTGAATACTAGTGATAAGAAGGGATTTGGATAATGACTTTCAAATTCAACTGGGTAGTTTCATAGAAAATTGAGATTAGTTCTACATCAAACCCTAGCTGTACCACTCCTGGGCATGTATACAAAAGATGTTCACAAGGACACTTGCTCAATTATGTTCATAGCATCTTTATTTGAAACAACCATAAACTGGGAGCAACCTAGATGTGCCTCAACCAAAGAAAGGATAAAGAAAATGTGGTATATTTACACAATAGAATAGTACTCAACTATTAAAAATGAAGACATCATGCAATTATCAGCTAATGGATAGAAGTAGAAAATGTCATCCTGAATGAAGTAAACAAGACAGAAAAATGACACAATGGTATACACTCACTCAAGTAAATATTAGCAATAAAGAACAAGAAAACCATGCTATAATAAACCGACCCAAGGAATCTAAGTCACATGGAAGGCTAAAGGAGGATAATGCTTGACTCTCACTCAGAATGAGAAAAAAAGATATCAGAGGTAGCTCAAAGGAGGGAATTGGTTGGGAGAGGGGTTGGAGATGGGATCAGGTGTTGTTGGGGAAAGTGCTAGGAGAGAGAACTTGGTCCTGGTTCAGAGGAGGCCCCCAGGTGTATATGGGAAGTGACCATAGCTGAGATGCCTGGCAGAGGGGAATATGGAATCTAAAGTAGCCACTTCTTGTAGCCAAGTGGTACTTCCAGTGGAAGGAGGGAAACACCAACCTATCTACAACACCTTCAACCCAAAATTTGGCCTGCCTATAACATGTGCAGGGAAAAAGATAGAGCAGAAATTGAGAGAATGAGGAACTAATGATTGGCCCAACTTGAGACCCATCCCATGGGAGAGAACCAACCCCTGACATCATTAATGGTACTCTGATATGCTTACAAATGGGACCCTAGCATAACTTTCTTCTGAGAGGCTTCCTCCAGCAGTATCTGATGGAAATAGATACAGAGTCCCACAGCCAAACATTAGGTATCTTTCAGTATGTCTTGTGGAAGAGTGGGGGAGGTGGTTGAGGTAGCTGGAGGGATCAAGAACCACTTGATTTACGGTCAACCAACCTGGCCCTACGGGGGCTCACCAAGACTATCACCAACTAAAAAGCATGCATAGGCTGGTCCTAGCCCTTCTACACCTATGTAGCACATATGCAGCTTGGTCTTCCTGTGGGCCTCCTAACAATCGGAGAGGGGGCTGCTTCTGACTCTGTGACGTGACTTTGGCTCCCTTTCCCCTAGCTGGGTTCCCATATCTAGTCTCAATTGGAGAGGATGTGCTAGTCCTACTGTGATTTGATGTGTCAGGGTGGGTTGGTATCCATAGGGGGGCCTCTCCTTCTCTGAGAAAGGGAAGATATGAGAATAGAACTTGGAGGAGTGGTGTGCAATCAGGATGTAAAGTGAATAAAATATGAATAAACAATGAATTAATGGAAAAAGGAGAAAGGAAACCTCCATTTCTTTCTAGATTTATTATTCTATACATTGTATCCAATCATATACTCATACAGCACTCAACTATGGAGTCATGTCAGAGAGTTGTAATGGACAACCAATATGTGAAAAGCTTGTATTGCTTGAAAAATCTATGGAACTTCCACCTATTAGAGTTCCTAGAAAACTGTAAAGAATGGGGCTAAGACATCTAAACAGTGAATCCATTTGCTGGAGACTATTATACACCTCCCAAATTAAACAATTTGCTAAGTACCAAAGAAAAACAAACAAACAAACAAAACAAAACAAAACAAAACAATTTTGGTTGTTGCACTCAACAAAAACATACAGAAAAACATTTTGAATTTATGAAATACTCTAGGGCATAGCTACAATAAAACGTGTGATTTTTGTAATTTAAAATGTTATGATAGAATAGATATTTTAAATAACAGGCCCTTAAGAACAATTTAAGATACCCAGATTTCCAACTCTAATTTCATAAGTTTAAACGTTATCTAGAAAAACTGAGTTTCTTACTCTTCTTCTCTTCCCAGTCTTTAGGAACAACCACAAAAAGGTGTATTTTACAATATCTACTAAATATTGGATGAAAAGGCTTGTTTGGTCCATTACTTGACATTCTGGCATCTCTGCTTCAATGCATTTGCATTTAATTATGTCATAAATATTTACTCTTTTATTTTTTCTTTGTTTTTACCTTGGATACAATCCAAGGGACAACAGCAAAACGGAAAGAAAACCTCCGGCTATCTAAAACTTAATTCACATTTCCAGGATGCCAGTTTGTAGAATACCAGAGGACAATTGTCAGCTGACCCAGAGGGCCACCAGTCATAATAAAGAGAAAGTTAGAAAGGTAGATCTCAAAAAATTAAATCTGGTAGATCTGAGTGTTATAATGAATGAACACTGAACACTGTGGACAGTATGTCATCAATATTAATCATTACCATCATCAAAAATAACAAAATGGGCAAATAGTTTAAAAAAAAAGGACAAATAGTTAATTTTTCTATAACAAGGCATCAGTGATGCTGAAGCCTAAATGTTGACAAGATAAAAACAAAATGACAAATGTAGCATTGTCTTCATTGCATCTCTAGTGCTATGACAAAACACCATGACCAAGGCAACTTATACAATAAAGTATTTTATTGGACTTACCATCTCAGAGGGTTAGAGTCAATGAAGGTGGAGCAAAAGGTCATGGCAGAGGATAAAGCTGAGAGTTCTCACCTTTATCAACAAAGCAGAGAGAGAGAGAGATTAAAAATGGTTAGTATTTTGAAACTTGAAAGTGCACCCCAGTAATATACTTCCTCCAAGCCACACCTCTGAATCCTTCTAAAACAGTTCCACCACTAGGAACCATATATGTGAATATATGAACAACAGATGGTCATTTCATACAAACAAGCCTACTAAATTTGCAAAACACTGAATGAATAGAGAAGAAATCTTAGAAGGAGAGAACGGGTTCGAATTAGAGAGCACAGATTCTTATATGTGTATCTGACACAGAAATACTTCAAAATATTGTCACTGTATAAAATTGAAAGATATTTTTACAGTCATGTCTAGTTCATTTCATCTATTTTTTTCACAGATTGTGTGTTTGAGGTTTGGAGAAATAAAGCATTGATTGCTGACTAAACTGAAATATAAAATAATATGAAATACTGAAAATTATAATATACTATCTTTTCTTTTGCTCTAAACATATTTTTTCTATCATTTAGTCAAAGCATTAGGATCCTAGGAATGTTGTTATTATGATAGAAATATATAAATATTTATCCTTTGGTAGAATATATTCATCTTTGCTGTAGTTTGGCTTTCTGTAACAAACCATTTCATTTTGTTTGTAGTTAAATATAATTACTTGATAAAAAATGTTATCAAGTGTTGTTCTTTTTAATGTGCATTCCATCTCATGCTTTTACTCTATTATTTGGATGAAATGTTGATGTTTTTCATGAATTGTACTACTAAGCATTCTCTGTGGACTTTATATATTTTCAGACATTGTGTGTAAAAATCTAAAATCTAATACTTCTTGGCGTGAGAGACAGCATGATTTAATGAATACAGTAGCTATACTGGCTTTCTATTTGTAGTTATTCTATAACTGATGATCTAAGTTTCTATTTGTAAAACAACTAAAGATGAAGCTTTTCATGTTTTTAATTCTTTTAATTAAAATTATTTTTAGGTACAACTTGTATGTGTGAGATACAATGACTGCTTATATCTCTGCCTCCCTACACTCTCTGTCAATCACATTTCTCTAAGACTATTTTTACACATTCATGACTCTTCCTTTTGTTTTATGACATATTGGGGTTAACCAGGGATACTGGTCTATAAATTAGTGGGCTCCATTTAAAAATGCATACTCTATTATCAGTTGATTTGAGACTATGGCACACAGACAAAAATGCATAGGGAATGTTTCCATTTCACCTATAACAGTATCAAAATTTCCCTCAAGTGTTACTTCCAATTAAATTTGTTTAGACATGAAAGTGAACTTTCAGGTATTTTTAAGTGATGTAAGTACTTTTCATTTCCTGTTTCCCAGTGAGCACATCTTTAATGAAAGAAATTCCTCTAGATAAGGGGTTAAAAGATTGCTGCTTTCCTCTGTGGTTCTTCCTGAACATAAATGCCATTGTGTTTCTTTGAAGTTTATTATTCTCCAGTCTCATTTGTGTTTCCAGCTTTTAAAGATAAAGAGCAAAAGAATGATTGCAGCAATTTAATTTGCCAAACATTTAAGACCCTTTAAATATTTCTGATTCTCTTCTTATGTGAATTCAAGTAGAGATTGGAAAGATTTCTATCAGGCACATCAGGGAATTTTCATATTTGAAAACCAGCTAAAGTAATAGATGCTCCTTTTATTCCTACAGTTGCTATGGCCTCAATATCAGCAGCATTCTTGGGAATATCACAGGAGGATGGCTTGGTAGATGTTGTTCAGTTCTTCATCACATCAGCTCTGCAATGCCTCTGCCTTGCTTCAAACTGAGATTACTGATTCTGTTATGCTTTCTTTTTAAGTTGAGAATACGTTTTGCAAAATTGCTTGTCATGGTTTACGAGAGTTGAACATGTGTGCAAATCTATGATCCTGTAACCTCATACTTGCTCTAATAAATCCAACACAAATTTAAAAAAAAAGAATATCACAGAAGGCTACCATAACTGTCATCTGAGAGTATTGACTCATCAGCTTATGGAAGACATATGTAGAGATGCATACCTATACAGTAAGCAGAGCACGGAGAAGCTTATGGAAGGGGGGAAGAAGGCTGAAAGAAGCCAGAGAGGTCAAGGACACCACAAGAAAACCTGTATAATCAACCACTCTGGAACTGTTGGGGCTTACCGAACCACCAAGCAGAGAGCATGCTCTGGACCTCAGCCCCCTACACATATGTAACAGATGTGCAGCTTGGTCTTCATGTAGTACTCCTAACAACCAGAGTAGGGGCTATCTCGGACTCTACTGCCTGTTTCTGGATCCGTTTTCCCAACTGGGCTGCCTTCTCTAACCTCAATAGAAGAAGATGCAGGTAGTCCTACTGCAACTTGATATGCCAAGGCAGGTTGATATCCACGGGAAATCTTCTCTTCTCTGAGGAGAAAAGGAGGGGGAGTGAGGGCGGGAGAGGTAAGGAATGGGGAAAAGGGAAGGGAAGCTCTAACCGAGGTGTAATGTAGAGTTACAAAAATAATTGAAAATAAACCAAATCAAAATAAAACAACAATAAATATCTCTATATGTCAGATATATCCAACATTATTACTTACAAATTCTGAAAAAGGTGCAAACTCATAAGTGCTTATATTTAAAACCTATATTTTGAAATGGTTATGTCATCAAATAATCCACTTATATTTCCTTTCAAGAATTTAAATTTATGTTCTATAAATTAAGTAAAAAAAAAAAAACTTTACAAACATTGGCCCTAGGCCAGCCTATACAATAATTTAAAGTCCTCAGCCAAGATAGTTGGATGTTACTATACATGAATTTACACAACTACAATATTTGGCTAATTGTGTGCATATTCAACATCATTTTATGTTCTTTTAACAATAACACATAGTTTGAAATGTCCCCCAAAAGTTTTACTGAGAGTATGAAGAAACAATATCCAAACATGCTCACCTCCACAATAAGACCACCATAGTTTTCCACCGTGGGAATCATTAGCACATTTACCCTACCAAATGGGAAAATGTGTTCACATGTTACACAGCCTGGAAGTGCTGGGGACTTTGTTATGTTGAAAAAAAATGAATTAATTGTTACCGTTGTGTCTTTGTTTCTGTCTGTCTCTGATTGTCTGTCTGTCCATCTGTCTGTTTCTCTCTATTTCTCTAAATTTCTCTGTTTCTCACACAGACATACACACACATTCTCTCTCTCTCTCTCTCTCTCTCTCTCTCTCTCTCTCTCTCTTCTCTCTCTCTCTCTCTCTCTCTCTCTCTCTCTCTCTCTCTCTCTCTCTGTGTGTGTGTGCGTGTTTGTGTGTATGTGTTTGTGTATGTGTTTGTGTGTGTGTTTGTGTGTGTGTGTGTGTGTCTGTCTGTCTGTCTGTCCATCTATCTATCTAGTTCAAAGAACAAGTTTTTACCTTTGGTATTTAAAGCCTTTCTTTTATCCACAAATGATCCTCCCTCAACATGTGGCTTCCCACCTTTTACAATTTCCTGATTTTCCAACATTTCTCTCAACACTTTTGTTTTTCTTCCTATTTCATCCATTCTTTTTTCCTTCAATTCTCTTATTGTTCTTCAGCTGTTCTCAAAGGTAAATCATCTGAAATCTGAAACTTCTTGTCAGCAGAGGCAGCAATTTTTAAATGTACAAGGGCAGCACTTTATATTTTAGAAACTTCTCATAGTTCCTGAACTCTGGTTGCTGTCAGCTTTACTGAAATTGTGATAAAACTACATAAAGCATTGACTACAGTGATTAAGATTATAATTTTTTAAATACAGTCTCAAAATACACAAATTATCATATGCTTTCAAAACAACTGTGTATTTTTCTCTTGAGGAAATAATTATTTCAGTTGGAAAGTTGATAATGAGAGAAAATAATACATTGTATGCTGAAAGCATGCCTGGGTTACTAGAACAGGAGGTCAAGGCCAACCTTGGCTCCTAGAGAACTCAAGCAACTGAGATATTCCAAACTGTCTTTAACAACTTAACAAAATGAGAACGTAATACGACTTGGGTCTGTAAAATTTCTTTGAAACCATTTTGGAAATCAATCTGGTGTTTTGTTTTGTTTTTTTCAGAAAATTTGGAATAATGCTACCAGTGACCTGGCTATACCACTCCTGGGCATATACCCAAAAGATGTTACACCATACAACAAGGTCATTTGCTCAACTAAGTTAACAGCATCCTTATTCTTAATGCCCAGAATCTGGAAACAACCTACATGTCCCTCAACAAAAGGATGCACAAAGAAACTGTGGTACATTTACACAATGGAATATTACTCAGCTATTAAAAACAAGGAAATCATAGAATTTTCTGGCAAATGGATGGAACTAGAAAAGATCATCCTGAGTGAGGTAACTCAGGCTCCAAAAGACACACATGGTATATACTCACTTATAAGTGGATATTGGCCTGACATAGATGTCCTCTTAGAGACACTTCCCAGAAGGGGATTGGGACAGATGCGGGGACTCACTGCTGGACTTCAGGTGAGGGTGTTATTGAAGAATGGAGGTATGGAAGTACTCAGAGGCTTCAGGAGGCCAACAAGATCATCAAGGCTAGCAGATCTGGACACAGATGGCCTTCACAAACTGTTGTACCAACCAAGGACAATGCATGCAGTAAACCTAGACCCCCTGTACAGATCTATCCAATGGACAGCTCATTCTCCACAGTTGTGGGAAGTGAGGACTGCCTCTGACATGAACTTTGGTGCCCCCTATTTGACCACTTCTCCTTGGTGGTGAGGCCAGGGAGCACACAAAGAAAGGAGAAGCAGGCTATCTGGATGAGGCATAAAATGCTGTGCTGTGGTCATATGGTGGGGGATGTTGTCCCATTCTGTCAGAGGTCTAGGAGAGGGGAATAAGACTGAAGAGGGAAGGAAGGTGGGAATGGGAAAATACATATGAGAGGATAACCATGATCTGAATAAACTATAATAAATTCTAAAAGAATACCTATTATAAAGAAAGAAATTAATTGACTATTAACAAAATGTCTTTAAATTCAGAGTCTCAAATGCCAAGAATACTCCCACATAACAGGACTTGTGTTATATGCAGGAGATTATGAAAATAGTTGCTATTCTACAAAAATATATTACATTAATGTTGAAAATAAAACAAGAAACAGGGAAAGTGACATGGTTCAGCAGTAAATGTGATTGTCACTCAAATTTAGAATCCTAGTTCAAATAAAAAAAAAATAGAACCAGAGAACTGATTCTGCCAAATTGCCCTCTAAGTTCCACATATGTCCAGTGGCATATAGGCTGACAGGCACATCATGTCTACGTACTTTAATAAGAACTGAGCTTAGAAGACAGGAAACAGTTAAAATCTCCAATTAAACGGGTACTTGAAAACTCGTTTTTGTCCTGTTTGGCTGTACTGTCTTGAAGGCATGCTCCTTTCTGATGGGGAACCTGAAGGGAGTGGTTCTGGGGGGAAAGGGAGACAGGGGTGTCTGGGAGGCCTGAAGAGAGGTAAAACTGTAAAGGATGTGTTGAATGAGAAAGAATTTTTTTCTTCAGAAATTTGTATGACAGTAGAATCTCAAGAATTTATGAGAATAAACTTGCAGTAGGCTATGAATGTTGCCCAATTCAGTGCTCATCATAGTATGACAATCATAACTGTAATAGTGTCATTAATAACCACTATATACTTTGTAGGTATATGTTTACTTTTTTGTATATAATATCAGTAATACTATTAAATATCAATAAAAGGCATCAGCTGCCAGACAGTGTCTTCTATACAGGACAAGCAAGATGTACAGATGAAATATGGTTGCCTAACAGGACTTGAACAATAATTATAACAATTAACATGCCAAGGTAGATAGGAATAAAACTTTCAAAGTCCAATCCATAGATGAAGAACTAAGGAACAACTAAAGGGTGCTGTAGAGAGTGAGAAAATCAATCTTCAGGGGCCGACAAGCTCCATGATCATTTACCTGATTTCAAGTGATCAGCCCAACATGTACTTAAGGGCAACAGTAAATGAACCAGGTGAGTTGTGAATGTGTGTGTGTGTGTGTGTGTGTGTGTGTGTGTGTGTGTGTGTGTGTATGAAAGAGAGAGAGAGAGAGAGAGAGAGAGAGAGAGAGAGAGAGAGGACATAAAAATGATTTAATAAATTTCAGAGGAAGTGTTGAGAGAGGAGAAATTGGAAAATGGAGATGTAGGATTAGAAATTGTAAATGTGGTAAACATGTAAGGATTTATAAGAATAAAATTTTAAAATCACTGAATATTTTGGAACTCCCCTTAATTCAAATGATGACTGAGTCCACTTCATCAGCTAATTACCTCTATAAATTGAAAAATTAGTTACTGCAGAAATGTATCTGTTGTTACAGGAATGTCCAATAAGCTCGGCTAAGATGTAAAGTATCTGTAACTATTTTTATATTATTGATGATATGATTGTTCATTTTAAAATATTTTATTTGCGCTTGGACTCTAAAACTTTGAGAAGTCCACTAAGAAACTCAAAGTTACTATTAATTATAATTTATATTCAAATACCACAATTATGGAGTCTCTATTTAATAGTTATTTTTTTCCTTCTGTTAGAAAATGTAATCTTCACTCAAGTAAATTTAGCTAATATTTTGTGGAATAAATATCTCTGTCATCCTATGCAATTTATTCAATGTCACAACAAGCAAATGACACATTTCTGTGTCTGCCCATACTTGCTTTTAATCACTGAGCTGTCTGTACAAACCTGATGTAGGTATAAATGTGAAGATCAAAGATTTTTGCAAAGATAAGTTCAACTCAGTACTTAAAGTTGATAATGTAATGAACTATTTTTAAAATCTATATATTCATTGGGTAAATGATATTATATATTGTGCAACATAACTCAAAAGTTCAGAATGAGATACTGAAAAGACAATTCTAAAGCAGAAAATTAAATACAAATCAAGTGTATTTTTTGTTTAACATAAAACTCAAAATGGACCAACTATTAAATGAATAGAAAAGAGGAAGCATTGGTCACTGGAACTTCTCTAGTCTGACCATTAGCTCTCATTCTGCCCCAAGAATTTACCCCAAATGTTATAAAGGATGTTTAAATTTTGAGAAAGCCCCTCCCAAAACAAAGAGTGATGAAAGTCTCTTTAGAATAAATAATGGAGAGACAGATTAAGCATATAAGTGAAAGTAAAAAGTAATTGAAGGAAGATGTCAACATCCAGAGAATGCCTTCATCCTGAGAAATTATGGCAGTGAACAAAGTCAGCTCTCAAAGCAGTGAAGAAAATCTTCCCAATGAATAGACAATTTTTTGAAAAAGAAAAAAAATTACCACATTTTGTCCATTGCTATGATTAAACCCATAGGTAAGGAAAGAACAGAGGATATCATCTCAATTTTATCTTTATTTGTAAAATGTGAGGGTGTAAACCACCAAATCAGATACCTATGAGCACCATAACTATGTTCTCAGGATGAGTTGAGCGCCAACATCTTCACTCATTTGACTATTAAGTGAAGTGGAAATGATATCATTAATTAAAAGTCAGAAAGGTTGTGTATTAACCTTCATATCCCTGTGGGACACTAGAATACACTCCGTGCAACTTAGTTCATTCATTTTGCATAAAAATGTTCTAAGACTACACTGTGAAATACTTTTCAAATGGTATAAAATATACATTATATACAATAAACACCTTATAGTTCTTTCATACAAGTATGCACATACAATGAGGCAGGGGCATGGCATGATGTAAAGGAGTCATGCTTTGATCCTGTTATCTGCAAAGCAGAGGTACAGTGGTTCACAGACTTTCTACCCCAGTGGCCCTTGTTAGAACTTTAAAGGGACTGAAATTTTGGTAAAGAAGCCAGCTCTTGCCTGAACCATAATGGTTATCCAGGGAACTTAAAACCAGGCAGAGTTGACAAACTGTGGCCAATCTTCATTTTAGTGCTCTTTCACACTCTTGTAAGAACACATGGTTTTCTAAAGACTACCAACTATGTATCATCAGAGGCAACAGAGGCAAGAATGTATGGCTGGTCATCACAGCGTCCCACACACAGGAAAGAGTGTCACTGATGCTCCTGGAAAACTTTCTTTTTCTCTCTCAGAGCTTGGTTTCATAGATATGGCATTCTTATAATGTATAAAAGGCATGAACTGCTGGGAAGCATTCTTTATCACAATGAAAGAAAAAGATTCCTGTTTGGTACCATAAACTGAGCTGTTTCTGGATGCATACAATCTTTGTGCCTTCTCTTCTATGAACATTCTGTGTGTGGATTGCATTGCCTGTGAAGCAACTATGGCTATGCATCTCCTGGTCAGTTTTTCTTTGAATTTTGAATAGATGCATGTTGTGGAGAGTAGGAGAAGCTTCAAGTGTATGATGTCCTGAGTTCTTAACATGGGAAAACCATACCAAGGACCCTAAACTCAGGCACAGAGAAATTACAATATCCACATTCCCTGGAAAGCAAGGTTCCATGGAAAATGTTAAAACCAGAAGTGTATGTTCAAGTTTGGAAGCTGATACTACATGCAGAAAATGTCCACCTAAGCTTTCTGCCCCGATATTTATGGCCTGAATATTGCTTCCTGACAGAGAGGGTTCCTACCAAGATTAGCTAAAACTGCATCCTAGATCAAGCTCTGAATCATTAACCCTTTCCTTTTGATTTTCTTCATATAGTGTCCCCACCTCTTTGTTCATGCTATGACTCCACCTTACTCTTCCACTCAATGTAACAAGCAAATCGAGCTTCTAGGGCACTGGGGTTTCTGCAGGAGGGACAGCAGCCTACCCAGTCCCCAGCTTTTCCATTTGTCTTTTTATACATCACACACACACACCCTGCCCATCTCTCTCTCTCTCTCTCTCTCTCTCTCTCTCTCTCTCTCTCTCTCTCTCTCTTTCTCTCTCTCTCTCCAATCAGACCAAGCAAGGGCCTAATAATTTGTGTGTGTTATAGTCTTCATCTTCAGCAGAAGGAGACTTCTTAAATGATGGGTGAGAGCTACACTTTTCTGTGGGTATAAGGATAAGTATTTAGAATACAGTTAGAAATCATATTGCTTAGGGAAAACAGCAGTAGTTTCTCTTCCATAATCTGTGTTATCCCGTGCAAGGGGTATTTGGCTAGGATTATAGTACTGAACATGATTTCCCTCCTAATAAATATTTTCTTTCTTTTTTTTTTTGATTTTTTTTTTGTTTTGTTTTGAGACAGGGTTTCTCTGTGTAGCCTTGGCTGTCCTAGACTTGCTTTGTAGACCATGCTGGCCTCGAACTCACAGCGATCCACCTGCCTCTGCCTCCTGAGTGCTGGAATTAAAGTCTTGTGCCACCATGCCCGTCAAGACATGTTTTTAAATCCAATTCTACACCTATTGGTTACTTGCAAGATCTGAGCACAGCTATAGCACCCACTGAGATATCTTGCTGAACAGGTCATTGTTGGTGTTGACAGGCTTTACTGCTAAACAGGAATACTGATTGCTTTTTAAATTTGGCAGCTTACCTAGCTCCTTTATGTACTTTGAGAACTAGTCCTCAGGAAGGAAGCCTGAAGGTCATTTTGAGTGTGACTACTCCAAGTACTGTGTCTGGTGTATGCACTCCATTCAGCAGTAGGATCTTGCCTTCATCCCCTTAGGGCGTAGCGAATATCATGGTGATGGCCCATATTGTTTTGGGAGACTCTTGCTGTTTCCTAAAGGGAGGTTTTCTATGCCAGTCACTGAAGAAAACACACAAAATTATTAAATTCATAGTTAATTTACTGATTGTGGAACATCTTATTTAAAGCAAAAGATATGTTGTCTGGAGATATATTTCACTAGTATTAATAGCCATTATGTATTTCATAGGTAACATACCAATTAGGAAAGACACCATTATTTATTATATTTTGTGCAAGACAGGGTTTCCCTGTGTAGCCTTGCCTGTCCTGGACTCATTTTGTAGACCAGGAGGGCCTCGAACTCAAAGAGGTCCACCTGCCTCTGTCTCCCAAGTGCTGCAATCACAGGTGTGTGCCATTGTGTCTGGCTGTTAATTAAAATTTTTATGTCACTCTCTCCACTCCATCCTCAATTTGCTTTGTTGATATATATTTTTTAATTTTTAATTTTAAGAAACAATGCTTCTTTTAAGATGGGTGATTGACTGTCGTAATACCAAAACTGTTGGTGAGAAACAACAGAGAAAATGGAGAAAGGAAGCTAGTGTTAACAGGAGTGCATGTTTCCAAAGCAGATGAACAGTTCTCTCCAAGTGCATCAACCTATCTGAAACCCTAGTCATTCCTTCTTCACTGTTCATTTCCTACAAATGTTGGAATATGTGGTGTGTGTTTTCTGTTTTCTACGTAACAATTAAGAGCGACATTATCTGCTTTAAATCCACTCTTTCCTCCATTCTGTCCCACACTATACCTAATTAACAATAGACATTATTTATACAATGTACATAAGTATAATAATATTTTTTACTTTCTTTTTTTAATTTTTAATTTAATTTTATTAATTTATTCTTATTGCATCTCAATTGTTATCCCATCCCTTGTATCCTTCCATTCCTCCCTCCCTCCCATTTTCCCCTTACTCCCCTCCCCTATGACTGTGACTGAGGGGGACCTCCTCCCCCTTTATATGCTCATAGGGTATCAAGTCTCTTCTTGGTAGCCTGCTATCCTTCCTCTGAGTGCCACCAGGCCTCCCCATGCAGGGGACATGGTCAAATAGCTAAAGTTCAAATTTCTTCAAACTTAACTAAATATATCTTAGTTAAGAGTAACCTAGGACAGTTGTGGATGGTTTTAGGATGCACTGAATTACAATTAGTACTGATTTTCCTCTCTAATATCTTTACATTCTCTATGCACTTAATTACTGAATTTTAGGATTAGTGCATGTTTTTATATCTGTATGTATTACACTTGTGTAATCATGCTTATATGCTTGTACTTCTATGACCTAATAGGCTAAGTACACTGTCTTTCATACTGAATATTTCTTATTATTTGTTCCTCTCAAGATTGCCCTTTCTTTGAATTAATTAAACTTCATAGTAGCAATTAAAGGTAGGGTTGAAATATATTAAAAATATTACATATTTAACATTCACGATGATTGCCCAAAAATTGGGTAGCCATCTAGATAAGCATTGTATGAATTTCTGCTAATGAACAAATTTATTCAGTAAGATGTGTGGGAAATTGCCATTTACTTTAAAATTAATGAAACAGAAAAGATTTCTCCGTAAAATCGAATGCTTTTTTAATTCAACTCAGATATTGAGATTCATGTTTTTATTAAGCTCTGATCGAGTTTCTGCAGGCATACATCAGTATTGTCCATCAATAATTGAAGATTTTTCCTATGCTATTATCAGGAAGTTAATATGAACATGAAAATGGATGAAATGAACAGGAGGGCTTGTTCGGTACCTCAGGAGGGAGGGGCTAAATTTTTCACCCTTGGATGTGTTTATTTTCAAAGGCTCCATGGAAGGTCAAATTATCTCCAAAACATCAGTTCAATTTGGGTTAGAGAACTCGACTGAAGATAAATGTATAGATTCGATATTTAAACCACATAATAAATTTTATAAATCCCTGTGCTTCACAATTACAGAAACTAGTCTTCTAGGTCATTGTGAAAAAAAAACAAAACTATTCCATTAGATTTATTCAGTGAAATTTTTTCTTACATTAGTGAAACTAGTTAATGTTTGTCATATATTTGTATAAATAAAGGAATGTTTTGTGTGTATATGTTTGTCTCTTTGTATTTAATTATGATTAGTACATTTCATCTTATAAATTGGACTCACAATCAAATAATAAAGAAGAGAAAATGATTTGCTTGTTATATGCAAACATTTAGGTATTTGCACAAAACTGGGAATGAATTTTATTAACTGTAAGGAAGGTTAAGCTGAAGCAAAAATAAAGTGGTTAATAAAAGCACTTATTACTTCAGAACTACTTCTACACATTTAAAGTTCTGCTCACTGCTTCACTACATTAATCACAGCATATAACACATTGGGCTTCTGTGTCTCTAAGACAATTATATTCCTAGGCTGATTACTGAGAGCTACTTCCAGGACTTCTGTGTGCATCAATAGCAAACAATTCTCACTGTCTCACCTGAACTGCTGTGATATTTTCATACAAGCTCAGCATAGTTTACCTATTTACTAACCATATCTCCATATATAGATTTCTAATAACAAAACCTGCATTGTTAACATTTTACGAATATTTTTTCTAAGAAATAGACAGAATAAAAGAACAAGAAAACAAGTATATGCCTTCATAGTACATAAAATTATTTTCCATGATTAGGTAGGCTGGTGTTTGGTTGAGTATGCAGGTACAGAGCTGTTGATAGGGAAGACACCTTACAATGCCATAATCCAACCTAAAAGGAATGAAAAAGTAAGTGAATTATCTTAGTCATAATGTTTAAAAAAATCAAAATTGGGTGTGAAACCTGTTACTTCCATCAATGTCAAACTACCATAAGTCATTCCTATGACAATTAATAATCTTAAAGTTGTAATAAAAAGTTCCTGGTAACATAAAGTATTTGGTCACACGTTCTTTATGTATCTAAGAAGAAGGTTTATTGATCAAAAATAAACTAATGATGAATATATGCTTGGAGACAGGTAGTACCTATCCTTTTTTATAAACATGCCTCTGAACATTTTGACTTACATCTTGGAAGTGACTTACTAGCCACATGAAATTGCCTTTGTAAGACTTTATCCACCTAACTCAGAATTAGGCAAGCACAGGGGTTTGAGAAGGTTTTGAATGTGTTGAATAGAATAAGGCTGTCTTAGTTGCTGTCCCTGGTGCTAAAAAAAATGCACCCAACAAGGCAACTTAAGGAAGGAACAGCTTGTTTCAGTCATGGTTCAAGACAACCAAGGCAAGGAAGGTATGGTGGAAGGAACAATAGGCTGATGCTTACATTGTAGCCACTCTGAGTCGTCAATGAGAAAGAGCAAGAGGGAAAGGGAGAGGGGAAGGGACAGAGGAAGGAAGGAAGGGAGAGAGAGAGAGAGAGAGAGAGAGAGAGAGAGAGAGAGAGAGAGAGAAGAGAGAGATGCTATCATTTAAAAATGGAGCTCAGAAAAAGTAAAATTCTGGCATTGATGCAAAATGACGTCTTTTTCACAAGCAAACTGTAGTAACAACATCAAAAAGAAGGAGGAAACATGCACAAGCCAGTTACTGTACTGCTGTATCTTGTGTGTCAGAAAGAACTCAAACTACTGTTTTAAGACACTCCTCCTCCTCTTCTTCCTCCTCCTCCTCCCCCTCCTGCTGCTGCTCCTGCTCCTCCTCCTCCTCCTCCTCCTCCTCCTCCTCCTCCTCCTCCTTTTCTTTTTGTTCACACTTTTGGACCTTTGTACTGAGACACTTTCAGTATAGTGGACAGGTTTATTTTATATTTTGGGTTCTATTGTTTCTAACATTCTCCCCATATTATCCTTCACTTTTAGTTGATCATGAAAGAACCTCATCTGTTAGTAATCTCAGATGAGATGAGGTGAACAAAATATCCTAAGGAAGATAAGGAGGAAGGTCTTGCTAGGTGTGTTGTTTTGTTTTGTTTTGTGTTTGTTTTGCTTGTTAGTTTGTTTGGGTTTTTTGTTTTGTTTTGTTTTGAGACAGGGTTGCTGTAGGTCTTGCTAGATTTAAGGTGATTGCCCTGCAATGCTTTTTTTTGCAAAAAAAAAGATTAAAGATTTTTAAGCGATAACTTGATGAATAGTTGTCTTGTGTAGTAGCTTTCCCAAAAACACCATTAATTTCTTAACTGATTCTATTTATATAGTGATGCAATTCATGGTACAAACTGTTTTTATTGGATGTGAAATTACATAACTAATAATCCTGAAGACAATCAGGTCAAGCCAGGTAATTTGTGATGGAATTAGATTTCCTTGGAACATATCTACATGATGAGGGGCATCTTAATGGCCCAAGGTTCTCAATGAATTCAATGACATCTTCTCATGAGCTGGACTCAACTGTGTCTCCTCAAAGATGTTGAAGAGTTAGTAGACTTGGAAATAGGAACTAGGAGAGGAAGATCGTCATACTACATGGGGTTAGGGAAGATCTTAGTCCAATAAGACTGCTATCCTTATTTGAAGAGGGAGAAACAGCAGAGCTCCCCTTCTCTACCCAGTAACAAGCATGAGGAAGATGTCAGGACCTAGTATGAGTATAGAAAACAACCATACATAGATACAGACCTAAGGAGATATCAGAGTGTAGTCCTGTCGATCTCAGGTTTCCAGCATATAGACAAAGAATGAGAATGGTGATGTGTTTTGCCTATAATCCAGTTATTATGTGGTCTTTTTTTATGTCAGCCTTCACAGACTAATATACCTGATGTATAAATGAATGTGATATTATATGCAAATCACCTCAGAAGATTATCAAAATTGAGCTGTAAGGCTGGTTGCTCTCAATTGTAAGTTCTTGGGAAGAACTTGGATTTTTTCTATTTTATTCACTCCATCTGCCTCTGCATTTAGGATGCTCTAGTTCTCTAATTATAAAGCTAAATCCTCAACTCTTTGGATGAAGATGCTAAATGTCACATAGTCCTTTGGTTCTAAAATGCCATATGCCTTATCGATATTCTTGGATAATTGGAAACCACTTTAGATTCGACCTATGACCCACTCATAGGGTAAATGATGTATATGAACTTGGAAGGGCTCAATGTAAATTTTGTTTGGATCGTATAAGAAAAATAGAAGAAGTTTCAGCATGAGATATGGTAATAAAAAATTGAAAAGGGCTTAAAACAGATTCAATTAGAATTAAAATTCTACTGAATTCAATTAGAATTCTACTGAACTTCATAATCCGCATTTGAGAGTAAGATAACTTTAGCACCTAACACTTCCACCTTTTACTGCTGTAGACTTAGATTTTTTTCAAAATCTACTTTATTTGGAGTTCTTAAACACTTCAAGCTCACTTCTAACCTACCAACCAAAGGTGGAGGAGAAAGAATCTTAATAGGAAAAAGGGGTGTGGACCTGCTTAGACATAGTTTCTTGGGCCAGTTCCACTCTGTGTTGTCAGGATAACAGCAGTCAAGTCCAATAGCCAACATGCATCCATGGTGGCGGCATGATCCAGCAGAAACCACAAGGCTCTGCCAAATCAACACAAACCATTGGAAGTAGACAAAATCAGCCAGAGCACCATGAGAAGTTCTTGGGAATGTTTCTCTGTGCAAAGCAAGGACCCCATTCCACTGTCCCTGGCTCTTTTTATACTCCTTCTAACCATCACATGCCCTCTCACCTGTCTGCTCCCAAGCAAACATGACTTTCCATCTCACATGACATCCTCCAGAAAAACATCAGATGCCCTCTCAAGACAAAAGTCAGCAAAACACCACTGGACATAACTGATTCTTCAAACAAACCAGAACTTTCCACTTCATACTTTAACGTACTTCCTTTTTTTTTTTTATTTTTTTTTTATTTTTTCACACTGGCTGAATAGTCTTTGTAATGGGGAACATCTTTTTTTCGATGATTTATTTGTATTTTAAAAATTGTCATATAAACTTCTTTTGTTATTATATTAAATTTCCATTCCATTGAGTTTGATACTGGAACAGGTTTTCTTGATAGTGTCTACCCCATAAAGGCACTCATTTTTTTTATTCAATGTAAACTTCTGAGAGAGGCAGGAAAACAAGGAGCTTGTTTCTTTTTGAGTAGTGTCACTAAGCTAGTGTGGATCTGCTATTACTTCACTATTAAGCTACAGATCATAGACCTAAGCATTTATTTCCATATAATTATGTAGATTAAAAAAGTGTGATTTTTTTATACATTGTAGCATCCGTAGGAACAACTTACAATTAATATAATAGCACTTATTCAATAAAATCTACAGATTAATAGGTATACATTAAACTAGAATAGATCAATTGATTAATTGATGTCAGTTTTTTGAAAGAGCAAAGAGTATGCTAATTTTGCAGCATTTTAAGAAAAGAAGTACAGAAAAGCCTTTTCGTGGGGAATTCTTATTTCAAAATTAGATAATGATATATCACCATGGCCCAGATTTATATAGAAAATATCAAGAGAGGGAGTAATGTGCTTAAGGTTCCATGACTGGCCCCTGACATGTATGTTGAGACTTATAAAATAATAAAATAAAGCAAAAGCGGGTGTCTTTGCATGGTAAGGAGAGATTGTTGGAAGCGGTGCTGTTTAAACATCGATCCGTTAGACTTTTATGTTAGTTACTCAGGGCTTTTCCTCAGAACTTAAACACAGATACCAAGGAAATGGAGGAAAGCATTCTATAACCCTGGGATGAGTATTGTTAGACTAGTAGAAAGCAGGGACTAGACCATAGATAATAAGTGTGAAAACCATGATTGAAAAAACACAGACACTGTCCTGGAAGTGGCAGGGAATTTTCTGAATAATAAAAGTCTATGGCTAGAGTTGAGTGAGGTTAATAAGATAAAAGTGCAAGTATAGAAAGAAAGAAAAAGAGACTAATTGAAATGCCCTAACAATGTGAAATTTCTGTAACTAAAGCAAAAGAATTACTTGAAGCCATATGTTACCCAGGCTTTGAGGTCACTGTGTGTATTCAGATGAACTATTGCTCCTATTCTTCAAGAAATAAAATTTGTTTTAGTTTTTTTAATATTAAAAAGAGACACCATCTTTAATATAACTTTGGGGTAAAGCCTATGGCACATACTATAGTTTAACTATTGTATGCACACTTGGAAATTTGTTAGTTTTTATTAACATTAACATTATTCATTTATTAACATTATATAACATTTATTCACATTATTAAATGAAAACTGTAATTATATTAATACGAGGTTTCCAAATTTCATTCAAGTTTAGTTAAACAGGACTAAATACTAACTTAAGGAGAATTCTTTAAAAGATTGATAGCTAATGCTTGATATTTAATTAAATGTTTTGGGGCTTAAATATATGATTAAACACTTTCAAAGTGATGATATCAATGGTGAGATATGTAGATATCTACTTGGCTAGCAAGGAGTAATCATGAAATATCAACTTAATCAATGGGATTAGTCAAGACTCTTATCTAAATGAATCACTCATTGATTAAACACAATGCTCGTACTGAGCTAATGAAAAACACAAGGTCTCCATAAAAGAATATAAAGATAATAAATTTAAACATAAATTATCTATCATCCATGGATGTAGTGAACTAAATCAAGATTGAGTAAAGAAAGAGAATCAGAAAAATAAGATATCAAAATCTATAATGAAATATTAAAACAGTGCATTAAGTAAACAAACACACACTAGCTTCACATTACAAGTTAATTTAACTTTTGTTATCAATCTATGGGAGAATTAACTATAGTGGCACTCAAATCAAATAAGATAACTAAAATTCAGTCAAGTTTCTCACTGAAAAAAAAAACCCTACACTTTCATACTCTACTACATAATGTGACTCAATGCTGACACACAGAGTATGGCTGAAAATCAGGGAATATAAAACTCAAAATGGATAACTTGGGTAAATATGAACACATATCCCATGTATGTAGTGATGTGTATTTTTCTCTGCATATTTGTGTGGGTTTTGACTAAATGCATTCACATTATTAAATGAAAACTGTAATTATATTAATACGAGGTTTCCAAATTTCATTCAAGTTTAGTTAAACAGGACCCACCTATTTGTCAGTGAGTTAATAATTTGATTTCTTTAAATCATAGAATCTTTTCTGCTACATCACTTCTTCCAAAGATTATATATATATATATATATATATATATATATATATATATATGTTACATAATCTGTGTTCATATTTTTCTTTTCCGTTGTCTCTTACTTTCCCTGTCATATTTGAAAGAAGTTTTAGAATTCCTACATCTTACGGATTATTCAGTATTTTAAAGTACAATGTGCTAATCATTTTAGTAAAGCTGAATAGCTGACTAACTTTGAACTGATCCTTCCCTCTAGTCATGCTTTCAAAAACGTACTAAGGAGCTTTCTTCTTAATGTGTTTTAATTTTGGTACTTGTAATTTTAAATATTTATTTATTTATTGGAAGTTAAAAACAAAACAAGAAATTCATGAGTTATTAAAATACAAACTTTTCCAGGTTAGTGCTAAGGCGATAGGACAGCCACATGTTTGAGACTGTTCTAGGATAGGCAGACTATAATATACCCATGTCTCAAAAGGAAAAGAACAAGAGGGTAGAGGGGCAACAACAAAGTTTCGAAGTGAAAAGTAAGGGAAAGGAAGAACACACTGTGGCGTTTGCTCAGCTGAGCCATTTGATAGACTCCCGCTTCTGTTTATGTTCCCTCCCCAGCCCCTCTAAGAAGGGTGTCGGTCAGACAACTCTATGCAAAATTCTTGGAGAAATCATGCATTTTTCAAAGTTAAGCTGCTTGATTATGTTGAAATTCAAGCTCTAGCTAAATATAATTCCCAGATGAGCATATTTATGCATATCATCCATTATTAACTTCGGTGCAATATTAAATATAAGCCATTTCCAGTCAGCCTAGCATGAATTAAAAATATGAATGCCACCGTGCTATTGATTATTGTTCTACATGGCTACACTTTAATATGCATAGTAATGTAAAATAAATATGCTAAAAATACTTTAATAATAGATTCTATTCCTCTGAAAGTGTTAAGATACATGCTTACAAAATTTAAACTTTGTGCACTCTCTTTAATGAAGAAGCATATAAACCGATCTAATAATAAAATACAGTTCCACATAGTAAGTTCAATTTCTAGTTTTGTTTTATAGTCTCTGTGGATTATTTTTCATATTTTGCATATTAAGAAATGTATGTAGTATGTTCTGTTGCTTCCAAATAAATCATACTATGCTACTCAATAATTTCAGTTGTCCTGATACTGATTATGGGATTTGGAGAGATGGTTCTCTGGTAGAGGGCATGTGCTGGTCTTTTCCTGTAGAGAACCTGAGTTTGGAATACAGGACTCCATTTCCAGGGGGATTGGATGTCTCTGGCCTCGGTGGATACAATACTTATATTCATAGACACAAAGGCTTAGATATACACGCCAAAAGAAGGTAAAATAGTTCAAATCAATCTGACCTTCTAGGACCTCTGATCCAATTGTGGGTATCTATTGCAAATAGGAATGCTATCTACTTGTTCGTGACTTTCTCTGTTTTGTTTTCAATAATTGCTTCCTACCAAATAGAATCAGTTTCTTTTTTAATGTTTTTATTAAATATTTTTCATTTTTACATGCATATATATATACATATATATATACAATAAACTACCTATAGCAAGAAGAACCAAGAAACAATCCAGAATTCTATAAATGTTACATTCTCAGTGTTTTGGCTGGTTGTTTTTTGCAGCCTTAAAGAAAACATCCTTCCTTATCTTGATGCATCTAAAATTCTGAATGTAAATCAGTATCTATCATATCTTGTCATTGTCAACTTAAAGCATCTACTAGACTTAAAAACATCTTAACCCCTAAACAACTAAGCTTAATTGTAAGACTAAACTATCTGATCTTCAATCCCATGAGAAACTTAAGAAGGCATAAAATTAATTACCTGAGAATACAGGGAGTGTGGGTTAGCAGCTTCACAAATAAGACAACAGAGACAATTCGCTCCCTAAGTAGACACCCAAAACTCTTTATAATGTTGAAACATCATTTTCAGCCTTCTGGCCCAATGCTTCTGAAAGACATATTTGTGAGGCAGGAACTATTGAGGATTTGCTTACCCTGTCTTGGTAGAGTTTGGCAGTCTACTCTGCCTGCTTCTGAGTTTGCCCATATTTAGGCATAATTCTGTCTGTGATAGAAATGAGGACATTTTGTCCAGTGGCTTATTTGCCACGTTTGAAGCTATCTCCTTAAGGAGATACTTTGATGTTCATCATCTGATTGAGGTAGGCTGGGTTTTGCCAGGAATTAGATTCTATCATTGTCAATGAATTTTAAATAATACAAATGTTTTAAAATGCCATAGTCTGTATGTCTCTAACATTTTTGAAGACTTTGTTTAACTATTTTACCTTCTCTTTCTATAGAATCATTTCTATCTGTTACACCTAAGATGTATGGTCCTGTGACAAAAATAGACTAATAATTGATATGACCATATTTGATCAACTAATAATTAACTCGCATAACTTATTTATCCTAAACAGCCTGTAATAACACTTTGAAAGTATTGGAAATAAACCTTGTATTACAATTGAGTTATATGGGAAAATGCCTCATATTAAAGTAGAAAACTATATAATTAAGTGCAAATGGATTAAAAACCTCAACATAAAACCAGACACACTTAATCTGTCAGAAGAAATAGTTGGGGAAATCCTTAAGCTTATTTGCACAGGACACAACTTGCTGAACAGAACACCAACAGTTCAGGCTCTAAGATCCAACCATTAGTAAATGAGACCTTATGAAACTGAAAAGCTTCTGTAAGGCAAAGAACACTGTCAACACAACAAAACAACAGCATTCATACTGGGTAAAGATCTTCACCACCCCTACATCTGATAAAGAGCTAATATCCAAAATATATAAAGAACTCAAGAAATTAAATACCACAAAACCAAATTACTCAGTTAAAAAGTGGGGTAGGGAATTGAACAGGATTCTCAGCAAAGGAATATTGAATAGCTGAGAAACACCTAAAGAAACGTTCAATATCAGGGAAATGCAGCTCAAAACAACTCTGAGATTCCATCTAACACCTATCTGAATGGCTAAGATCAAAAACTCAGGTGACAGCATGTGCTAGCTAGGATGTGGAGAAAGGGGAACAATCCTCCATTGCTGGTGGGAGGGAAAACTTGTACAACCACTTTGGAAATCAATCTGTCTGATGCTTTCTCAGGAAATTGGGAATAATTCTACCTCAAGACACAGACATACCATTCCTGAGAATATACCGGAAAGATGCTCCACCACACAACTAGAATCAGTTTCAGTTAGTAAACTTTGCATTACGTTATAAGTATATTGGTTCGATTCTTTTCTTTAAAGTGTATAAGGAATGGTTAAAAAAATCAAACAATAATTTAGCATACAGTGGTTCTACAAAGAAAATAAGGACTTTAAAAAACAGTTTAATTTTCAGTATTGATACATGGCAATTTCCCCTACTATCTTTTCTTTTAAATTGTTAGGGTAGAAAGCAAATCATTTTTAAAAAATATATTAAATTAAAAAAAATAAAGGAGCAATTTCTAAACAAAAAGTTCCTTATTTTTGGCCAGAAAGTAATTTTTATTTCCAAGCTACAATGGTCTGTATTTCTTGATAGGAAATATGGTAATATAGGACTCTAAAAATTAATGGTACAATGAGATCTCATAAAATGATTAAAACAATATTGCAGGAACAATATTGGTGCATTAAAATAAATAATTATTTTAAATATTAAAATAAAGAACCTACAACTCAAGCTTGCCTAGCATTAATGCAAAAATGGGGTGATATATATTAGCTCCATTATTTTATTTTAATTGTATGAGGAATGGTTAGAAAAATTGAACAATTAATTTATCATACTGTGGTTCAGCAAAGAAGATAAGGATCTTCAAAAACAGTTTAATTTCCAATGTTCACATATGACATTTCCCCTGCTATGTATTCTATTTATATCTATCTAAGAAAGATATAAAAACCAAGCAAATAAACAAATACATTATATAATTAGAACTATGTTTTGTTCAGGCATTCTATATTTTAACAATGATTATACTTGAGTTACTGAATGTAAACTTACTTTTCTGCTATTCAGTTTTTTCTTCCATTCTCTGCTTCCTTCCCCTTCCCTCTTTTCCCATTCTCCTTCCCTTCCCTTTCCTTTCTTTATTTCCCCTTCTTCCTTCCCTTACCCTTTCCTCCTCTAGTTTTCACTCTTCTCCTTTCCTCTTCTCTCTTCTTTCTTTCCTCATCATCTCGTTTTTCACCTCTTTCGAATTTAATTATGGATAGTTTTCACTTATAAATTGTCTGTGAAGATTGTAAATGATCCACGAATATAATAACTCATAAAATAACCATGTTTTTGTCTTCATATTTTTATTTAACCCAACTCTTTTCATACTTGAAGATTGACCCACTTACATATTTTTCTTAATGGGAATAGAACACATAAGCTAGTGAATGTCTCATGTTAAATGCATCAGAATATCCCATGTGTTATATTTAAACTGCGTTTGAGTATAGACAGAAAATATGCTGAGATGATGCCTAGCCTACCTCAGCAAAATCTCTCCCAACTTAATGTGTTCCATGCCCCCATGAAGCCTTCAGCTCTACATTTTAGCACCAATAACTCACTAAGTCTAGTATTGTGAATATAATAAAATCACAAAATGTCCCCTTCTATTTCTTCCCTCAAAGCCATTGCCTTTATCTTGCTCAACTTTTTCTTTTATTTTTTTTTTATTTTTTATTTTTATTTTTTATTTTTTTGGTTTTTCGAGACAGGGTCTCTCTGTAGCCTTGGCTGTCTTGGACTCACTTTGTCGACCAGGCTGGCCTCGAACTCACAGTGATCCACCCACCTCTGCCTCCCGAGTGCTGGGATTAAAGGCATGCGCCACCACGCCCAGCTTCAACTTTTTCTTTAACTGTTGATATATACTAAAAAGACCATTCTCTAACCATATAATATTATGTGTATATAAATGTTCTCAGGCTTGACCATTTAGGATTGGATAAGCAAGTGGTGTGTTCATTCTGAGTAGGGCGATTTCTACTCATGTTACCATCCCTTACTTGCCTCTAGTTCTTTGTCTAGGCTTGAGGTATTGTGAAATGTCCCCTCCCAGTTTGTCATGTGTATTGGTGTTATTCTTATTCAGGTCATGTTTAAGCACCCATGCTGGTGAGACTTCATGTGCATAGCATCTCTGACACTTCTAGGAGACACAATATCTCAGCAAACTTCCTGCTTCACCCCTTCTCCTGAAAATATGCCTGAAATTTGGATCAGAAGTTGATGAATTGTAGTTTTCTACAAAGGTCCCCAACCACTGCAAAGGATTTTCTTGATTGAAACTGTAGTTGTCTGTCAGTATAAGGAAACACATTTAGAGTACATTTAAGGATTGTGCTTGTTTAGTAAAGTGGCAGCTAGAAACTCTCCTCGAGGATCCATGACTTCAATAATCATGAGTAGTTTGCTGTGTTTCCAGTGCAAGGTATAATTTCTTTCATTTTGAACAAACTCTAAGTTCCGTTGGAGAGTTCTTGGTTACCACCAAGGCATATGTGTCATTATTAAACTCACAGGATTATCTTTCTACGTGAGTCATTATTATTTACACACATGGTATCTGGTTAGGAATGTTGTTTGCTTCCTACCCCTGGAAGCTTGCATGATGCCTTCTTGTACCAAAAGAGATAGTCTTCAGGAAAAATGGCTTTCAGATTAGATCCAAGTCAGGGTCTTCTGGTTCCTGGCTCAGAAGTGCCTACTGTCTTCAGTAACAGGGGCTCACCTCTGGCGACCAAACAAGGACAATTTGAAATAAACTACAATCATTTGAGAATCACATAAAGAACCCGTAGAAACAACTCAAAAGAGGCATCCCATGCCTGCTGGTGGAGTTTTGTTAGACAGTCTGTGGCTATTGGAGACAGCTCTGTCAGCCCTGATAGAATGTTTCTGTTTATGTATACAATGTATATGTATATGTGTGCTTGTATGTGTATGTTTGTGTATCTGTGTAATACATATGTCTGTGTATATGGTGTATATGCATATTATTGTATCTACAGAGTTACATGTGTTTTAGGTATTTTTAGGTAGTTAACAGGATGGATTCCTTATAACTTTTTCAGACATCCTTAATGTTGATTTACACTATTTCTTTCTCTGATATTTATCTCACTCTCCTCTCCTTTGTTAAAGCTCTCTTGTTTTTACCATTTCCCCAATCAGATCATTTTATCCTGATCTTCACCTCTCTATTTCCATCCCCCATGGTGATCTCTTTTATTTGCATAGTTCCTGTAATTTATCCAAGTTATAGTTTCAGCTCTGAAGATTTGGAAGAACATCGGATGTGTGAGTACATGTGGCATTTGTCTTTCTGGATCTGGGTTATCTCAGTCACTATGATTCTTTCTGTTCCATCTACTTAACTGAATTTATAATTACGTTACTATTCTTTGCAGCTCAATAATATTCCATATTGTATATATGGTACATTTTCATTATACATTCATCTATTGAAGGGCAGTTCAGGTGTTTCCATTTCTTAGCTAGTGTGACTAGAGCAGCAGTGAAAATGATTGAGCAAGCATCTATGCTGTACATGTGAAGTTCTTTGGACGTATGTAAAGCAGTGTGATAACTGGGTCGTGTGGTAGATTTATTTCTAGTCTTTTGGGAATTCTCCACACTGATTTCCCAAGTCGCTGTAGCAGTTTGCAATCCCACCATTGTAAATGAGGGTTAACTCGTCACCATATTCTCTGCTGCATTTTTTGTTGGCTGTTTGAGTACATTTTAAAAGTCTTTCACAGTTCATTTTTTTTTGAGAATTTTGAATACACAGTGCATGTACTTGCTTGTGTGTTGGGGAGATTGTCTAGGGAGGGGTGATTGTGTGATGCCAGAAGACAACGTCAATTGTCTTCTTGGAAATGGCCTTCCTCTGAGTGCCACCAGGTCTCCCCCTCCAGGGGACATGGTCAAAGGTGAGGCACCAGAGTATGTGAGAAAGTAATATCCCACTCTCCACTCCACTGTGGAGAATGTTCTGTCCATTGTCTAGATCTGGGTAGGGGTTTAAGGTTACGGCCTGTATTGTCCTTGGCTGGTGCCTTAGTTTGAGCAGGATCCCTGGGCCCAAATCTGCCTATCATAATGTTCTACTTGTAGGCTTCTAGGACCCTCTGGATCCTTCTACTTTGCTATTCTCCCATGCTTCTCTCATTCAGAGTCTCAATGGGATGTCTTCCCCTCTGTCCCAGTTTCCTGGTAAGTGAAGGCTTTCATTGGACATGCCCCTTTGGCTAGTATGCAGATATAAGTGAGTATATACCATTTGAGTCTTTCTGCTTCTGGCAGGTTACCGAGAAGAGACTTGATACCCTATGAGCATATACAGGGGGAGGTAATCCCCCTCAGGAACAGTCATAGGGGAGGGGAATAAGGGGAAAATGGGAGAGAGGGAAGAATGGGAGGATACAAGGGATGGGATAACCATTGAGATGTAACAAGAATAAATTAATAAAAAAAAAAAGAAATGGCGTACACTTCTTATAAATTTCTAAATTAATTGGTAAGCTAGACTTAGCTTACTCATACGTTTCAGGTAAGAAAACTTGAGCTTTCTATATATGCATTTCTCATGTCATATGGTATTCCTGGTATATTTACATTGGTTCTGCACGGAAAATTTATGGACTGAGTCATTTTCTATAGCCTTTTGCTTCAATTCATATCGCCTACTTTTAGCATGGCTCTGGGTCAGCTTATGTCTTCCACAGCTATTTCATTTTATATATATTTTAATTAAAAAGTAATTGCACCTGCTTTTCTATCCTCTGTGCATCTATTTCCCGCATTTCATTAGTCCCTCAAACCTTTTTCTCTTGCTGCATCCCTCACTCTGCCCCTATTCTTTATTGTTGTTGTTGTTGTTGTTGTTATTATTGTTATTATTATTATTATTACTGTTTTTGTTTTATGTCTGTATTTGTCTTTTTGTTTTGTTTTGTTTTGGGTTTTTTTTTTTTTTTTTGAGAAAAGCTTTCTTGTGTATCCCTGGCTGTAATGGAACTCATTCTATATGTCAGACTAACCTGGGACACAGAGGTCACCTTCCTCTGCCTCCCAAGTGCTGAAATTAAAAGTACACTACCACCACACAGCTTTTTTAATTATTATTGTTTTACATATGTGCACACCATAGAGAAAGATAGGCACCCAGATATCCTTGAGAAACCAAATTTTCTCACTTTTTATGATAGATGTAGCCACTCTTTGTAAACAATTATTCATCTCTTTTTAATTACAACTCATTAAAAGAATATGCAAAATCCTTGATGTTAATTGTCTGATCCAAGATCAGTTATCTACTTAATTTTGAAAAAATTCCTGGACACAGATGGGACCTTTATTTTACCATAACAATACCAGGGTAACATTAAGATGTTCTTAGGATGATATTTTTAAAAAATGAGACATTAGGCCAAAATTCAAAGTACCATATGAAAATGAATTAATGTTAGCATGGCCTTTAGAGTCTGTTTTACATATTGTATCCATTTATAAATGGGCTGCTCAAAATGATAGGAAAGTAAGAAATGGCTTCCCAGGCATCTAGAAATAAAACCAGGAATAAACAACAACAATTTTGTTTTAAATAATTTATTGCACCACAAAATAATCCCAAAACTTAAAGACATTTTAAAGATTTTAGAATAAAATTTTCAAAACTGATATTTTAATGAATGCTTTAGATAAAGTAAAAAATAGTGTTATTTTCCACATGAATTCACCTTTGCACTCTTTAGTCAATGAGTAGTCAGGGTAGAGATTTCATTAATATCCTACAGCAGCAAGGATAATTGTCCAAAGACAAAAGACAGCCTGCTTTTGCATGCTTTGGACATCTCTGCTTAAAAACCCTTGATTTCATTGTCTTTATTAAAGCAAAGTATTCCTTATTTAACTAATAAACAATAATTACTTGCATCCTTGTATATAGTATACACTAAAGTTTCAATACAGGTGTAAATTTTGCGATGATCAAATGTGTTCTGCTGTTCTACTGATCAGCATAGTGAAAAGAATCCATTCTTTAGTGAAATGCATCTTACATTTCTGTCCTATATTTACAACTAAATTAATTCTTTATTACTTAGTGTGTGCCTGCCAGTGTTTGTGTGTATGAATAAGATTGGGATATGTCATCATGTACATATACATGAGTACATGTAGCGCTTACAGGTTGGTTCTGTTTTTCTCCATGTAATTATTTTAAAGACACTCTGGACCTGGGGCACAATGATTGTTTAGGCTCCTCAGCCATTCCTGCTTCTACCTCTGTATACCAGGTTCACAGGAGCACTGCCTCATGTCCAGCTTTTTATGTGAGTGTTATGGTCTAATGTTGGAGCCTCATGGCCACACAGCAAACTCTTCCACACTGAGCCAAGTCCTGCATTCAGAATTACATTTGTAATTATTATTCCTTCAGTAAGCCATATTATATCAGAATAATTAGCATTCAAGTTGCAACTTACTTGTTCCTTTCATTACTGAATCCAGCCCACATGCAGTAATTCTTAGAACATAGTAGGTACTCAAAAAAATAACCTTTGAAGGAATAGTTCTAAGACCTTGGAACTCAAGTAATTCAAAGAAAGTAGTTAAGTTATATTCTTGGTATATAATTGGTATAGTGGATCTACCACGCTGCCATAGGTCCTGAAATGCAAAAAAAAGGAATTATTTTAAACAATTTTACATTCTCCCACATTAATAATTAAACAGAAAATTTTATCTAATCCTAATTTCTACTTCATATGACACAGCTTTTATAATGAAAGCTAAGAGCTGCTCAAATTCAGTTATTATGTGACATTTATTATTAGTCATGATTCTACATATTATTCCAAATAGCCTACAATAGAAAATATCCTACTTTTCAGTATGATAAATGATGTCTTATAAAATTCTATCCATTTTTATTATTAATTTATATCATTGTTTTATAATACTTAAGTATTGCCAGTACTGAAGTTTTAATACCATTTGAAGTTTTTACATTATTGAAATTCATTTATCACAATTAAAATGATAGCTGGTGACTTAAACTCATAAGTTTAGAATTTTGAGAAAATATTAAAATTTGATTCTGACAAACATGATTTTAAGCATCAGTTTCAATGTGATATTCAGCACATAATCACTTCTGTGCTTACGGATTTGAAACAAATTCCAAAGTGCTAAAAATGATTCTTTGCAGTGTTTTATTAGTTGAAAGTATGTCTTCTAACACTTAACAAAATATATTAGTTTCCCAGGACATTTTACCAAATTACTAAAATTTGGTGGCTTGAATGAAAAGTGTATTTATTATTGGAAATATTATTGGAAATGATGGTTTTGGTAGATTCTCTACTCTGTTCGATACAATAGGAAATAATTCTCCTTTACAACTTCTCTTCTGCTGCTTGTTGCCAGCTCTTATATCTTACCTATTTGTCTTAAAAGATACCGAGGCCAAGGCAACTTATAAAAGGAATGATCTAACTGTGGACTTGCTTATAGTTTCAGAAGGTGGTTACCCAATCATCATGTCAGGAAACATGTCCATAGGCAGACATTTGCAGAGCTGGAAGAGTAGGTGAGAACATACATCCTATAAGCAAGATAGAAGAAGCTGGGAGAGAGAGAAAGAGAGAGAGAGAGAGAGAGAGAGAGAGAGAGAGAGAGAGAGAGAGAGAGAGACTTGGCCTGGCGTGAGTTTTTAAGATATCCATGTCCCCTAACCCTCAGTGTAACACCTTCTCCAACAAGGACGTACCTTCTAAACTTTCCTAAACTCTTCGCCAACTGGAAATCAAACATTCACACACACGAATCCCTTGGGCCATTCTTATTCAAACTATTATGTCCACTGTTACTATTAGAGATGATTCTGTCATGTGGGAGTTTCCTCCTGTGTAGTGTTATATCAAAGCTTCACAGCATATCAAAGAAGAAGGAACGGAAAGACTGTCAAGCAGTCTGCTGAAAGTTTGTTTGTCTCTGCACAAGGCAAGCCACATCCATGAAAACTCAGCAACATGGCTGTTCAAATAACACCTGTTTATTTCTAACAACTGACATCCCAGTGGAGTTGATAAAAAATCTCACAAGGCCAGACCTCCTAGATGAAGAGCTACAAGCAGTTAAGAAGGTCAGAAAGAGAGAAAATTAGTGTTCTCCAGAGATGAGCCCCTAGTTGGTTATCTAATAACAAATGGTAAACTCTAGAAACACAAAGATGTAAGAAATTCTGAATTAATTCAGCGGGTTGTATTTGCACGTTTATTCAATTATATTTGTATTTATATTTACATTTAACAGCCATGACTGAAGAAGAGACCATAAATTTGGGAGAGAAGGGAGTAGACAGGAAAGTGGGAAGACAGAAAGAGGCGAGGATATAATTATGTTTTAATTAAATTGAAGAATATATGCTTGGTTTTCCACTAAATTCACATTGTAAGATACTTAGGATAGGAATTTCAGAATATTTCTGGAGGAAAAGTGATATAATTCAGGTAATAACCAAAATATTTGCATTTGTAAATTCACCAAATATCATAAATATATGAATTATCAATGCATATAGTTCTATACACACTATCTATTTATATATATAAATATATACTAATACGATATATATTGTATAAGTATATACCCAAATACATATATGCATATGATAAATGGCATTTACTATGCATATATGCCTTTTTCTGTATATAAGTAGTACACGGTTATGCAAAGTTATAAAAATCCCAATAACGTTGTTTTCCTTTCACAAAGCTATCAGTAACTTAAGGCATCTACTCAATGCAGAGAATTTTAATGAACACATTGTCTTTTTAAATTTTGTTAGATTTTTATTATTCTTGTGTTCATTTATGGATATGGACGATGGTGCCATGCTACACATATATGGAGGTGTTGGGACGCCTTCTAGAAATCAATTCTTGAGTGAAGGAATAGGTTAATCATCTACATTTTGTTCTATCCTTCCTCTATAATTCTACATCTCCCTTTCTTTCTTTTCAGCTCCTATCTCCTTACCTAGGAGATGAAAGATAAAACAAAAGAGAAACATACCTGATTTCTGCCTAGTGTTTTCTCTGTATAAGACTAATAACTTATAACCATCTCCCAATGAAAATAAGCATTTGTAGACCAAGAGAACAAACAGAAACTTACCTGACCCCCCTTAGAGGGAATGGGATGTCATTCTCTTAAGTTTTCTTGAAGCTGATTTGGGGTGAATAATACCTTAGAAGGAGCCCAAAAAATGGGGAAAATAGTTAAGCAAGCCAGGGATTGCATTTGTGGTCCAGTTTCTAAATGTTGAGAGATTCCAGGCTTAATAGGAGATTGAGATGCTGGTCTAAATTGAATCAGATGCTTTCTACAGTGCTGTCCAGGAAGCTGTCCAAATCTGATGGGCAACAGCATCTGGGCTGGAGCAAGGATGATACAGGATGTCACTGTCCAACATGCTGAGAGGAATGAATCCTGTCAGGTCTGATCCAGCATCAGTGTCCTGTTCTTTTGTTCTGAAAACATAATTTCTCACAAACATTATACAGTTCTGACATTATAATTGTATGAGTTATGAGGGATGCACAGAACAATTAATGCTAATTTTCTGCCCATTGTATATGAGCTGACATAAGGCATCTGCATATCTTCCTTCATGTGGTACTAAGAATGGTTCCTAATAATAAGCCATAGAGAATCTGTGGCCAACATGAAGCATTCTTATGCATTTACATTCATATCTCTGCCATTCTCAGAACAATTCCCATGTAGTAGGATTAGGAATATAAATAAATTGCTTGTTTTGTAGTTTGAATTCTTTACATCCCAATTGCAGTCCCCTCCCTCAAGGCCTCAGGATCCCACCCCTCCCTCATCAATTCCTGATCCCATCCCCTTCTGCATCCTCTTTCCCTCTGTCCCCTAGTCCTTAGAAAGGGGATCCCTGCTCTCCTAACGTCATGTCTAAGTCATTGTTATAGAATTTAATATATTGATACAAAACATGGGCATGTCAAATACTTTTCAGATTCTAGCACAAGAATATATATCCTAAGTCTAAAAGATAGATATGACTATTTTTATTATCCTAATTTTTTTTATAGCAAGACAAGTTAACTCCTGACAACACCCAGCCAATCTCAAAGAAGATGATGAGCATCAAAGAATCTCCTTATGGAGATTCCTGCCACAAACAGAATCCTGCCTAAAAGCGGGCAGCTTAGATGTAGGCAGAGTTGATGGCCAGACTCTGCCAAGACTGGGTAAGAAAGTCCTCAATAGTTCCTGACTTGCAAATATGTCTGGCAGAGATATTGGGCCAGAAGATCAAAGAGGAAGCTCCAACATTATAGAAAGTGTTGGGTGAGCGTCCAGGCAGTAAACAATCACAACCATTTTGTTCACTTTGTAAGCTGCTAACCTGCATTGCTGGTTCACTCAGGAATTTAAGTCTTACTCCTTCTCAAGTCTCTGAGGGGTGTTGAAGACCAGAGAGTTTAGTTTTACAATCAAGTTTAGTTGGTTAGGGGATAAGATCTTTTTTTTTCCTCCTTTATTAATTTATTCTTGTTACATCTCAATGGTTATCCCATCCCTTCTATCCTCCCATTCTTCCCTCCCTCCCAATTTCCCCTTATTCCCCTCCCCTATGACTGTTCCTGAGGGGGATTACCTCCCCCTCTATATGATCATAGGGTATCCAGTCTCTTCTTGGTAACCTGCTGTCCTTCCTCTGATTGCCACCAGGTCCGATCAAGCTAAAGGAGTTAAGTTACCAGAGATAAGATATGATAAATACTGAATGTCATTCGGAAATTTAGACCCAACAAGACAGGAAAGATTTTTACTTCAAGTTTGACAAATACAAATAGCCAAATCCCTATGAATGTAACATTTATAGAACTTACGATTGTTACATGGTTCTCACTGCTGTATGTAATTTGTTTTATGCATGTATATGAAAAAGAAATCAATTCTTTCTTTCCACAATGTGGGGCACAAGATTTATGGAATTAAGTCATCAGACTTGATGCTGAATGCTTTTCCCTGTTGACCCATCTTACGGTCCCAATGGTTATGCTACTTTATGTTAACCTACTTGAATAATTCATTCAATAAACAATGATGTCACAAGTCCTACTACTTCTCGCAGAAGACAATAAAAGTAGAGCAAACAGGAACCTCTTATTGTAATAATGCTGGAGCACTAAAGTGACATAATGTCTAGTGATGCATTTACAAAAATAGCATCTATGAGAAAGAAAAAGCTGCATAATGACTTAGAGGGAGAAATTTATTCTTACATGAATGTGACTGACATTTTGTATATTATTTATTTAGCACTCAGTTTTGGAAAAATCAGAGATGATTGACTTGTGTATTTATCTTATTTAATTCATTAAATGAGAGCTCAATGTTTTTAATTAGAAGTTTTTTAGTCCTGTAAACAATGGAACACAGGATAATCATTCAGGAAAAATAGAACATCAAGTCTTAATGATTTTAAGTAGAATAATATCTTGTTGTAATGTGCTTGGACTTAACAGTAAGCTGTAGAACCAAAGCATGCTAGATCTTCATTGACTACTCTAGACATGTATTTCCATTAGGATTTATTTATTGGAGTCTGCGACTCCAACAACTAGAAGGCACTCTTCAGTTACACTGCCTAACAGCAGGACATTCTGTATGTAAAACCCACCATGAAATTTCACTTGTTGATTCGGCTTCTGTTGCTTTGTGTGGTCTAAACATTTACTCACTGGAAAACTGCATTATGTGAAACTACATAATAGATAGCAAAAAGCCAGAAAAGCAGATTTCTTTCAAATTTGAATTTTAATTGGTTCAAAAAAATAAGCTTTCTGTACCTCATTGTGTGCACCACAAACATGATTCAAGTTCCAGATTTTTGTAGGTCAGCACCATCAACTATGAAATAATTTGCAATTATTGCCTTTTTTCTAATTTTTAATAGTGAAAGGACTGTACACAGAAACAAATAACCAACCATACTGAGATATTTAAAAAGAAAAAAAAAACAACTGTGGTATTAACCTTAGTATAGAGAAGATTTATTACAAATGTTTAACTGTTCAACTAACAAATAATATGATTTATACTATTCTTTCTTCCTATCTTTAATATATTAAATTTCTATTACTAAGGTGAGATGCAAATATTCTCTGGAGCAACAATGATGATGTTGAGTGTCCACTACTCAAAGTGGACAGTAGCTTTATACTGTTCTGAGTCTGACCCTTTGCAGATACTCTTATGTAGACAAAGTTTTTCTCCTCTCAATTAGAATAATCACCTTGTTTCATTTCAATCTTTTGACTTATTAAAATTTTTCTTAATAAAACTTGCATTTATCCTAGAGCAACATAGTTGAACCACAGAATCACCTTTATTTTTGTTTTATGTTTTTAAAAAAAGCTCAAATACTTAGTGCTCTAGCCAGCATTTCTTCTTGCTAAGATATATGATCCACATGATTTTCTTATGATATTTTGCCTTCCTAGTAATATCTAAATATTATCCTGATAGCTAGTTCTCACAAGTGAAGAATGATTCATATCAGTAGATTCATTATTCATTTTAATACAAGGGTTATACATTTCTGAGTAAATTATCTGGTTTTACATGCAATCATCAGCTTATTCTTTTACATAATTTTATTAAAGTTTCTACATCATTTTAAAAGAACTATTTAATAGTATTACTCTAGGAGCCATTGAATTATTTTGAGAACCTTACTCTACCCAACTAAGGCAAGCCTTGAACTGGTTTGCTGGAGCAAATCATCTCATCTAGTGAGACGATGGTTTGGATTAAAATAGTCTTGCATGTATGGTTCTTCCTTTAGGGTTTTATGCCTTTATCAATGTTACCAACTAAGTCTGGATTCTAGAATAAACAAACTAAGATCTGTGCATAGTTTCAATTTAGTGCTTAGACTCACTGAACTTCCAATCAGGGTTCACTTAAAGCTAACTGAACCTTGATGAAGCTCTGAGTTTAAGAGTTTTCTTAAGTTGCTAGATAGTCACTTGCTTTCTATTCAACAATAAAACCTCCAGAAACAAAAGGATTATTAATTCTTTTTGTGATCATTAACTACACGTATCTTGAGAAAATATGGGCTGTTCTGACAAGGCAAGAGGAGGCAGAAATACTCCTAGACCAGAGCTGTCTCTATCAATTGATGTTTGCTACTTCCATGTCAATCATCATAAATTACCATAGGACACCATGACATTCAAGACCTGTTGTCTTGAAAATAAATATCCGAGTTATCAATGAGATGCCTTCACTTTGAGTGATGAGGAACTGGAGGAGTATGTACAACTTCAGCATTGTAGCAGTGAATACTATGTATTGCCTCCTAATTCTCTGTACTCCTATTCTTCTATTTCAGAAAGTACGCCATATGTCTTAGGGTCTGTATTGCTGTGAGGAAACACCATGACCATGGCAGCTATTATAAAGGAAAGCATCTAGTTGGGGCCGGTTTGGAAGGTGAGAAGTTGAGTGCATTATTTTCATGGTAGGAAGCATGGGAGCACACAGGCATGCATAGTGCTGGAGAGGTACCTGAGAGTTCTATATATGGATCATCAGGCTACAGGATGGGACAGTGACACTGGCTTTGGCTTGAGTTTCTAAAACATCACAGCCCACCCCCCAGTGATGCACTTCTTCCAATAGGGCCACAACTCCCATCAATGCCAATCCCTGAAAACCTAGAAGGGACCATTTCCATGCAAAAAACTATACCTTAAAAACTCATTAATTAACATAGTCATCTCAGAGAGAATGGATTGTGAGCTATCAAATAAGAAAGTGTTGTAAGGATAAATTTGCCACTGTCTTTGAATTAATGTGTCATGTTGATTAGAATTGATGTCTTATTCTTAATGAATGTGCACAGTTTACACTAGGACCTACTGTTTATCGTGTTCAGAGTATTTAAAAAGAAAGTGTATGAGATATAAATATCATCAGTTCTAAAACTCCAAATTTTACTCTACTATCTCTTTGTATCCCTTTCCCTGGTAAAGGCATGATAACCACAGACCTTAGTGTGTATACTGCTTTGCCTTTTACAAAATAACAGAATTTATTTCTCCTCATTTTAAATAATAGGCTTATTGATGAGTTCAAAGAAATCCTATAGGTTACCACAGCTTACAGAGTTAGTTTCTAAATATTAAAAATTTTAAGAGAAACTTTCTTTCATTCAATAAGTGTTTACAACTTGTGGACTGTCTTTCTTTACCATAAATTATTTCAAGGGCAAGCAGGCTTTCTCAACACATAAAGCATTTGCAGCAAGCATGAGGACCTACATTTGATCTCTAGGACACACATAGTCAAAAAAGAGATATTAGACTAGCAAGTTGTCCAGTCAAGTCCACATTTAATTCTTTGCCCACACTGACACTCCTGAGAGCCCACCAACATAAAAAAGGAATTCATGAAAATGTTTTAAAAGCAATGTTTCCAATGCTTTAACAACCTGAACTGCTATCAAACCTAGAACAAATACTGGCAATAAAAGATATGTATAGTGTCATGAGCACATAAAAATACACATGGAAATGTAAGTTTAGATAATTGAGCATCTAATGTACTTAAAATTATAGGTAAAAACATTTCAAAAGATTCAACTTAGGTGTATGGAATACATACAGTGACTACATAGTATAAACAAACCAAACATTCAGGCTTGTATCAGAAAAAAAAATGTTAAAATATGTAGGGCTGGAGATATGTCTTAGAGATTAAGACACTGGCTTCTCTTCCAGAGGTCCTGAGTTCAATTCCCAGAAACCACATGGTGGCTGACAATAATCTATAATGAGGTCTGGTGCCCCCTGTTGTACATGCTGATAAAAATTGTGTACATAATAAATAAATCTTTAAAAATTATGTAAGTTAAAGTTCATAGCCTTAACTACTCATGCCCCAAATATACTTCATTTATCTTTCTAGGGAGGTCCTATTTTGTCTTGTAGTTTTCCATTGGAGGTGGGCTAGTCCTCATACCTCTGAGGCATTTTATCTATTTATCTATCTATCTACCTATCTATTTTTAAATTATAATTTATTCATATTACATCCTGATCGTTATCACCTGTTCTCACCCTCCCTCCCTCTCCTGCCATATTCCCATCCCTAGACTCTGATAGGGGGCCCTCTCACCCCACTGTCTGGCCACCGTCTATTATGTATCATCAGGACAGCCAGCTTCCCCTTCCTCTGAGTGCCTGCAAAGCCACGTTACCAAGAGGCAGTGACCAAACCATGGGTACCAGAGTGCATTTCTGAGCTTCAGCAGCAGTTCCCCTGCCACCACCCCACCCCCAAAATGGAGAATCAACTGTCCATCTGCTACATCTGAACAGTGATCTTGCTTCTCTGTATGCATTGTCCTTGACTGGAGCATGAGTTTGTGCAGGGCCCCTGTGTTTAGATCCACAGAAACTGATGGTCTCCTTGTGGAGCTCTGCCTCCCAGACCTTCCATCTCCTACTCTTCCCTACAACTCTCAGCACTCCATCCAGAGTCCAGCTTCAAATCCCAGTATCTGTCCTGATCCTCTGCTCAATGGAATCTCTCAAAGGAGATCTATCTTGGCTTAATATCCACTTATAAGTGATTAACACCATGCCTGTCTTTCTAGGTCTGGGTTACCTCACTCAGGATCATGATTTCCAGTTCCATCCATTTGCCTGCAAATTTCAATACTCCCTTGTTTTTAATAGCTGAGTAATATTCCATTGTGTATATGTACAGCAGTTACTTTATCCATTCTTCAGTTGAGGGACATCTATGTTGTTTCCAGATGCTTGCTATTACGAATAAGGCTGCTATGAACATAGTTGAGCTTGTTGTATTGTTGAGCATCTTTCTGATATATGCCCAGGAGTGGAATAGCTGGGTCTTGGGGTAGAACTAGTCCCAATTTTCTGAGAAAGCTCCATACTGAATTCTAAAGTGGTTGTACAAGTTTGCACTCCCACCAACAGTGGAGGAGTGGTCCACTTTCTCCACATCCTCACCTGCATGTGTTGTTGTCACTCGACTTAATGATCTTTGCCATTCAGATATGTGTAAGATGGACTCTCATGGCCATTTGATTTGCATTTCCCTGATCACTAGGGATGTTGAGCATTTCTTTAAGTGTTTCTCAGCCATTCAATATTTTTATGTTGAGAATTCTTTATCTCTGTTGGTTTGGTGGTGTTTAATTACTTGAGTTCTTTGTATATCTTGGATATTAGCCATTTGGTGAATGGAGAGTTGGTGAAGATCTTTTCCCAATCTGTAGACTGCTGCTTTGCTCTGTTGACAGTGCTCTTTGCCTTTCAGCAGCTTTTCAATTTCATGAGGTCCCATGTATTCATTGTCAATCTAAGAGCCTGTGCTATTGGTGTTCTGTTCAGAAAGTTGTCTCCTGTAAGGCTCTTCCCCACTTATTCTTCTAACAGATTTAGGGTGTCTGGTTGTATGTTGAGGTCTTTAATCCACTTGGACTTGAGTTTTGTGCAGGGTGATAGATATGGATCTATTTTCTTTTTCTATATGTAGAATTCCAGTTAGACCAGAACCATTTGTTGAAGATGCTTTTGTTATTGTACATTTTTGGCTTTTTTGTCTCAAATCTAGTGTCCATAGGTATGTGGGGTTATTTTGGGTCTTTGATTCAATTCCTTTGAGCACCCATCGTATTTCTATGCCAGTACCAATCCATTATTATTACTGCTGCTCTATAGTACAACTTGAGATCAGGGATAGATATGTTGCCAGAAGATCTTTTATTGTACTGGATTGTTTTAGCTATTCTGGAGTTTTTGTTTTTTCCATATGAAGCTGAGAATTGATCTTTTAAGGTCTATAACTTATTGTATAGGTATTGTGATAGGAGTTTCATTGAATCTGTAAATTGCTTTTGGTTGAGTGATCATTTTATTTTACTGTGTTGATTCTTCCCATCCACTAGCATGTGAGATCTTTCCATCTTCTGCTACATTCTTCAGTTTAGTTCTTCAGAGACTTGCAGGTTATTCATACTAGTCTTTTACTGGCTTGTTTAGAGTTACACCAAGATACTTCATGTTTTTTTGTTGTTGTTGTTCCTATTGTGAAGGGTGTAGTTTCCTTAGTTTCTTTATCAGCTTATTTGTCATTTGTGTATGGGAGGGTTACTGACTTTTTTAAGTTGATTTTGTATGCAGCCACTTTCCTGAAGGTGTTTACCAGCTGTGGGAGTTCCTTGGAAGTATTATTTGGGTCACTTATCTATACCATATTACTCCAAATAATGATACTTTCGCTTCTTCCTTTCCAGTTTGTATCCCCTTGATCTCTTTTAGTTTTCTTATTGCTCTAGCTAAGACTTCAAGTAATATATTAAAGAAATATGGTTAGAGGTAACAGCCTTGACTTGTCCCATACTTCAGTGGAACTGATTTAAGTTTCTCTCCATTTAGTTTGATGTTATCTATAGGGTTGATGTACATTACCTTTATTATGTTTAGGTATGTGCCTTGTATCTCTGATCTCTGCAAGACTTCAAATATGAATGGGCATTGGATTTTGTGAAATGATTTTTGAGTATCTAAGGAGATGATCATGTGTAAATTTTTCTTTCAGTTTGCTTATATTAATGTATTTCCATATATCCACCCCGGCATGCCTGGATGTATTTCCATATATCCACCCTGGGCATGCTTGGGATAAAGCCTATTTGGTCATAGTAGATGAATTTTGATGTGCTCTTGGATTCAATTTTTGAGTATTTTATTGATTTTTGCATCACTGTTTATAAGGAAAATTGGTCTGAAATTCTTTTTCTTTTTTGGGTTTGTGTGTGTGTGTGTGTGTGTGGTTCAGGTATTAACGTGACTATGGCTTCATAGAATGAGTTTAGTAGTGATAATTTTGTTTCTATTTTGAAGAATAGTTTGAGGAGTATTTATCTTAGTTCTTCTTTAAATGTTTCTGTGCTGAATTAATCTTGCCCTGTGCTTTTTTTTTTTCAGGGTGGTAGTGGAATATTTTGGTGGCTGCTTATATCTCCTTAGGGTATATGGGACTATTCAATTTGTTTTCCTTGTCTAGATTCAACTTAGGTGAATGGAGTTTAATCAATAAAATTTTCCATATCATTTAGATTTTCTGATATTGTGGAATATGGGCCTCTGAAGTAAGACCTATTGATTTGGATATTATCTCTCTGCCTTTTACTTAGTTTGGCTAAGGATTTATCTATCTTACTGATTTTCTCCAGAACCAGCTCTTGGTTTCCTTGATTACTTGAATGTCTTCCTTTTTTCTATTTTATTGATTTTAGCCCCAAGTTTTATTGTTTCCAGCTGTCTAGTCCTTTTTGGTGTGCCTTCTCCTCCTTCTCCTTCTCCTCCTCCTCCTCCTCCTCCTCCTTCTCTTCCTTCTTCTTCTCCTCCTCCTCCTCCTCCTCCTCCCTCTCTTCCTTCTTCTTCTCCTTCTCCTTCTCCTCCTCCTTCTCCTCCTCCTCCTTCTCTTCTCCTTCTTCTTCTTTCTTCTTCTTCTTCTTTTAGAGGCTTTCAGGTGTTTTGCCAAGTTGCTTGTGGGAGATGTCTCCAATTTCTTTTTTATGGCACTTAGTGTTTTGAACTTTCCTCTTAGCACTGCTTTCATTGTATTCCAAAAGATTTAATATGTTGTACCTACATTTTCATTGAATTCTAGGAAGTTTTTAGTTTCTTTTTATTTCATCCATGCCCAATTGTCATTGAGTAGAACATTGTTCAGTTTCCATGTGTGTTTGTAGACTTTTTGTTATTCCTATTGTTGTCAAAGTTCAGCTATAATCCATGATAGTCTGATAAGATTCAGAGGATTATGTCAATTTTCCTGTATCTGTTAAAACTTGTTTTGTGACACATCATATGGTCAATTTTGGAGAAGGTTCAGTGAGGTGCTGAGAAGAAGGTATATTCTTTTGTGTTTGGCTGAAAAATTCTGTGATGATTGTTACATCCATTTAATTCATGACCTCTGTTATCTTCATTATTTTTCTATTTAACATCTGCTTCAATAATCTTTCCATTAGTGAGAGTGGCGTGTTGAAATCTCACACTGTTCATTTGTTGGGATTGATGTTTGATTTCAGCTATAAAATTGTTTCTTTTACAAATGCTCGTGCTCTTGTATTTGGGGCACAGATATCCAGTATTATGATGTCCTCTTGATGGAGTTTTCTTTTGATGAGAATGAAAAGTCCTTCCCCATCTTTCTTGATTAATTTTCTTTGAAATTCTATTTTATTAAAAATTAGAATGGCAACTCCATCTTGTTTCTTGGGTCCTTTTGCTCTGAAAAGCTTTTTTTCTAGTCCTTTACTCTCAAGTACTGTCTATCTTTGTTACTCAGGTTTGATTCTTGAATGCAACAGACACTTGAATCTTGTTTCCGCAGCCATTCTGTTAGTCTGTGTCTTTTTATTGGGGAGTTGAGATCATTGATGTTGAGGATGTTGAGAGATATTTGACCAAATGATTATTTAGCTCCTTTTATTGTGGAGCTAGTGGTGATAATGGGTGGCTCTTCCTGTTTTCTTTTGGTTTTTGCTGTTGTGAGATTATCTATATCCTATGTTTTCTTGGGTGTAGTTGACCTAATAGGTTTCGAGTTTTCCTTCTCATATCTTCTATAGGGCTGGGTTGGTGCATAAATATTTTTTTAATTTGGTTTTGTCATATAGTATCTTTTTTCTCAATTTATGGTGATTGAAAGTTTTGCTGCATATAGTAGTCTTGGTTAGCATCTGTGGTCTCCTAGTGTCTGTATGACCTTAGGCCTGACCCTTTTGGCTTTCATGGTATCTGTTGAGAATTGAGGTGCAATTCTGATGGGTCTTCCTTTATAAGTTACTTGGCCTTTTTCTCTTGTTGCTTTTAATATTCCCAACCTAAAGAAAGAGATGCCCTTGAACATACGAGAGACTTATAGGACACCAATTAGACTAGATTGGAAAATAAATTCCTCCTGCCATATAATAATCAAAACACAAAATCTATAGAACTAGTTGGGGAACTTTTCTTCTATGATATCTTGAAAATATTTTTCTGGTCCTTGATCTTCTTTTTCATCTATTCTTATTATTCTGAGGTTCTTTCTTTTCATGATGTCCTTGATTTCTTGAATATTTTGTATCATGAATTTTTCTGTTTTAATATTTTCTTTGAGAAACGTGGAAATTTATTTAATTATATCTTCAGCCTCTGAGATTCTCTCTTCCATGTCTTGAATTCTGTTGATGATACTCATCTCTACCATTCCTGATCTCTTTTCTAAGTTTTCTACTTCCAGGGCTTTCTCCATTTGTATGTTCTTAATTGACTCTAATCCTGACTTCATATTTTGAGCAGCTTTAATCACTTCATGCATCTGTTTGAATGTGTTTTCCTGTTTGTCCTCGATGGCTTCTATTTATTTTTATTTTTTTGTAATTCTTGAAAAGATATATTCATTTCCACTTTATATATCTCAATAACTACATAATCAAAGCTTTAAGGCCATTTTCCTGAGATTCAGCTGCATTAGAGCAGGGTTGTTTGTTTTCATTACTTTTTAAATTATTGCTTTATCTCCACATTTGATAACTTTTTTAAAAAAAACTCCTTTTCTTCTTTTTTTAGTGTTTTTTAATCTTTTCCTTTCCTTTCTTTCTTTTTCTTTTTTGGGGGGTAAGGGGGGGGAGGTTCAAGATATGGTCTTTCTGTGTAACAGCCTTGGCTGTCTTAGAGTTCATTTTGTAGATCAGGCTGGCTTGAACCCACAGAGATCCACATGCCTTCCATGTGCTGGGATTAAAGTTGAGCATCACATTATATATCTTTCTGCATGTTTTATTCTTTATTTACTATAACCAAAAACCAAATGGGTATTTCATCACAGAAATGATTGGAAAAAAAGTAGACTAAGTAAAGAAGGACTAAACCACTTATGAAGCTAGCATTTGTTTCTTAATCTTTAAAGATAAGAAGCTATCTTTCTGTAATAGTCTATAATCCTGTGGTTCTTTCTGATTAGTCGCTATTAATAAAATTACCAACAAACACACAAAGATTTGTCTACTGGAGTGTAAATCTTCTATAAAGCATGCTCTAAAAATAAGTTACCAATTTCCTATACTATATCTAATGCATTTCTCTCATTAAAAAATATTAGATTGATCCTTCCCCAATAAGTATTAACATCATCTAATTCCTGAAACTAATTGACTTTATAACAAAAATCCCCAAACATAATTTACTTAAAAATCATACAGTATTTACAAATAGTTTTATGTATTATATTGTTATAGCAATATCATTTATTATAGGAATATGTTTTTCTATTTCATTTATTTTGATTTTGGATAATACTTTTAGCTTCATACAACAGGTCTAAGCTATAAGATCAACTACATGCTTTATTTACAAAATATGTTCTTTGATATAGTTATTTTCATTGTTAAACTATAAAAATATTGAGTATCATATCTTACATTTTCCTTAATATATATATATATATATATATTAATAATATATATATTCTTTTTTTTTTTTAGTTTGTGAGAGTAGGGAATTCATGTGCCACAGGTCATATAAGGACAAATTTCAGGAGTCAGTTCTCTCCTTCTACCATATGAGTGTCAGAGATTCAAAAACAGGTTATCAAGCATGGTATCAGGGCATTTTATTGACCCTATATTCCTTGTACATAACACACATATGTTATATGGCATGTGCTACTTTTATGTTTATAACTAACATTTAAAAAACTAAGCATTTTCAGATTATTTTGTACATTATTAAAATTAAAAATAGGAAACAAATTTGAGTGTGTATTTAAATAGATGGACCGTGAACTTTATTGTAATTTACACTTCTCTACAAATTTAAAGGGTTCTATGATTCATATGAATATAATAATGCTTATTATTATTATTCTTAAGTTAAATGCATATCTAGAAGGTGAACACATTTGAATTGTCTCATGTCTTGTATTTTAAGTATTTCTCTCTATATTGGTATATGATTTTTTTTATCTAATCTTCAAGGAAATTGTGAGGATGCTATTGATCTCACACGTATATTTATATCCTCATTTTAGCCACCAATTAAATTCATATATTTACTAATGAATAAAGTTTTCTAACTCACAGATGTTATATCTACTTTTAATTTTATTGACCTAACATTTTTCAGTGGTCATTATTTATTGCAGAAATATTGTTTGTGTGGTCTAATGGCCTAAGCATTCCTTTCCATTACAATTTCTGTGTGAGATGGTCAAAAAGGTCTTCAAGAAGAATTTTTATTTTTCTGTAAACTTTCATTAAATACTTGTTCTAGCTTAGGGGCAAACAGAATCAATTAATTATTTGTATTCCATGTAATTTCAAAGAATTGTGAAGATAGAAAAATGACTGTACATTCATATAGGATTCAGAAAAACATTAAGACGTGTTTTTACCAACAGCATTATACACATATTTACAAATGGAACTAATGGAGATTCAGAATATATGTGTCAGTACTAAAGGAATATATAATTATATGTAACTTTTCAAAGGATGTGGATGATAATAAAATACAGAGGACTTTCAAAAATCCTGATATCTTTTTTCAGTAAGTTTTCTATGCAGCTATCAATTACTTTCCTATGAATCTAGTGTACAAGTTGGATCTTGCTAAACACATTTGTGTACATTTAGTTCTAGATAAAGCAGATTCAGCATCAATATAATATAAATGCTCAGTATAAATAAATATTATTTTCTTTATCTTTCCTTGGGAAATTGAATGATATGATCAGGCAAAATTTATTTTTCTTTATCTGTGAAAGATGATTGGCCCCATCCACACATGCACACATTAATTTACAAGTTTCATTTTGAAGGTAGATAATATAAGAAGAAACTAAACTGTGTTAGTAGAAATAGTATTAAGAACTCATTGGAAGTATGAAATGACAAAATATAAAAAAAATCCTGTATAAATGTGCTTTGCAAAATATAGCTCATAATCTAGAACTTATTGCTCGTGTTTGATAACCATTTTGAATGGGATGTACATTCTCAAAACTTTGTAGTTATAACTATTTTATTATAATGTGTTTATGTCTCTCCAGTAGTCTTCAACACTTATCACAGATGGGAAATGAAACAGAATTAGGTGTTGAAAATTACGAGAGTCTTTTTTTTTGACAGTTCCTAAGTAGATTGTGCTCTTTAATTTTCCTCCCTTTGGATTCAAAAGACTGAGTTTTAATGTGTGTTGTTATTCCTTCTTGGCCTATGTCTTCTGAACACTCAACTTCCATTATACTGATGCAGGACAAGATGCAAGTCTAAAATAAATTGGGAGAATAGATTCATGTACTTCCTTTGAGTCAAGATATTAAAATTATTCTATTGACTCTTAAGGCTAAGCTAATGACTCAGCACTAAGGCACCAGGTGAGCATAACTTTGTAAAATAAAAATACACTTAATTCCTTTGAATTAACTTAGATATTCACATCATTTCTTCTCTTCAAGATTCTAAGCTCTGTAAAACTGTTTCTTAATTCTCCAAAACAGTGGAAAAAAAGAAAATGTTTGTAAACAACAGCCTTCAGATTCTTTTCAGAACTAAGGTTTTATCCTTTAAAAATGTTTTGTTCTATGATATTTAATGTGTGTCATTCTCTTGTTATCATTGAATTTATCTAAAATTCAGTGTTTTTAAATAATATATAGTGAGAAAAAGAAACATTATCAGTTAAGAAACTAAAAGGTAACTCTCCAAATAATAAACATAAATATATGGTAAGAAATATAAAAATTTTGAACATAATGCTTTTCAGTGTCATAGCAAGTGAGGGAATCAACTACCTTGAGGTTGTTCTACACACAATGTAGAAATATAATTGTCCAGGTAATTCTAAATGTTACTGTTCTTTGTGCTTAGTAATTATGTTCCATCTGATCTGGTCATTTTGCTTTTATTACTGGTTACTAGGATACTGGAGTCAATAGCCCATTCACACTGGATTCTCTTTCCTTATATATCTCGGTAACTGCTGCCTGTTTTTGTGCTACATTTTTTGCCTAGACCACTTTCATTGGCTCCTCAACAGTAAAGGTTCTTCTCAACATGTCGACTTCGGCATTGCAAGATGTGACTGCCTCCTCCTGACCAGGGCCTGAACCCATTCTAGGTGCGCCCTCTGGGTGCTCATTTCCAAACTGACCTTTGATCATTAATCACAATACTATTCTGATAATGCCTTATTATTCTGCAGGCTGAGAACAAAACAGCTATTCCAGGTCTGACCTTTAAAGCTAAAAGTGAATTCTCCCTAGGTTGTTTCAAGAACAGATCCATCAGCTTTAAAGTAGAGTCCATTCAAAAAATGTCTTTCACTGTTAAGTGATACATATGGGAACATTTCTGTTGCTACTCTTAAGAATATGATGTCATTATTTAAATGCACATGATGATTATGCATCTATAATTACTGCATTTTTAATATTCTGATAAATGACTTAGTAGAAACTAGTAGACTAGAGAAATGAAAGTTAATTCCTGTTTGTGGAGCCAGTTTTGAAGTTCATCTTCAGTGGTCATTATGAATCACTCTAGCATTTAAGTCATTGTGTTTGGAGCAATTTCTAACTTTGATAAAAAGTAGGAAACTAGGTAACAAGTCTGATAATATCTTATATTCACTCTGAGCTTTCTCCATGTAGCAGAACATTTTCCTGTAGATTTCTTGAATTCTTGAAGACTCTCAGGTTGCTCAACAAAATCACTTGTAGTTGCTATCTGTTATTGTAAATATTCCAGTACAACTAAACATTTACCTTTTTAGAAACTCTATTTGCTTACGTACTTCTGCAAAATATATAATGAAATATTTGAGGCCAAAGATCCTTGCCTTTAGCCCACAATAAGTGCAGCATTCTTATCTCTCTTTGGAGTGACATGACATAAGCAGGTCCAAATGAAAGTAGAGTTTTCTATCTGTGAAGTTCCTTACCTGTGGCAAATTCTATTGCCATGACTGCTAACATCTGGCTCTTGCCATGTTGTCTCTGTGTATCGGTGGTGCAGACAACAAAAACAAGCAGTGTAAATGTCCTACCCCTTGAATAAGAGGTCTTTTGTACTGTACTAATGTACACAAGATATGTATTCCATACAATATATAATATCTTGACAGTCTGCAGAATGCATTCTTCCCAGCAGTATGTAGCTTGTTTTTCTATGTCTGGATAATCTGTGGATTTGCAAGCAGGATGAAATTATATTACCATAGTAGCTTTGGGTTTAACACTTTATGGTTAGGATACAGTACTATCAGGTGATATTTACTTCTAAAATTCGCAACAGTCACTTTGAATTTTCAACCTAAAATGTTGATGTGAAAGAAGGGAATAGAGTGTAAGATGGAGGGAGGAAGGAATGGGAGGAGACAAGCAAGGGGATAACAATTGAGATGTAATCTGAATAAAGTAATTTAAAAAAGAAAAAATAGAAAGAATAGGTACTATTTTGAAATTATAGTGTGGGAGATAACTGCTTCTGACATCTACCAGTACTTAATGCTTTCTGTGAAAGCTGCCCAAACTGCACTCATTTGAGTGCTGAGTTTCTACAAAAATCTGTGCCAACTCATGAATTCTCAAGCTTTCAACTCCATGAGAATAATTTACCACAAAGTATATTACATTCTAACCTATTATATTTATAGATATATAATTTATATTTTCCTTGCTTAATCTAGACTATAATTAATGTTAACAGTAATTGCATACATCACTTCATTTGATTCCACATGGGAAATCCACAGATATATTTCTAAAGGAAAATAAAAATAAGAAAAAATTAACCCTTACTAAAATTATTATCCATCATGTAGCAAAAATATATTTTGTAGTATCTACAAAATAGTCAATATGATAATATACAGCTTGTATTTTTTTTAGTATGAATCTGTGTGGATGATTGGAAGTTGAATTATCTAACACAACAAAATTATCCATATCTCACCATCTTAAAACAGACAATACTATGGTTGAAGAATCATGGCATGGTTCAGATGCACAGCTCTGACTTAAGTCTCTCACAAGGTTATAATCAAGATTGGGTGTTGTTTTACTCATTTGAAGAAATGAAAGTGCATGAAGGATTTGTCTGTATGTTGTGTTCATTCCAGAAATAATAAATTGAACTGGATGTTGGCATGATTCCTCTGCTTCTCACCATATGGACTCATGCACAAGTGTGTTGCAGCAAGTGAAATACAGTTATTGGATTTCCCCCAAGAATGAGTCAATGGACTAATGTGATGTCAATGTCTTTTATTACAAAACCTTAACTTCCACAGGATCACTTTGGCTACAACCTGTACCTGGAGTTTTATGTTACAATGAACTTAAGCAGGACTTACCATCCCAGTTGTAAAACTCTGGGAAGACAATGTGGAATAACCATCTTTTCAGTCTTATCTTCTGAGAAGGAAAACAGAGATCATAAAAGGCCTGGGAAGCATCCTGGTTAATCTTCAAAGGCATGAGTAAACTAACCAAATAACAAAAACACCCTGGAAAGATTTTATGGTATTGAATAATATGGTTTTTCAAAGCAGCTTTCTTCCTTCACACCTATGTACAGTGATCCTTACGATGGTAAGACTTAACGTACTAAAGTAATAGATAATTCTGACATAGTAGAGGTACAAAAATAGTCACAAAATTTCATTATCAGTAGTATATTTTCCTCATAATTCCTAATAGAAAATTTAACAAATAGAGACATTTAACTAATGTTACATTTATATCAAATTTCTTGGTTGTTACTATAAAAAAATATGAGCTAACTAAAGAGGGCTAAAGCTATTTTCACATATAATAAGCATTCATTATTATTTACCAACTTTAATATCCAAGGATATTTGATTTAAATATTTTATTATTTATTAACTCCATCTTGCACTTTCATTTTAATCAATAAGAAAACACATAATGAATAAAGACCTAAAAACATTGAGAATACATGCAATATATTTTACATTATGAAGAAATTTTCCTAAAATATTTTTTAAAACACTTGTAACTAATTCTTTGATAATGTCCATATATTTTATATCGTATGTTATTTAATCGTAATAAGTGTCAAGTGAGTCTATTATAAAAGTCTAATGGTTTCCTTATGATTATGGTTTTTGGATTTCCCCATCTTTATGTATTTTTACTTTTAACATAGTATTTTATCATTAATACTTTGAGAGTTTCATGTAAATGTACACTGTATTTGGATCATATTATTCCACAGCTCTATCCTTTAACTCCCTATGAGTCTACTCTCACCTCATCACCCCAAATATTGATTTCATAACTTCCCTTTACTTTTAAACATTATATACTGTTTTAATTTTGAGTTGACTGTATACTAATAGATGTGAGAAGCATGGCCAGTCTATGAGGTACTACACCCTTAAAGGGAACTGATTCTTCCACATGAAAGTCACAGATTGCCAGCAATTACTAAGCAAGGTGTGGAGGTTTGTGAACTCCATGTCAGAATGATAATTGATTTGATCTTGGGCAAGTCTTCTGCTAGCATCCAGAGCTGCTCAGAATTCATGGGAGTGGTACTCTTACCATGCCTAGAAGATGCTATTTAGTCCTGGTTCTCCATAACTGTTGGTCCTTATGCTTATATGCCCTTTTCTGCAATGTTTCCTGAAATTTTGAGGTGGGGAGGATATGATATATGTCCAATTTACAGCTAAGTAATCTACAGTCATTTTACTTTCAATAACTTTTTCTTCTGTTATATGTTTAAATCTCTTCAGTGTTCAACTTTTTCTCATACTATTGCCTCTATTTCCTTGATTGATAATATCACACACACACACACACACACACACACACATATCACATACACACGCATGCACATGTGTGTGTGTGTGATATGTGTGTGTGCGTGCGTGTGTGTGTGTGTGTGTGTGTGTGTGTGTGTGTGTGTGTGTGTGTGAATAAGGATATAAATAAATGGTATTGGGCCCATTTAGCATTGTTTGTGTATATATAAATTTGGGATTGATGGCATTGTATTATATAAACAATTAGGGATTTCATACTTGTAAAACTAATTCTCCCTTTCTCAGAAATCCTTAGCTGTTTCTAATTCATTGATTAAGGGGCCCCTTAGGATTCCTCACTTCCACGGTAACACCTCTGTTGCTGTTGTCATTGTTCAGGCCTTGTTTATGCAGCCATATTTTTGAGTAATTGTGGGTGTAGCTTCCTTGTCATTTCCAGGAGACACACTGTCACAGAAGACAAGCAAAATCTCTGTTTCTCACGGTCTTTTCAGCCACTTTTCTGCAATGTTATCTGATCTTTACATGTACAAATTGTCTTATAACTATAACTATCGAGCTATACTCCCTATAACATCCAATCTCATGACCATTTTGGGGGATCGTAAAGGTCTCTATTTGCTCTGAACTGAAGCTTCTTTTATGTGAAATGAGAGCCACCCTTGTCTGTGAGTACAGGTATAAATATTTAAAATGCAGTTGGGAATTACACTGGTCTTAGAAAGTATCAATAGTAGTTTCGCCGCAAAGATCAATTATGTCACTGGCCCTGGGTTAATTGTCTAGGTTTTAAGTATCGGACATGATTTGCATCCCATTGAGTGGACTTCTAGTGCAGTTAAATAGCTCTAGCTACCCCAAGTCTTCAGTGCTAGTAGTGCAGCTTTAGATATATTTTGCCTTTAAGGTCACTGTTGTGGTTCATATACCTTCCAGCTGGATAGGATTATTGACTGATTCCTGCTTTTGGCAGCTTGTATAGCATCTTTTAGCACTACAAAAGCTGGACAAATCCAGCTTAAATCTTCTTAATCCTGTATCTGAAGTATGTGGCATCTTTAGCAACAGGTATTTAATTTCAACTTAAAGAGGCAACCATAGTACATAGTAACCATAGTAACAGCCTGTTTTGTTTTCAAAATAACATGAAAAACACTGACAATTTAAACAAAGGGTTTTCCTTATTAGGACTAGCTTTTTGTTAAATAGTCTATGGCTATTGTGGGAAGCATTTTTGACCAGTGTTTATAATCTCATTATTATGTTGAGTTTCTTTTGAGAATTTTCTTCTACATAGTGATGAGAATTTGAATTTTATGTAAATATATGGATATGGCTAATGTGTTCATAAAGCCCCTGTTATTCATGACTTAAGGTGCTTAAGAGTAAATATTGTGAAATGATGCAATATTTCATAGCTAATGGGATGCTTATAACACTTTCCTACAAAAAATGCTATATCCCAGTTAAAAAAATCCTTTTAAGATATCTCAAAATACATAGATAATGTGAATTTTTCTCTTTTTGAATTGCCATTATTGTCTAGATAAATGGCATATGCAAATTGACAGGTTATGTACAAGGGAACTTTGAGCTATATAATTTGGCTTTATACAAGTTCATATAACTATTATTAATTTTTATTGGCTTCAAAACAAATGTACAAATAAATTTAAATCATGTGTTTTTGTGCCTTCACTTTAAAAAGTTTTAAAATTATGTCTAATATCAAATTCACTGTCTGTGACTATTAGGTGTCTTCTGGCACTATGATACTCCAGGTTGTTCCCTCCCACTGAAAATCTGTTCACATATTATTTTCCCCAGATAACAAATATATTGCATGTTTCAAATTGAACATTATTACTTTTTCTCCAAGATATTTTTAAATTAAAATATAATTACATCATTTCTTCCCCTTTCTTTTCCTTCATCTGACTTTTTCTATGTCTAGTCTTTCACCCATCTCATAACCCCATCTTAATTTTCAGTCAAATTCTTTGCCTCTATTTTTGTAATCATCACCATTACACGTGCATATAATCCATACAGATATAAATGCAACCTGCTGAGTTCTCTTAGACTTGCTTGTATGTATGAATGTTAGGATTGAACACTTGCTATAATATAACCAACTGGGGCTTATCTCCAAGGAAAACTAATTCTTCCTCTCTCAGCAATTAATAGTTGCCCTATTTCTTTCTCTAGGATTAGAGACTATACAAACAATATCTTGAGTATTGTATAGATGTAATACCTGCCAATGAAAACATATGGCCTATAGGAAAGGGTAAAAATAAGGTGGAACATCTGTCAGGCAGAAAGGATTCTGGGATAGAACCAGACAAAGGAGATTCAGGCAGCAAGGTGTGAGGAGGATAGACAGATGATACCTGAGAACAGGTAACCAGCTACATGGAAGAATGTAGATTAGTGTTAATGCATTATTCTGTTATGAGCTAGTCAGAAAAGGGCTTAGTTATATGGCCTATGTATTTGTAAGTTATATTTTGAGTCTAATTAGTCATTATTCCCTGGGCATGTTGATTGAAGGAAATCCCCACCCACACATCATGTAGGAGAGTCTTGTGATTTCCTGTCTACTTATGTCTAGTGATGGTGTTGTCCTTCTAATGGTATTATGCAGACATATTGTTGAAGTATCAAAGATGATACCGCCTTATCAATACAACAAAACCACAAACTCACAGAAGACTTCTTGGGCTACTGTCTTTCCTTATCCTTTTTCATAATGTCCCCCAAGCCTTAGGTCTAGGACTTTTGTTGTAGATGTATCCAATAGAGCTGAGTAGTTCATGATCAATTGTTCTCTTATTGACCAGTTGTGATTTTGTATAACGGTCCCTCTGATACAAAGATAATCTTTTTTGATGAGAGGGCTAGAGCTATGTTTATCTGTTTGTATAAAGATAAGAGCATACAATACAGTTAGCAATTATGATGGTTTATAAAGTGGCAGTATTAGGTTCTCATCTAAGATCCAGTGTCAGTAGCTCTGAGTATTTGGATGTTTCCAGTACCAGGCATGATTGACTTCCTGTTGGGCAGATCTTAACTCCAATTAGATAGTTTTTGCTTGCTGCCAAAATATGAATAGTATTATTGTGCCCTTGGGGGATCTTGCATGCTGGTCATTCTTGTGGTTAATAGATACCATAGTTGAGTGGGATTATTGATTGCCATTTGTCCCTTGGCAGCTAGCATAACACCATCTGGTGTTATGAAAGCCAGACCTCAGGGAGGAGGTTTTCATAGCACGTGAGGTCCACCTCAAATCTTCCAAGTATGTTTGAAAAGCCTTAAAGAACCATATTATTTCATATTTAAATGAAATTCCATATTATGCATAAATAACAAATAAAGTTATATATAAGGTATAAATATGAAATGAAGATGTTACACCACCTTGGCTGAAAATATTCCTCCCAAGAACATTATTAATGTAACAAAATCCACAGCTCCAGGCATGAGAAACTTCCTTTGGAGATGTTGATCAAGGAAGTCCAAGAGACTATTGTTGTTGCCTTTACTGTCTCACAGAGATTGTAAGTAATCCATATTGCTGAAGACAAAATTCATATTGCTAAGACTTTGGTCCTAGAAACTTATTTTTTTAACATAATTGATTCAATATTTAAAAATTACTTAATTTTTACGTGTTTTCATGGCTACTATTGTATAATGTTAATATGGAACAAAGTATTTCTCCAAATACATATTTAAATTATTTGACTAACAGCAACAAGAATGGCGGTATTAGCATATATTTTTACAAATCAACAATAGGATCTTTAGTCTTTATGCCCTTCTATGTGTAAAATACTGCTATAAAATTATTAAATACTTTATTAGTGATTTCTTTTTATATATTTAGACATAAGATTTAATAGTGGACTTAATTTCAAAATATTCATAGGAATATATGTTATTAAATGGCAAGTGATCAGACAAGCTTAACTTCATGAGCCCACCAAAATGAAACTATCATATAGGAACTTTTTTTTAATGATTGGTTTTAATAAATAGATACTGATTCTATTTCCAATATTGGAATTATATTCAAGATTTATATATCCTGACCAGTTTTCTGGTTGAAAGTTTTTTTATACAAAGAAAAAAGTCTTTTTCTAGAAGGATTAAATATTTCTGTGTTTCTTACTAAGTTTTCATACTTTAATTTAACACTTGCTAATTTATTTTATAGTGATCTATTTTTTGTTGCTCCTAAATATTTAGCTTCATATACCTATTCATCTGCTCTACTCTAATTTTTCTTTTAATGTTATTTTGTTTTTATTAGAATGTAATGACATAATTTTCTTCCCACTTCTTCTATTTCATAATCCTCTTCCTGTAGCCCCCAAACTCCAAAAATTCATGGCTTCTTTTTCTTTAATTATTACTGTTGCGCACACATAGCATACATATATATGAATAAATACATAAATTCTACACACTAATTCATTTGATATTGCCATTTCATATGTGTTTTTATGTCTATCACTTAGTATTGAATAAACCATCATGGAGCTCCTCCCTGAAGAATGAATAATTTTCTCTTTTGGCAATTATTTATTACATATAGCTCTACATCTATAAGTGAAACTCCATAAGATTTCTTTCATTCATATTGGCTTGTCAATTTGTGTTGTAATTTTTCAGGTCTTATTTAAGCAGCCAAATGGCTGAGATTTCATAAACGCAAATCACTATCTATGGTCTTGAAACATATTTCCTGGCCCTTTGCCTCTTACAATTTTCTATCACTTTTTCCTCAGATTTCCTTGAGCCTTTAGTATAGGGTTTGTATTGTAGAAGTAACACCTAGAAACTGGGCATCCAACAGTGAGTTGTTTTCTGTGATTTTATGTAATTGCTTATCTGTGGCAAAAACGTGTCTTCTCTAATGAGGAGTCAAACCTCCACATATCTTTGGGGATCAGATTTAGAATTCAGTCACAAATTAAACTTTTGTATGAAAGTCTCCTCTAAGAACTATACTCCATTGGTCAATGGGAGTTATCTAGGTTCTAGTGGTCCTAGTACCAGACATGATTTTCCTCCTCTTGAGCCTCGCTTAAGTCCATTTATTCATCTGTTGGTAATCACCAATGTATAACTGTCACTATTGAACCTTTAGAGATTTCATTCCATGTTGGACATTGTTATGCTCTAGAAGCTGAACCTACACTAAAATCTTAAACAGATACTATTTGGAACATTAAGGCCAAATACAATTACCACAGTGTTAAAAATGGATTACGAGATCCAGGATGGAGTGGCGGTAGGGAGTTTTACATTTGACATCTATTAGTCTTCTTCAAGGTCATATAACTTTTCTTTCTTTCTTTCTTTCTTTCTTTCTTTCTTTTTTTTTTTTTTTTTTTTTTTGATTTTGTTGTTGTTGTTTGAGACAGGGTTTCTCTGTGTATCCTTGGATGTCCTGGTCCCACTTTGTAGACCAGGCTTCCCTTGAAATCATGGAGTTCTGCCTACCTTTGCCTCCTGAGTACTAGGATAAAAGGCGTGGGCTACCACACTTGGGTAAGTATAGTAAAACAATTGCTCATTAATTTTACAACTGTGTAGGTCTTACAAAAACAACAAAAGGAGTGAATGTTTGGTACTCATATATTTAAATTACATTATTGCTACTGTTCTCTAAGCGTAAAAGGTAGTAATAGTTACAGAGAGATTTTTATAAATACCAAATAACCAAATTTATGAGAATCATTTTATACTGAAAAACAAGTTCAGTTCAGTAAAACACTAAAATTGTCATTTAATGATAATATTTCTTATTTGTTTTTCTAGCTAAAGTAACTTTTAAAAGTTACAAGATTCTTTGAAATAGCTATCGTCCTTTTAATATCAATCATCATTTGTAAATTTATTTTTTTCTAATTTAATCTTATGAGTAAATTAAACAGATGAAGTGTGAAGAAATCACAAAGTTTCGTGCAGTTATATTATGTAAGATAGTTTTTTTGCTCCTATGTCTTCCCTTATATATGGTCGGAGGTTGGAATATTCCCATTGTTCTCTTGATAATTAAGATTTAAACTTATTCTTTTTCAGTTAATTAATTATTTAATTATATTCACTTTACATTCCTTCAACAACCCCCTCCTCTCCTCTAAGTCCCACCCTTCTATGCTCTTCCCCCTTTCCTCCCTCCACTTTTCAGAGAAAAGAGGGAGCCCCATATACCAACCCAACCTGCCCCAGCACATCAAGTTGAACCAGGGCTAAGTCTATCCTCTTCCACTGAGGCCCAGCAAGGCAGGCCATCAGAGGGAAAGTGAACCAAAAGCAGGCAACAGACAGCCCCTAATTGCTAGTGAACCCTCATATACACCAAGCACCTCATCAGCTACATATGTAGACGACCTTGGTCCAGTCCATGCATGGTCTTTGGTTGGTGGTTTAATCTCTGTGACTGTCCATGGTTCTCAGTTCCTTGACTCTGTTGATCTTCTTATGGAGATCTTGTCCCCTCCACATCCCTTTCTTTTTCCCCCAACTCTTCACAAAGACTGCACGAGCTAGGCCTAAGGTTTGGCTCTGGGTCTCATAATCTGATTTGATCTGCTGCTGGGTGGAGCTTCTTAGAGGACAGTTATGCTAGTCTCTTATCTGCAAACACAGCAGAGTATCGTTAATAGTGTCATAGGTTGGCTCTCACACATGGGATGGGTCTCAAATTGTGCCAGTCATTGTTTGGCCCTTCCACAATCTCTGCTCCATCTTTATCCCTGCACACTGTATTGGCAACATACATTTTGAGTGAAAAGGTTTGGCAACATACATTTTGGGTGAAAAGGTTTTGTGTTTTGTTTTCGTTTTGTTTTCAGGACAGGGTTTCTCTTTGCAGCCTTGGCTGTCCTGGACTCACTTTGTAGACCCGGTTGGCTTTGATCTCACATCAATCTGCCTGCCTCTGCCTCCAGGGATTAAAGGCATGCACCAAGTTTTATACATGTTTGGGTGTTCTACTTCCTCCACTAGAAGTCCTCCCTAGGTATAAGAGGTGGCCAGGTTGCCACTTCTGTCTCCATGTCCCCCACTGTTATGAGTCTCAGCTATAATCCACAGACCCAAAATGGAAGACAGAAGGAAGGAAGCTTGACTCTCCCCTGGAAGGGGAAATAAAACAGACATCAGAAGTGGATGAAAAGAAGGAACTGGATGGAAAAGAGGGTGGGAAGGGGAGTGAGTGTGGGAATCAGGTTAAGGGAGAATAGGGGTAGGATGTGAGAGGGCTGGGAGAGCAAAAGGAAACCAATGAGGGGGTCATCTCTGGAGATGCCACAGTGTGGGGTCCTGGGAGGACATAGTGGTGACTCTACTTAAACTCATTTTTTAACTAATTCTATCTGATGTCTTTTGCTTGGTCTATCAATTATTGAGACAGTGATTTTGAATCATTTTTGGGAAGGCACCTTGGCTTTCCCTCCTGAATATCTACTTGTAGATGCAACCACAGCCTCCCATTGCCGGTATGGTAAATCACCAAAATCACCAGCAGACTATTTTCTCCCTTTGGTGCTAGAAAGTGACTTAAAAGCCACACTATTCTGTGCAAGTGTTCTACCACTGACCTATAATTTCAGTCTAAGTGGATCTTGAGTAGAATGTCTACGGTCCTTTGGCTCATTGGTTCCCTTGCTGAGGGTGGCAGAGTTACTTCTGTTTCTAATCTTTCTTTCTTGTTCCTTAAGTGTAAATCAATATATTTTCTCTGTTATTTCCCAACACTTAAACAAAAAATAGAAGCTACAAGAATAGTCAGTTTGAAGCTTTCCTTCATCTCATTTTTCTGTTGAAACTTAGTTACCAAGATAATGTTGTTAGGAGATAAGGTTTATGCTGTGTGTGTGTGCATGTGTGTGCTCGTGTATGTGTGTGTGCGCATGTGTGTGTGTGCGCGCGCATGTGTGTGTGTGTGTGTGTGTGTGTGTGTGTGTGTGTGTGTGAGAGAGAGAGAGAGAGAGAGAGAGAGAGAGAGAGAGACAGACAGACAGACAGACAGACAGACAGACAGACAGAGAGACAGAGAGACAGAGTGAGGATTAGGTAGGACTAGTATTTCAATAAAATAGGTCTGAAGACTACTATCTTGCTTATTTGGTTGGTTGGTTGGTTGGTTGGTTGTTGCTTTGGTGAGAATAAAGGCAGGTAACATATGTGAATCAAAAAGTCAGCCAAAGTATCTGCTGGCATTTTGATCTCAGATTACCCACCTCAAGAAATGTAAGAATTAGCCCAAGGGGCATGTCCCATGAAAGTCTTCACTTATCAGGAAATTGGGATAGAGGGGAGGACATCCTATTGAGACTCTAAGTGAGAGAAGTATGGGAGAATGGGGAAATAGAAGAATCCAGAGGGTCCTAGAAACCAACAAGAAGAACATTATGAGGGGCAAATCTGGGCCCAGGTGTTCTGCTCAAACTATGGCACCAATCAAGAACAACACGTGCAGTAAACATCAAACCCCTACCCAGATCTAACCAATTTTTTTTGTAGAGAGTGGGGACTGACTTTCACACGAACTCTGGTGCCCCTTATTTGACCATGTCCCCTTGATGGGGAGGGCTGGTGGCACTCAGAGGAAGGATAACAGGCTATCAAGAAAAGACTTGATACCCTATGAGCATATAGAGGGAAAGGAGGTCCCCTCAGTCTAGACCTAGGGAAGGAGGAATAGGGTGAAAGCGGGAGGGAAGAAGGAACTGGAGGATACAATGGATGGCATAACAATTGAGATGTAATATGAATAAATTAATTTAAAAAAAAGAAATGTAAGAATTGAATTTGTTTTATTTATAAGTCGCTCAGTATATGGTCTTTGGTGATAACTTGCCAATGGAAACAAAACTCAATCTGATTTTAGATTTTTAAAAATGACTATAAAACAATGACTATGGCCTGGCATGGTGGCTCATGCCTTTAATCCCAGCACTTGGGAGGCAGAAGTAGGTGGATCACTGTGAGTCCAAGGCCAGCCTGGTCTACAAAAGCAATTCCAAGATAGCCAGGACTGTTACACAGAGAAACCTTATTTTGAAAAACCTTTTAAAAAGACTATATACAAAACATCACTTTGGTTTAGAATAGGTTGAGATTTAACAGGCTGCAGAATAATATTGCTACACTTTCACATTCTCAGGGACTATAATTCCACTACGAAGGAAACAGCCCATCAGTGGTCAATTTTGGTTTCTTTGTAATGAGAAGAATTTTTAAAAATATAGTAACATTATATATTTTTATAATTTATCTTCCTATTCAAGTAATGATCATAAATTTACATGTTTTAATACTGCTGTTATTATTTTATAAATATTTTTCTGCATATTCAGTACCATGGCTTGAACCCACACTAGAGATTCACTTATGAATGGTTGGTCCCTGTTTGTGGTGCAGTTTTGATAGCTGAGCAGCTTTTAGGAGCTCACCAAGGCTCATAGAAGTCGCTATGATTGGATTTTTCAGTTGACACCTGGCATTTGCTCCTATTTACTCCTCGGTCTAGATGCATTCACCAGGGGAAGAATTGATACCTCATGTTCCAAACCACAGTGGTTCAAAGATTTTTTTCCCTGTGGTAGATTTACTAAAGAAGTTGGTGAAAGTTTTTCTAGGAAAGGGACCAACTGAGTCTATCATTTGAGTTATGAACACTTAGTAGAAGTTTTTATCAAAGAAAGTTCCATGAGAGTCAGGTGTAACATCTTGAGAATAAAGAGTTCTCACACTATATTTCAAGGTGATGCAGACAATAACAAGACCCATGGGTACAGACTGAATGAGAAAGAATACCAGAGTCATAGCCTAAGGCTTGGCCCTTTTATAGAGCCAGGGACTAGGCAAGGAAAGATAGACCGTGATGGGCATTTCATTTTCAATATTAAACACAGCGGTAACATCAGAATGGTCTAAAATAGAGAAAACATAGATGGTGGAACTATTCTTTTTAAAAAATTTATTTTGGTTGCAGTTTGTTTTTTAATATATTTTATTTATTTATTCATTTTACATCTCAATTCTCATCCCATCCGTTGAATCCTCCCATTCCTCCCTCCCTTCCATTTTCCCCTTACTCCCCTCCCCTATGACTGTGAATGAGGGGGACCTCTTCCCCCTGTATATGCTCATAGGGTATCAAGTCTCTTCTTGGTAGCCTGCTATCCTTCCTCTGAGTGCCACCATCTCCCCATACAGGGGACATGGTCAGGAAAGTAGGACAGAGGAGAGGATATCCTATTGGGACTCTAGGTGAGAGAAGCATGGGAGAATGGGGAAATAGAAGGATCCAGAGGGTCCTAGAAACCTACAAAAAGAACATTATGACTGACAAATCTGGGACCAGGGTTCCTGCTCAAACTATCGCACCAGCCCAGGAAATTATAGGCAGTAAACTTCGAACCCCTACCCAGATCTAGCCAATGGACAGGACATTCTTCACAGTTGAATGGATAGTAGGATTGACTTTCCCACGAACTTTGGGTGCAGTTTGAATAAAACAGATCTTGAGTGGAGAAGTAAAGACTGCTGGATGAGGATAAATCAAAAGATGAATTTGGACAATGTTCTGAATGACATCTAATAGAAAAACACAGGATATCTGTGAGCTTCACCAGAGAGCTCTCTAATGAGTGGGTACAGGGAGTTCTGCTCACTCTAAACATTCCAAGTTAATGTATCAGAGTTGATGCTTCCTAAATTTAATATTAAAAAAAAGAGAAGGGTGAGTTTCCACATGAGATTAGTATTTAAAATCAGATTAATAGATTGTTAACTTAAATGTCTACTGCCAAATAATTGTCCCACTTCTAGGTACTAAGTTCTATGAAATGCATAGAATATTTTTTGTGAAAAACAAAAGCAAAAGCATTGTATTAGTAGCAGTATTTTCAACACGTTCCACTTGTTAATTCTTTGTGCAGATGTAAGCGTGCATGCGTGTGTGTGTGTGTGTGTGTGTGTGTATGTGTGTGTGTGTGTGTGTGTGTGTGTGTGTGTGTGTGTTTATATGCAGGTTAATGCACCATGGGCAAACATCTTTAAGTCAGAAGAGTGTGTGCAAAGGTCAGATCTCTCCCTGAACTATGTATGTCCCTAAGGATTAAATGCAGTTTGTCAGGCTAGGGGAAAAAGTGCCTGTACATAGTAAGCTGCCTTGGCAAACTAAAAATGGATATGATTTTCCACAAATCCCCAAATGAAAGCTTATAATCCTAACTCATGACCTAACACTGTCCCCAGGCCTGCTATATATTTCAGCATTGTAGAACTATCCAAGTCCCTTGGCCTGGATAAGGCTAGTGTTCTGCCACCTCTCTAGACTCAGGCCACATTCTTGTCTTTTAGTTCAGATGATATCATAGCAAAGAAGCCTCCTCATCACTGGTCCATATCCTATTTCCACTTTCCAAGCAGAGTAAATGGCTTCATTTTTTTCTTCCCTATAAAACCCTTTACAAGTTTATTCAATGCACTTGTCACCTAAAACTAGAAGTTTCTAGTTGAATATATCAGTTTCCTTCTAGAAATTACTTTGTGCTTTTAATTCACTTGAGGCTGCCTACAACTTTTAACACTGTAGATGATATATACTCAGGAAATATTTGTTGGAGTAAACTAAGTTGGTGTTCCATAAAATCTTTTCCGAGTGCTCACTATGAAAACACTTCTTTGAAAAATGTATCTCATTATGAGTATCTTGGCTCTAATGTTTATTGTTGAATGCAGTCATTCATTCAGGACATGCACCTTGCTTTGACACTAATTAGATTGAATCAGTTAATAGGGTTGCCATGGCATATTTATGATACAATAGTGGAAATAAGTTATTACCCCTATAGAGAATGTTCAAATTAATCTTATATTTTCTTTAGTGTTTTCAACCTCAGAAACATCAAATAGGAAAACTGGTTATTCACCTTTTTCAAAATGCATTTTAGGAGCAATTTTAAAGAGTGAAAAGCTGAAATAATGCATATTTATCTTTTTATTCTTATACCAGAATATGAAATGATAATTGATTGTAGTGAGTCCCTAGGAGCTGGCACTATGGAAATCCATAAAATATAAGAACCATAAAACCTTTTCTTATAATTTTCTCATTTCTAGACAAAATAGTTTTAAATGCTGTAAGTTATTTTGAATGATAAACCTCATAATATTAATATTTTGTATCAGTATGTATTTTGCAGTTGTCAAAGGCTCTTAAAACATATCACTATTTTCTGTCACAATAGTTTTGGAAGTTTAGTATTTATCGATCTTTCTGTAGTAAGCTATTTTCTCCAAATTGAAACAGTTCTTCAGGAGTAGTGGGGCAAGGTTCCAGTAAAACAATGAAACTTAGAACTCTCAGGAAGCTTGCAAAGTTACAAGACCCATGAGGATCCTGTCCTGGGCTATGGTATTACACAGTCACGGGTATACACAGACTCTGCTGATTCTGCCTGCATATTAGGCATGGATGGTTCCCTATATTGCAATAATACATGTAATCAAGGTTGAGCCAGAGACGCACAGGCTCCATAAATTGTCACCCATGTTGGTAGTCTTTCTGGTAATGCAGCTGTTTTTGAGTCACTCTTGCTTCTGTAAGTAACCATGTAACTGTTCTCTTGTAAAACACACACACACACACACACACACACACACACACACATACACACACACACACACATACACACACACACACAACCACAAAACTACACTTGGGTGTAATCTTTTCTTTGTTCAATCTGCAGGAGCCTCACTATTGTGAATATATGTTTATTCAATTATTGCCATAAAAGTATGCAACACAGTGGGTACCTGCAGAAAGGCCAAGAGAATCAACAATGAGTTGCAAAGAAACAGTTAAGTGCCTCTGTAGTGATGTGAAGACATCCAGCTGCACTGATCTTCATTGCAGTGTAGCATCCTCAGAGACAATCTTAGTAGGGTTACTTTTCTCCACGTGATATGCCATGATGTGCTCCATGCTGTTGTGGTAATGAATAGTATTGTATGGTTCCTGTGATGTCTAATAGTACATGTTCCTTAATCCATTATAATCTCTCAATGCACCATGGGTAACAGTAGACAGACATGGAGAATAGTGTGTTAGTTAACACATTAAAGATACCCCAGATGGCCACAACTACAGCTGCTTTTGCAGAGGCCAGACCTGTTTCAGAAACCCTAGGTACAACACCACCTTCCTCCATATAATTCTCCATTAAGACTGTCCAACAATTTTAACCTCCACTCATTGACCTGGGCTCCATATTCTGGCCCACAATTTTGCCAGAAGTCTTCTGCTTTACTCAAGGCCATGCCAATACCGGGAACTTCAGAGACCAGGCAGGTACATCAAAGATAGATACTACCTCAGAATAAAAGGCTGCAAAAAGGTTTTCCAAGCAAACTGACCCAAGAAAGCTGTTATAGCCATTGTAATCACTACCAAAACAAACTTTCAACCAAAAAGAACACTTCATATCCATCAAAGGAAAAATCCACCAAGACGGCATCTCAATTCTAAACATGTATGTCACAAATTCAAGGGCCCTCACATTTGTAAACGAAATATGACTGAAGCTTAATTCACATATTGAATCCCACACATTAATAGTGGGCAACTTCAACACCCAACTCTCATCAATGAACAGGCCATCCATACAGAAATTGAACAGAGAAATAATGTTAACTAATAGATGTTATGAATCAAATGATCCTAACATATATCTACAGAGTGTTTTTATTTGTACCCAAATACAAAAAAATATACCTTTTTCTCAGCACCTCACGTAACCCCTCTCCAAAATTGACCATATACTTGAACACAAAGCAAGTCTCAACAGACACAGTAAAATTGAAATAGTCCCCTGTACTTTATTAAATCACCATGGATTAATGCTGAACTACAACAACAGAAAGCCTACAAACTCATAGAAACTGAATACCTTCCTATTGAATGCCCACTGTATCAATGAGGAAATAAAAATAAATTAAACACTTCCTAGAATCCAAAGAAAATGAAGGAACAACATACCCAAACTTATTGGACACAATAAAAACAATATTAAAAGGAAAGCTCATAACATGAAGTGCCTTCATAGAGAAATTAGTGCAGTCCCATACTAATGACTTAGCAATACACTTGAAAGTTCTCAAGCAAAAAGAAGCAAACACACCGCCAGAGGAGTAGATGGCAAAGAATAATAAAACTCATTGCTAAAGTCACTAAAATATAAACAAAGAGAACAATACAAAAAAATTCTTGTCCTCGTTAGTCATTAGAGAAATGCAAATCAAAACGACACTGAGATTCCATCTTACACCCATCAGAATGGCTAAGATCAAAAATTCAAATGCCATCACATGTTGGCGAGGATGTGGAGAGAGAGGAACCCTACTTCATTACTGGTGGGAATGCAAACTAGTACAACCACTTTGGAAAGCTATCTGGCGCTTTCTCAGAAAAATGGGAATAGGGCTTCCTCATGACCCAGCTATCCCACTCCTTGGAATATACCCAGAAAATGCCCTACCACACAACAGGGAAATATGCTCAACCATGTTCATAGCTGCTTTATATATAATAGCCAGAACATGGAAACAGCCTAAGTGTCCCTCAGTAGAAGAATGGACTAAGAAACTGTGGTACATTTACACTATGGAATACTACTCAGCTATTAAAAACAAGGAATTCCCGAAATTTGTGGACATACGGATTGATCTAGAAATTATCATGAGTGAGTTCACCCAGAAGCAAAAAGAGACAAACGGTATATATATCAAAACACTAGCCCAAGGGATACGTACCATGAAAAACTTTACTTACCAAGAAAGTGGGTCAGAGGAGAGGACATCCTATTGAGACTTAGGCGAGAGTAGCATGGAAGAATGGGGAAATAGTAGGACCCACAGGGTCCTGGAAACCTACAAGAAGAACTTTATGACAGGCAGATCTGGGTCCTGGGGTCCTCCTCAAACTAAGGCACCAGCCAAGGAGAATATAGGCAGTAAATTTCAAACCCCTACCAAGACCTAGCCGACGAACATGATATTCTCCACCGTTGAGTGGAGAGTGAGATCTGACTCTCACACAAACTCTGGTGCCCCTTTCTGACCACGTCTCCTGGTTGGGGAGGCCTGGCGGCACTCAGAGGAAGGATAGCAAGTTACCAAGAAGAGACTCGATACTCTAAGAGCATATATAGGGGGAGGAGGTCTCCCTCAATCACAGACATAGGGGAGGGGAGAAAGGGGAAGTGGAAGGGAGGGAAGAATGGGAGGAAACAGGGGAAGGGCTAACAATCGAAATGTAATATGAATAAATTAATAAAAAAGAATCAATAAAACAAAGAGTTATTTCTTTGAGAAAATCAACAAAAATGCCAATCTAAGTAAAAAGGCAGAGGGACAATATCAATAATAAACAAAATCAGAAATGAAAAGGGAGACATTTAACAACAGATACCAAGGAAATCCAAACATTCATTAAGCCTTACTTCAAAAGCATATACTCCACAAAATTGGAAAATCAAACAGAAAGAGACAATTTTTCAATAGATATCAATTGTAAAAGTTAAATCAAGATCAAATAAACAATTTAAATAGACTTATAAACCCTAACAAAACAGAAACAGTTATGAAAAGTCTCCCTCTCCTCAAGAATTGCCCAAAGGCAGAGTGCTTTAGGGCAGAATTGTAACAGACTTTTAAAAAACAGCCCAAAACTCAAGACGTCAACATAAAACCAGGTACATTAAATTTGATAGGAGAGAAAAATGGGTAAAAGCCTTGAATGCATTGTCACAGGAGACAACTTCCTGAACAAAACACCAACAGCTCAGCACTAAGATTGGTAATTAATAAATGAGAATTCTTGAAACAGAAAAGCTTCTGTAATGTAAAAGACACAGTCAAAAGAACAAAATGGCAGCCTACAGAATGGGAAAAGATCTTCACAAACCTCATGTCTGAGAGAGGGCTAATTTTTAAAAATATCTGAAGAATTTAATAAGCTAGCCATCAGAAAACCAAATAACCCATTTAAAAAGTGTGGTACAGATCTAAACAGATTTATCAACAGAGGAATCTCAAATGGCCGAAAAACACTTCAAGAAATGTTCAATATCCTCAATCATTAGGGAAATGCAAATCAAAATGACTCTGAAATTCCATCTTACACCTGTCAGAATAGCTAAGATAAAAAACTCCAGTGATATCAGATGCTGGAAGGATATGTAGCAAGGGGAACACTTCTCCAGGCTGGTGGGAGTGGAAACTTTTACAACCACATTGTAAGTCAATATGGTAGTTTTTCAGAAAAAAAAAATGGGAGTAGTGCTATCTCAAGACCCAGCTATACCACTCCTGGGTATATACCCAAAAGATGCTCCACCATACCACAAGAACACTTGCCCAGCTATGTTTACAGCAGCTTTGTTCATAATAGCCAGAAACTGGAAATAACTTAGTTGTCCTTCAACCATAGAATGGATAAAGAAAACATGGATCATTTATACAATGGAATACTACTCAGCAATCGAAAAGAATATCCTTATAGGCTTTGTCCCTTTATCAAACCTACTTTATTTGTGGTTCTTTAATTCTTATACCTCCTTTCCAAGCCATCTATCCAGGATAGTAGAGAAAAGAGGTTAATGTGAACAGGAGAAGTAGATCTTTTTTGACTCAGTTCATGGGAGTGATTCCCCTGGTGTAGTCTGCAGGATTTCAGAAGACCATGAATTCAACCAAAGCTGCTGCTGGAATCTGGAACAGCAGCCAAAACCTGGAACTCTGATGATGTATTCTCTGGTGCAGTTCTCTCTAGGAGTGTCTTGAAGTAGAGCAATGAATAGCCACACAATACCAAGACCCAAAAAGCCCCCACCTCCTGTTTTGGGCGTATCTATCTATCTATCTATCTATCTATCTATCTATCTATCTATCTATCTATCTATCTACCATCTGTTTCAGAGTCTGTACTAAGATGTGTTTCATGTGGCAAAAACCTCACTTCCACATGAGGTAGTCTGTCTTCTAGTGGATAAACATCACTTGATCTCTCAAAAGTCTGTTTCCCATCCCACACTTGGGATGAAAACAAAAACATGTTTACATCTACTGCATATCCCACATTTGGAATAAAAACAAAAACATGTACATTCACTGAAATTCCTAATAAGTGTTAGATGGAATCTCAAGTTGTTTTGATTTACATTTACCTAATGACTAAGGACATTGAGAATTTCTTTAAATGTTTTTCTATTGTTCGATGTTCCTCTATTGAGAATTCTCAGGCTGGAGAAATGGCTCAGCCATTAAAGTCTAGGCTCACAACGAAAATATGAGAATTCTCTGCTTAGCTCTGTACCCAATTTTTTTCCATTTCTTAATTAATTTATTAATAGTTATCCCATCCCTTGTATCCTCCCATTCTTCCCTCCCTCCCATTTTCCCCTTATTCCCCTCCCCTATGACTGTGACTGAGGGGGATTACTTCCCCTTGTATATGCTCATAGGGTATCAAGTCTCTTCTTGGTAACCTGCTCTCCTTCTTCTGAGTGACACCAGGTCTTCCCTCCAGGGGACATGTCTGTACCCAATTTTTAACTGGGTTTTTTAGTTCAATTGTGTTTAGTTTCTTGAGTTCTTTATATATTTTGGATATTAGCCCTCTGTTGGATGTAGGGTAGGTGAAGAACTTTTCTCACTGTGTAGGCTGTTTTTGTTGTTGTTGTTGTTGTTCTGTTGATATTGTCCCTTTGCTTTACAGAAGTTTTTAATTTTGATGAGATCCCATCTGAGATTCCATCTTACACTTTTCAGAGTGGCTAAGATAAAAAACTCAAGTGCAGCACATGCTAGAGAGGATGTGGAGAAAAGGAAACACTCTTCAATTGCAGGTGGAAGTGCAAACTTGTACAACCACTTTGGAAAGGAATCTGGCAATTGCTCAGAAAATTGGGAATAGGTTTACCTTAACACCCAGCTGTACTACTCCTGGGCATATACCTGAAAGATGCTTCACCATACAATAAGGATATTTGTTATTCATAATAGCCAGAATCTGGAAACAACCTAGTTGTCCCTCAACCAAAAAATTGATACAAAAATTGTGGTACATTTACACAATGGAATACTATTCAGCTATTAAATGCAATGAAATCATGAAATTTGCAGGCAAATGAACTACAAAAGATTCTCTATCACAGACATAAAAACAAGTTCTAGAGACTTTGCTTGACAAAGTTTCAGAGACCTCTGTCCAGCATGGAATCTATACATTGATAACAGCTATTGGTGTATTGCTTGACCAAGTTCCAAAGATCTCTGGCAGATCACCACTGCCCTTAAATATTATGTGTGGTCCAGGTGTAATTTTTCCTTAAAGTCATTTTGAAATCTGCTTTTATTCTTAAACTGTCTTTCTCTTATTTCTCACATTGACTATGAGACCTAATGAAATTCACACTGGGAAAACTTTTCCCCACAGAGAGTGTTGAAAGAAGGCATCAGGCCAAAGGCTTAAGACAGTGGTAAAGTCTTGGCTCTGACTGTGAACAGTCAGGCAGAAACTGCTTGAAAGAATGTTAGGACCTTGACATAACAGTACCTGGCTAGATACTGTTAGTTGTAGAAAAGTTTCTTTAGAATCTGCTTTGAGAGCAATAGAAGGTGTACTTGACATGTCATGCTCTATAGATATTTTATAATAGAGGACTCTTTGGCAGTTAGCCTAGGCTTAGATAGAACACCTGTTGGTTTAGGACTGGGAGTAAGTCAAGTTTTTCCTTTATTAGAGAACATATAGCTCAATCTATGTTGCTATGACAATCATGTAAACACAATGGCTTTAGCTCCAGGGAAATTTATGATCAAACTTTCCCATGTATTGTTTAAGAAATAATAATGAGGTTATGTTGACCATTGCTTGGAAGTTGATGGATTTTTTTCTGTGTGCTTTATTGTAGGTTACGCAGAACTGTTTGTATTTCCTTGTTAAGATGCTCTCTTTCTTTGTTGATTTTTAAATGTTCTATTGATTGTAAAAGATGAGAAAATCATGATGTAATCTGTAATGAAAAAAAAATTGAGCCTCACTTTAAATAAATATTGGGTCTAGCCCAAAGAGAATCAGAGAGCAAATAACAGAGACAATAGACAGTAAGCACGTGAGAGAGACAGAAAACTAAAGTTCTCCTGGGCTTTAAGACCTTCACTGTGTATAGCATACTTTCTTTTTTCTCCATTCTTCAGCCTCTTCTCAACAGCTGGTTGCTATACCCAGTTGTTCCCCAATGGTTGGTTTCCCATAACCAGCTGTTCAACACCTGCTCAATTCTCCCTTCTGCGGATCCGCTAAGACTTTCTCTTCTTTCCTCTTCACTGTCCCCAGAGCTGGTGTGAGGGGAATCATCCCGAGTGAATGGTATATATTTACTAGTAAGCAAGTATTAGCCACATAACACAGAATAACCAAACTACAATCCACAGACCTAAAGAAGATAAATAACAAGGAGAACCTTAGGAAGGATGCTTTGCATTCAAAAGTCCAAATAAAAGAGACACTGAAAGAGTAAAGAGAGGGAACAGGACAAGAACTAAGATAAGATAGATGTCCACCCAGCAGGGGATCAAAGCAGATGCTAAGACTCATAGAGAAACTTTGGGCAGATCACTGAGAAGCCTATGGAAGAGGGAGGTACAGAAGGACCTGGAGCAGTCAGGAGCTCCACAAGGAGACCAACGATGCCAACAAATCTGGACCCATGGGGGCCTGCAGAAACTGTTGCACAAAGGACAATGAATGCATGAAGAACCTAGATCCTCTGTTGAGATGTAGCCAATGGGCAGCTCAGTCTCTATGTGGGAAGGGGAGCCAGGGCTATCTCTGACATGGACTCTTGTGTCTGCTATTAAATTACTTCCCCCTGGGCTAGGTGGCCTTGCTGGCCTGCAGAGGACAAGGGTACAGACAGTCCTAATGAGAGGTGGTCATATGGTAGGGGCGGAGGGCTTCCCTTTTCAGAGGACTAGTGGAGTGGGAGGGGGAAGAGAAAGGGTAGGTGGGAAGGGCAGGAGACAAAGAAGAGAGTTACAAACAGGATGTAATATGAATAAATTATAAAAAATATAAATTAAAAAAACCAGGACATCATGGAACTTGCAGGCAAATGGATATATCTAGAAAATATCATACTCAGTGACATAACCCAGGCTCAGAAAGATGTACATGCTATGTACTCACTCATAAGTGGATGCTAGCTGTGAAGTAAAGGATAACTATGTGACTGTGCACAGGCCTAGACAAGCTAAGTAGCAGGAAGGTTCAAGGAGGTGGGGCACGTGAATCACACTGTAAAGAGGAACTAGATTAGACAACACAAGTGGACAAAGGATGGGTCTGGAGGGCAGTGCAGATAGGAACAGGAATGGTTGGGTATGGAGAGGACAGATGTAGAGAGTAGTGGGAAAGACAAATGGAACGAAGAAACTCTATGGAACAAGCTAGAAACCTAGTGCAATGGAAACTCCCTGAGAGCTATAAGGGTGATCCCTAGCCAAGATTCATGGCCGTGGGGGACTTGGAATCTGAACTGGCTATAAAGAGGCAAGATTTTCAGGGATGGGACTGGGACTCTAACCCAGTCGCAAAACCTTTGACCTACAATTTGTGCTGCCTGAAAGATGTGTTAGGGTACAGGTGGCACAGAACTTGTGAGAGAGGCCAATCAATGACTGGTCTCGTTTGAAACCCATTCTCGGAAAGGGAGTCCCCCAGTGAGTCTGCCTGAAGAGCGAGAACCCAGATGCTGGATAGATCAGTGCGCTAAGATAGAAACTGATTACTAATCGCAGTCTGCATACTCATAAACTGGCCACTAGCCAGTCATCAAAGTTATCAAAGCCAAATAATTATAAATTGTTTTTGACCAGCAATTGATGGAAACGGAAGCAGTGACCCACAGTCAATCATGAGGCTGTGCTTGAAGAATTTGGAAGAAGAAAGAGAATTGTAGGAACCAGATAGATTAAGGTCACCACAAGAAAGCTCACTTAATTAGGTAATCTGTGCTCCAAGGATCTCACAGAAATGGACCCAATGACCAGAGAACTAGTATGAGACTGATGGGATGTGTCTTACAGGGATTCAGCTTGGTTTCTGTGTGGGACTCAAAATAGTGTAGGAGCAGGAGCTCTCTCTGAATCTGTTGCCTGTTTTAGGGACCCTTTTCCCCGACTGGGTTACCTAGTCTCTCCTTAATAGGAGAAGAGGTGCCTAGTCTTACTGCAACTTGATATGTCATGGCTGCTTGATATCTATGGAATGCTTGCTTTTTAAGAATAGAAACAAAAAGAGGGGATCTGAGGGGAAGGACTGGAAGGAAAAGGGAGAGGGAAAACTGGGAAAAAGGTTGTAAAATTTGTGTCAAGATGTGTCAATATTACAAGAAGAAATAAAGATAAAGCGATTTTCCTTTGGATTAACTTGACTTCGAGTGAGCCAAAACTTGAAATTTCCTCTTCTGCCTCCTCTTCCTCTCCTTCCCCATGTCTTCCATTTCTCTGTGGTCTGAAATTATTGGCCTGTTTATAATTTGTCTGTTATGTGTGTCTATGCCTGGTGTTGTGTGTAGTGTGTGTGTGTGTGTTCCCATGCCTGATGTCTGTCCTGTGTGTCTTTCTAGAATGTATCTGTGAGATGTGTCTATGTTATTTCTGTGTGCTTGTGGATCTGTGTCTGTATTGCACAAAGGGGTTTGCTCTGTATTTATTGAACAGCACAGAATGAATAGTATGGGAAAGAAGTAAGGGAATCTCATAGAAACTTTTAAGAGTTTTACATAGAAAGCAGCTATTTTATTGACCACAACTGACCCTGATTAGCACTCAACACTGCAAACACATGTTGTCAAGTTATAGCCACATGTTTTCAGTATTTATTTGAATTATTGTTTTATTAAAGATTACTTCCAATATGTTGGCTATTTTACAATATGGTTACCACAACACATATGCATGTGCTTGCACACACACACACACACACACACACACGTACACACACCATGCTTCTGATTCATGAGCTTGGAAGAACATATAACTTAAGATTAAATCTATGCATTTATGCATTTAGGTTGGAAATATGGTTAAGTATGAAATCCAAAGCATGGTAAGAATAATCGTATTGTTCTCTTAAGGACATCTTAAACTTTAACAGGTTGAATGCATAGTAGAACAGTAGGCTAAATACATTGTTTTAAATTATCTTAAAACATGTTACTAACTTGGTTGAAAGATTTGGAGAAAGTTATTTTTTGTGCTGAAGATGCATTTTCATAAATAGTGTATTATCACAAAAAATTTAAGTATATATAAAGGATAAAGTTTGTCTTAGGGGAGGCAAATATACACCACTTTTAGAGTATACTATGTGTATTTCTCCTGTGAAATATTATAATATCCTAAGAAACACTTATTAGAGAATTTCATGTTAAAATGCAAACTATAAGAACAGTAAATCATTGTTGGTGATAATAGAGACTATAAAGTTGTATACACAAATTTTGTGGCTATAAAACTCTAAAGATTGCTGAAGAACTATGACCAAGTTAAGTTAGGTAAATCAACAAGAACTTATCAAGATGAGAATTTAGTTACCAAGCTTAAAGCTTTCATAACTGTTTTGGTGTGGCCCAGTAGCTTCTGAAGAACAATAACCTTTGGTTACAGAGAGCTAAATAAAGTGATGGCCTCCATTAATGTTATTTTAACAAATGTTACTTTAGACAGAAATTACTCAGTTACACAGATCTTTATCTGCTGTTCTGGATCATGCTAACTCATGTCTTACTATTTCTTAAGATGCTGAATTTCAAGACCAGTTCATATTCATTAGAAGTAGTCAGCATTGTATATTAAGAGTAGCTATTCAATATTACCTTCACAGTTCCGTGTCTGTCATGGGTGGTGGCCAAGGGCATTGCAATGGTATCTTGCCCACATTATGTGAAAAGTTTTTTTTTTTACATCATAGATGAGATAATGTTGAGCCCTTAATACTTTTGCATATTTGGAAATGTATCTGATCTGTATATATATATTGCTCCAAAAAACTAAGAGATGCAAAATAATTGTATACAAAGTTCAAGGCCTAGGTACAGATATAAACTACTTGAGAGCACTATGTCTTCCCTGGTCCATGCCCCCACCCTGTGACATCCCTTCACTATTCCCCAAAAAGAGAAGAAGAAGAAGGAGGAGGAGGAGGAGGAGGAGGAGGAAAAGATGAAGAAGAAGAAGAAGAAGAAGAAGAAGAAGAAGAAGAAGGAAGAAGAAGAAGAAGAAGAAGAAGAAGAAGAAGAAGAAGAAGAAGAAGAAGAAGAAGAAGAAGAAGGAAGAAGAAGAAGAAGAAGAAGAAGAAGAAGAAGAAGAAGAAGAAGAAGAAGGAAGAAGAAGAAGAAGAAGAAGAAGAAGGGGCAGAGGAGGAGGAGGAGGAGGTTTGCGGTGGAGGAGGAGGAGGAAAGAAGAATGGTTAAACTCCTGGGGGCTTGCTTCTTCAAAAAATTAATAATTCCATCTCCAACATCAGTTGTGGAAAGCTACACATCAGCATCCTCATTCCAATTTTAAAGAATTCTTTTTGATGACTTTCTCTCTAGGCTGTTACTTTTGGGGAGTGGGCAGAACAGACAAAGGACTACGTGTTAATAAAGAATCCATCTTTTTCAACTGTGAGTTTGTAGCAATCAAATCTATGGCAAAGGCAGTTTCCTTGCCCTTTACAGACAGTGGGAGCATAAATCATGGACTTCTGCATGGTCTTCTCTTGTGGTTATTTTAATCAGTATGGCCTAATAATGTTTATTATCAGGCCTATATTTATTATTATTATTACATTAGTACTTTCTAGCCCACTATCAGTCAATCAAGACACAAGCACCTGTTATATTGTAAAATAGCCTTAGTTAATGTGGGGCAGGGCAGATATTGATCACCTAAACTACTTCTTGTAGTGGGGCAAGTATGAGAGGCCTGCCCCAATCCCATGCCATGGGCTGCTAATAATTTCTATCATGCTACCTCCATCCATAATCCCAAGTACTTTCTAACTATCATCATCTCAGCTAAATCTCCATCCATGCCAGTCATGTGCTTCTCCTCCTTCTTACTCCTCTCTTCTCCTTCTCCCAAGAGTCTCCCTGTCTTGCAAAGCCCAGGAACTTTACCCAAGCTACCCATTTGCCCTGATGGACTTTTATTGGTCAAACAGATTAGGCTCTTAGGTAAGGTACAATTCGGGACAGAAACAACAAGCAGTAATTAGCATCAAAATACATCAGACCAACTTCCAACAGTCTTTAGCATCAGCACATGCTAAGGACCTCATCATGGCCATGCAGATAACTGTGCTGCTGCCTGAAGTCTTATTGTTGTGTGTAGCCTGTGCTACCACCTGAGATGATGTGGGGATCTAATTAGCTTTTGCTTCCTGACATCAAAAAGAGCATAAACTCAGTTCATAGAGCTAGAACAGCAAACGCAATTGGTTTATAAGGCATTGCAGCAGGTTAAACACCATCACTGATTCAATCTCAGTAAAAGTTAAACCAGCCAATCCAATAAAAGTTGGGTTGAAGGTCCAATCCAAGACAGAAAAAGAATTAAAACTTCTAGCTTTAATATCTTGGCACTATTTTGATATTTTGCATATTGTCAAAACATGTGAAGCCTAATTTTTCTCAAGGCCTTGTCATAGGGCATGTGCATAATGTTTAAAATGGTATGTAGACTATATAGCCTGTTTCTTGCCAGTGATGGAGAGAGATGTGCGTTTACCTAGATGGACACTGAAATGGCTCCATTGAAAAAATTCTTAGGCAAGCAAAATACTGGGGAATTAACTTTCAAGAGCCTCTGTCTCAGGGTTATGTATAAGCTACTATACATAGCTGAGTTTCTATTGGATCATGTGCCTTTATAGATACATTTCTTCTTAAAAGCTTTCCATTAGAGGTGAGATATAGCTCAGTAGTAAAGTGCTTCCTTAGCATATATGAAGGCCTTGGATGCAACACCGAGTGCTGAAAAACAAAACAATACTCAAAATCTTTTCATGTTAGCATACCAATAAAAATTCCTTCATATTATAAACTGGAATTTTAATACATTACTCCTTTTGTTTCTGGCTATGAAACTTTTTGTTTATTTATTTATTTATTCTAGTATTTGAAAAAACAAACAACAATTTTACCTCCTATATCGATATAGTCATATCTATCTGTTAGATTTAGGATATATATTCTTGTGTTAAAATCTGCCAGTTCTTTGACATGCCCATGTTTTGTATCAATATATTGAATTCTATAGCAAGGACTTAGACATACCCTTCATTATAAGTAGCAATTAAGGCCTTGAGTTAAGGAGAAGGTTCAATCATCTAGCTTTTGTTCTATCCTCCCTCTATGTTCATAAATCTTCCTTCCTTTCTTTCCAGTTCCCATCTCCTTGCCTACGTATGCAAGATAAAGGCAAAGAGAGACATTCCTGTGTTTCCCCTAATTTTTTTCTCTGTATAAGACCAGCAATTTAGATGCAGGCAGAGTCAGCGGCCGCACTCTGCCAAGTCAGGGTAAGCAAGTCCTCAATAGTTCCTGCCCTGCGAACAAGTCTGGTAGAAATATTAGGCCAGAAAGCTGAAGATGAGACTCCAATGTTATACAGTGTATTGGGGGACTGGTCACGAGGTAAACTGTCTTAAGTCAATTTGTACATTTTGGAAACTGCTAACCCACACTGCTGGTTCACTCAGGAATTTAAGTTTTATTCCTTCTCAAGTCTCTGAGGGACATTGAAGACAAGATAATATAGTTCTATAACCAAGTATAGCTGGTTAGGGGACAAGATCGTTTTAGATCGAGATAAAGAAGTTAAGCTCTTAGAGTTGAGATAAGATAGATATTGAGTCTCATTCGGAGATCTAGACCCAACAAGACAGGAAAGACACTCACTTCAAAGGAGACGAATGCAGATGGCCAAGTCACTATGAATGTAACATGTATAGAACTCAGTATTCTCATGATTGTCACATGGTTCTCCCTGCTGTATGTAGTTTGTTTTACACATGTGTAATAAAATAAAAGTATATATTAAAAAAAGAAAAAAAGAAAAAACAAACAACAAGTTAAAACTTTAAAAAAGCAATGTGTCAATAATTACTTAGCTTCTACTTTCTTTCGACCTATTGTAGTATTGGGTTTTTAAAATTTATTTATTTATTTATTTATTTACTCTTTTTAGAGATTGATTCCAGCCTTCTCCCTCTTTTCCTCCCAGTCCCACCCTCACACCCCATTACCCCCACTTCCACACTTCCTTCTTCTTCTCAGAGAAGAGGAGGCCCCTAAGGGGTACGAACCTACCCCGGCACCTCAATTATCAATAAGGACTAAGAGCATCCTTTCCCTTTGAAGCCAGATAAGGTAGTCCAGCTAGGGGAAATGGATCCAAAAATAGGCAACAGAGTCCATTTCAGAGACAGGCCCCACTCCAGTTACTAGGTGAGCTTCATTAAGACTGAGCTTCCCCAAATCTGCCTATCATACTGTTCTTCTTGTACTCCAGATTGATTTCTATCATGGTTGTACAAATTTGCACTGCCACCAACAATGGAGGAGTGTTCCCTTTCCTCTTCAATCTTCCTATCTGGGTTTTCACTTTAATTTTTCATCTTAGGCATTCTGAAGTGTTTAAGATGGAATCTCAGAATTGTTTTGATTTGCATTTCCCTGATGACTAAGGAAGTTGAACATTTTTTTTAAAGTACTTCTATCTTGAGCTCTTCAATTTTGCCTCTTATTGAAAAAAATGTTTCAGCTGACCTGGAACCTAGAAGATTTACCCTGCAACAGACATTTTATCATTTTTTATTTTTTATTTTGGTTTATCAAGACATGGTTTCTCTGTGTGTAGCACTGCCGGTCCTGGACTCACTTTGTAGACCAGGCTGGCCTCGAACTCACAGAGATCTGCCTGCCTCTGCCTCCCAAGTGCTGGGATTAAAGGCGTGCGCCACCATGCCCAGCTATATTCTGTCATTTAAACTAGTGATATTATGCAGGAAAACTGAAGGCACATACAACAATCATGCATACAGCACATATCATAACAATACATGAATCATGACAGTAAGTTTTCACAAATAATTATAATTCTCAAATCTAACTTCTCACCTTAGATCACAGCCATCCATCTACGTCATTGATGCTCATTCTTATTCCAGTAACTTCTGACACCCAGAATTAAGAAGTCTCAATATTGTAAATGGCTAGTGAGATAACAACCTTTCTTTGTCATATTGTAAATCGTTTTCAGTGAAAATATTTAAATTTGACAACAACAGCAAATATGATAATCTCATAAAACAAAAATCGATTTCAGAAAGTTGCTGTGTATGTAAGGCATTCAGAATTTACTTTAAAAGTTATTTAATAAAGTAAATCACTACCAAAAATTTCAAATAGCATGATAGCGTTCAACACACCAATGATTTCTATGGTCTGCTTTGTTAAACAATGCTTAAGCAATACCTAAGGACATTTTATTCCTGCCTTGACTAACCAAAACCTTGTCAGTTTATTATATGTTCACTTTCATAAGAATATCTGACTAAAATGTATAATTTCTGGTTTTATTAAAGTAACTGTGCAGTAAGAAAAAAGTAACAAAGTTGTAAGAATCATGTAAAGCAAGCAACTACCTTATTATTATACTTAACACTTGATTCAAAACTGCATGGTTTTCAGAAAGGACACCATTAAGTGTTTAACACATAATCGTGTCCATAAAACATCTGATCTGCATGTTCTGATGTGCTTCATACTTAAATGTTTATTTACTGTCTTGACTATAGTTTGATGCTAGCATGATTACTAATTTTTCAAGTATTTAAACATCCATAGTTTAAGTCATTGAGGAGATATCTAAAATCTACACAAAATACTATCATATGAATAAATATAAATTGTTTTGTAGATGCATTTGAATGTTATCAAGAAGTTTCCCAAAGAATCAAATTTAAAAATGCTTTCACTGGTGCAGTCAACTCATTATTTTTTAAATTGTGTTTCTCACTTAAAGAAATGTTCAATGTCATTAGTCGTCAGGGAAAGCAAATCAAACTCTGAGATTCCATCTTACACCTGTCAGAATGGCTAAGATCAAAAACTCAAATGACAGCACATACTGGCAAGGATGTGGAGAAAGGGGAACACTCCTTCATTGCTGGTGGGAGCGCAAATGTGTACAACCACTTTGAAAATCAATTTAGCCCTTTCTCAGAAAATTGGGAATAGCTCTACCTCAAGACCCAGCTATATCACTCCTGGGAATATACACCAAAGATGTTCCACAGTACAAGGACACTTGCTCAACTATATTCATGCAGCTTTCTTCATAACAGCCAGAATCTGGAAACAGCATAGACATCTCTGTACTGAAGAATGCATAAAAAAAATATAGTGCATTTACACAATGGAATACTGCTTACTTTAAAAACAAGGAAATGAAAATTTCAGGGAACTGGAGAGTAATAGAATTGATAATAGAAATGGTAACCTAGAACCAAAAAGACACACATGGTATGTATTCACTTACATGCAGATATTAGCCACATATTACAGGATAGCTATGCTACAATTCACAGATACAAAGAAGCTAAGTAACAAGAAGGTTCCAAGGGAAGCCTTCGTTGAATTTCACACAGATTAGGAAATAAAATAGACAGTGAAATGGAAGTAGAGAGGGGACTGTGTAGGAGAAGGTGCCGGGGCTGGGGAGGGAAAGAGGTGGGATCAGATGTGGGGATAGTGAAGGGGGGGGGGTTAGAGGGCTTGGAGATAAAAGGGAAACCAAGAGTGAGGCCATCACTGAGACAAGCTGAAAACCTTCCACAGGTTAGCTTACAGGGAGGATGTGAGGATGTCTCTAGCTGAGCCTCCTAGCAGCGGAAGACAAGGAGATTGACGAGGCCACCTTCTAGCCAGGCAGGACACAGTGGTAGGTGGGGAACACAAATCCACCTACAAACCTTCCACCCAAAATTTAACCTGCCCACAAATGTGCACAGATAAAGACAGAGTAGAGACTGAGGGAATAACCAACCAATGGCTGGCCCAACCTGAGACCCACCCCATGGGAGAGAGCCAAGCACTAACACCATTGAAGATGCTCTGCTCCATTGTAAAGCTAAGCTATCTGGTCTTCAACTCCATCAGAGACTTGAGAAGAAATAAACTTTATTACCTGAGTATACCAGAAGTGCAGGTCAGTAGCTTTCCAAATGAGAAGACGACAGAGACAGTTTGCTACCTGAATAGTCACCCAAACACTCTATAATGTTGGAGCACCATGTTCAGCTTCTGGCGCAATGTATCTGACAGACATATTTGTGAGGCAGGTACTATTGAGAACTTGCTTAATCTGTCTTGTCAGAATTTGGCTATTGACTCTGCCTGCATCCAAGCTTGACCATTTGTAGGCAGAATTCTGTCTGTGCCAAATTTGAAGCCATCTCCATAAGGAGGTTTTTTTGATGCTCATCTTCCTCTTTGAGGTAGGATGAGTGTTCCCATCTCATTGTCAGTGAATCTTTAAAATAACAGTGAAGCTTAGTTGTTTAGGAGGTAAGATGTTTTTAGGTCTTGATAGATGTTTTAAGTTGATAATGACAAGATGTGATGGAGATTGATTTACATTCAGAATTTTAGAGGGACCAAAATAGGAAAAATGCTTTCTTTAAGGCTGCCAAATACAAATAACCAAAACACTAAGAATGAAACATTTATATCATTCCTGATTATGTCATGGTTCTTCTTGCTATAGGTAGTCTATTGTATATATGTGTAATAATATAAATATATATGTATAAGTAAAAAATAAAAAATGTTTAATTAATAAAAAAAAAAGCAAAAAATACTCTGCTCCATTTACAGACAGGAGCCTAGTTTAAATGGTCTTATGAAAGGGCCCACCTGGCAGCTGATCAATCAGATGCTGAAACGCACAGCCAAGCATTAGGGAGAGCTCAAGGGATTACTTGGGGGGGGGGGGGACGTGGGAGTGTGTAGAAGGACTAAAAGGGCTCAACAATGCCACAAGACGACCAGCAGAGTCAACTAACCTAGACCCATGGGCGCTTACAAAGTTTATAGCACCAGCCATAGAACATTCATGGACTGGATGTAGGGCTACACAATGTAACAGATGGGCCTTTTGATCATCCTGTGTATTTCCTACATGAGCAGGTGCTGTCTATGAACCTGGACTCTGCTTTAAATCACTTCACTTTAGCTGGGCTGCCTTGCCTGGCCTCAAGTGGATGGGGAAGAGCTCAGTCCTGGTGTAACTTGATGTGCTGGGTTGGGTTCGGGGGAGGGGGAGGGTAGAGGGAAGACATCTGGAGGCAGACACCAGGAGGGGAGGAGGGAGGATGCTATGAACGGGGTGTAAAGTGAATGTATAAATTAAAAATAACTTTTTAAAAAATTGTGCTTCTCCACAAATGAGCTGACTGCTAAATAAGCAATTTTTATTAGCTTTTCAGAATGTTTCCAATAGTATTTTTCTTTCACCAGCATTCAGTTTGCACTATATCCTTACTATCTTATTTCTCTTTAAAACTTTAAAAGTCCAAAGCATTCTGGTAAGTCTATAACAACCTCAAGTGGGAAGTTCAAATGGTCTTTTATATCTCTGGACCCTGAAGATGTATGACCTTTTTAATAGGAACTCTTGGTTGTTTTGCATAATTCATGGCTCATACAAGGCTTTAACAAGGAAAATGCATAGTTTATGTGATGTTTTTCTGGCATTCTGCATATTGATTGTCTATCAAGTTTTATGTCTTCTTTGGAATATTTTCTCAAATAATTCATTTTAAGTGGTAAGTCCATAACACCAATAGTAACTCTCAGATATACATATGCTAGTTTTTTTCATGCTGCCCCATTCGAGGTTTGTGTGTGTGTGTGTGTGTGTGTGTGTGTGTGTGTGTGTGTGTGTGTGTGTATGTGTGTGTGTGTGTCAAATTCCAAAGCACAGATATTTCTGAGTGCTGTGTAATTGCAGGATAGGAAGTAATCATACATAACAAAGCTCTGTGCTATTTTTCTAGTTCCAGAGTACCAATGCATTTATTAAGCCTTGTTCCTATTCACCTCGGATATAAGCATTGTTTTATAATGAAGCTAAAATAATGTTTATGAAACTATTTTCTTCTAAAGTTATAACAATAGTATAACAAAAGTAAACAAGCAGGACACAAACATCAGGAAAGAGAAGTAACTGGTAACTGCTCTGTTCCTGCTGTAAGCATGCCTTGTTTTCTCTTAATTTAGAGTAGGAGCAACAAACCAATGGACCTAAACATATAAAAATTTAAAGAGTATATAACTAATAAACTTTATTTTTGTAATAGCAATGGTAAAAGAGCTTTACTCATTATTTCCCCCAAAATGTCTGTGAATGGACAAAATATAGTAATAATGTGAACTCCATAATCATCTGTGCCCCAGGCATCTGAATTTTCCAGTCAATGAAGTTTGCTTTTAAAGTTGTATGTTTATGTTTAATGACATAAAATGGGAGAGTGTTAGATACAGAGTAATTATAGTAGATTAGGACAAGGAATGAAATGCAGTAAAACTGAATATAAACAACATTTCACTGGAAGTATATCATGCACCTTTTCAGGTGAGAGAGTTGAACGGAATCCATCCAAGCAATCCCCTATTCCTTCTTTATCAACTGAGCACAAGCATGTTATAGTTTCACACTTTTACAATAAAATCAACGATGAACAGTAGAGTCTAAGGAACTTTATAAGGAGAGATTGAGTATCAACCTAGAGAGTGTTGTTATGTTTCATCTTTAATGCAGTTGTTTATGATCTTTTCTTATTAAGATTCTCAAGTAGGTAAATCAATGGATGACACATTCATGAGAATATGTGTAAAGGGAAAACACATTCACTGCTTAAGGTAGTGTTACCATCTTTGTTTCATATAGAAAAAAACTCATTTCAATCTTAGTCCAATCTATATGCAGCAGCGATAGTGGAAGTATTATTTGTTCTTATATGCTAACAAACCACTGTAGGATACATCAGCTTCAAAATAACTTTAAAATTGAATTTAAAAATAAATAGTTACATTACTGGGGACATTTATAATGTCGGTAAGGTCAAATCTTTACATCATTCATCTGATACGTTCTATCATGGTAGTTTTACTGAACATCATAGGAAATGCATGAAATTCCATGTGCAATTTTAGCATTCAACCTGGAAATCAGATACATGTTTTGTTACTTACCTTATAGCAGCTATTTTTACAAGGAGTGAATTTCTTTTATTCTTTGAACATTTTGTATGGTCTGGAAATATAATCAACATTTCAGACTGGGTAAAATTTTACTATTATTCAGTGGCTAGTAATTTTTACAACATTCAGGCTACTATAATCCATGACACTAATTGTGAGAGAGTTTCTCATATTTAGCTCAGAAAGTTAATAAAACAGAGGAAAGTCCCGGGGACTGTTGTGAATGTTTATAATTCAAGTATATGGCAGAAGAACCTGAAATTCAAGGATTCACCACATTTGCCATGAGTGAATTATTTTATCCCATCTATGTTATTTGTTGCAGCAGTGGATATACTGTTCCCTAATAATTCTCTTTACCTACTGTGAAGTATTATTTTAACAGTCAATTTAACTCTTTTGAGCTACATATCATTAAATGTTACATTTTCATTTATTTGTAAAATTGTATCTGATTAAGTTTAGAGTTTGAATTGTTTGGTTTAGCAAATTCGATATATTTTTTCCCCAAACAGGGATTAGTATCACTGAATCTTTTATTTTTTACATATATGAATTCTCCAGCTTCATGTACACCTACATGCCAGAAAAGGGCATCAGATTACATTTTAGATGGTTGTGAGACACCATGTGGTCGCTGGGAATTGAACTCAGCACCTATGGAATAGCAGACAGTGCTCTGAATCTCTGAACCATCTCTCCAGCCCCTGAATCTTTAAAGTAAGAAAAAAAAAAGGCATTTCTGGTGGGTCCCACTGCATTGTTGCCATTATCAAATGTTCCAGAGAGAATTTTATCACTCTGAGCTAGTGTTCCAAGACTTACAAGTGATGTAAAGGAAATGACTGTTCTGTTTTAAAATTGTTAGAAGTGCAGATTACCAGGCTATAAATTTCATCCTACATGTTGGCACAGTGTTCTGTGGACTGTGTAGAGTTTACCCTTGTTCATTCTCAATCCGACTCTGGATCAATCTGAACATTTCATTGTGATGTTTATTCTAAGTATTTCCAGTTTCAAGTCTGTGTAAACATGTTACCATTTGTTCTCTGTGTTGCCAATGAAGCAAACTAGTCTTTTCTGAGCATTAGTAGAGAATAGGGTGGGACATCCTGATCCAGAGAAAGAGAAGGGAGGAGAAGATGGAGCCAGGGCGAGAGACCAAGAAACATCTGGGCCTAGGAGATGATTTAAAAGCAAGTATAATGTGGGAAATCTGAATAGAAAGAAACTATACTAGCATGGAGGTTTAGGATGGAGAAACTATTGCGTAGCATTGTGCTATAAGCTAATTAAATAGACCCTGGTCTTTCTGTGTGGTTATAAACCAGTATAAAACTGGTTAAGGAGTAACTTCTGATTTCACTAAAATAATAATTCAATATTAAACATTAAAAATCATTCAACACTATAAATTAAATTGGATTTTAAGAATGAAAGAATCTTTCTTTTAACAAATTATTTTAAATTGACTTTTTAGTCAGTGGCATCAATACTTTTGTATTAATTAATGTAAGAACTATAACTATCAGGAGAGTGGTCTCTAGCTTTTCATTATCCTCTTTTCTTCCCAATAGGCAGATTTATTAGGATGCCATAGGCATAGCAAAAAAATAATGAAAGTTTGCATGAATGAAGAGATATAAACTTTATGATTTGGATGTGTTTTATGAGATTTTACACAGCATTATAGTGACTTATTAAAGAAGAAGGAAAAATGTTTATGCTTTGGCTATAGGGAAATGATATTATTTGATAATTTTATGTTTAACAATCATATAAGATATTTTTATTATGTGTACCTCAAAGATTTTTTACTTTGTTGCTAAATTAAATCACTTCTCATTTTAAAATTTATTTTTCATACATATACCTTAAAATTGATGTCCAAATCCAGGAGTAAAGCATGTTAAACAGTAATAAACTACTAAACCCCAAAAGAATTACCATATTAGACTATTATACAGGATGTAGAAAGGACAATTTGGTTTATTTTTCCTACTGTATATTCTCTCTGTTCTAAAGATGTAGGACCTAGGATTATCTGAATTATTTATAGAAAATTTTATTGCAGGAATTCATATTAAATTATTAAATCTAAAATGATTTTCAAATATATCAGGGTTGCAGTGGTTTATACTAATGTTTCACAGATTTTATTTGTTTTGTTATTGATCAATTTCTTAAGAAGGTAAGGCAAAACGAGCGTAATCAATGAATGATACAAATTCTACATTGTTACTCATCTTAAGGCCAAGATGATGTAATAATTCAAATTTCCCTTATTTGTCAAAGACAAACCAGCATCTTTACTAGATATTTCTTAGCACTTCGGTCTGGTCTTGATAGTTATGTAATTAGAACAATAACATAAAGAAATTTTAAGATTGTTAAAGTTCTTCAGTCTAAACAATATTATGTTTGGGAAGATAAGGTTGTGGAGAGAGAAAGAAAGAAAGAGAGAGAGAGAGAGAGAGATCACATCTTTGTTATACTGCCTATGAAACCTAAAGAAAGTTCCTTGATAAAAGAATCTGATACAGATAATACATATGTAGAATTTTTTCTCATATTAACTAATGTATTCATTTATTGTTTAATATCCTTTTCCTATATTAGGTTTGGTCCAAGGCACAAAATGAATATGCTGAATATTCAGAAATGCTTTTCAAGTTAACTGGCTTATAGTAAAAATAGCTTTTTATTAGCATGGTCAAAAAAAAAACAGTAAAATGAAGTTCAGATTGTGGCAGCAGAAATAGTCAATATGAGATAACTATTTTTCATTTTTATGCTTTTTAATTTTCTCATATGGCTTAAGTTCAATGATTTTATATGCCTTAATATTGTGAACTCCTAATTATCTACATTTTTTCCAGAGGAAAAAATCCTTTTTCTTATGATTTCTATTTGTCACTAAACAAGTTATGCATTGAAATTTAATCTGCTCATTTTTCAAAATAAATTTTGTAGATGCATTCATTGTTGTGTTCTAGATGCATTTAACTTTCTTGCTTTCTAAAATATATGAAAATGATGCTAATGAAGTCTCCAAACAATGAGGGAGACAGAGTTCCAGATGGATGTCTCCTGTCACCAAATAAGTCTTCTAGTACCAAGACTGAGTTATATCAAGAACATGCACAAAGAATTCTATTGGCCTTACTACAAATCATAATAGTATAACGTGTGACAACATCCAGTTTTCCTTTTACTATTGATCTAGAAATGAACATAATGCATCTTTGGAAAAATGACTATCTCTAAATTCTTCATTTTACATTTTCAGGTATCATACTTGAATATTAACTTCACACATGCATATGCATATGAACATATTGCTATTGTTTTCTTAGAATTTATTTGAAATTTTTTCAATTTATGAAATACCATGAATGATAATTTTACATTAGTAATTTTTATTTTTATTTATTTGAATTTTAGGTATTTTTAAAATGAGTTCAGGCTCCGAAAATATTTATTGGTTTTACCAGTCTATTATGTAACAAAAAAAAAACTGCTATAACTCCTAAAATTGATCTGTGTACTGCATCAATTTTACCTATGAAGTTAAATAGAAAACATTATATATTAGTTATTATATATTACAAGATTATATATATATATATATATATATATATATGGAAAAAATTAACAGTGTAGCCAAAGCTGTTTCAAAAGAAGATCCTGTATCAGTGATTTTATTACTTAAACGAGAAATGACAATGGGCTGAGGAAATGGCCCAGTGGGCAATGCCCTTAGGATACAAATATGAGAATCTGATGACAAATTTCTAGTGCTCAGCTAACTCAAGCTGTAGTAGCACACATCTATAACTACAGTGCTCCTATAGCTAGGTGGAAGACAGATACAAGAGGAATCCCCTGGTAGCCCATAAAAGAGCTCCTCCCCTGAACACAGAGTGACGAGCAGGAGACTGTGTCAAAGAAGGCAGGTGAGCATGAATACCACAGATGTCCTTCGACTCCACCCACTATGGCACATGTACACCTTCACATGTGAACAAGTATGCACACATGCACACACACACACACACACACACACACACACACACACACACACACACAAAATGAAAAGGCTTTATAAGACAACAAAATAAAAATTTTAAAAATTGTCTCAGAAAGTAAAATAAAAATAAAATTGTTACCATAGAAGTTATAATAGGGATGTCATGTCCAACATGTATAAATTTTGAAATAAGTGAAAATACAGACTGATAATATCGTAGTACAGTTGCAGTCTTACTGGTGTCTGTCTGCATTTCTCAGACCCATTGGAGTATGAAATCAGTATTGCACTGTGGTAAAAATTTTCAGTCAATAATAGATTTCACATATACTAGTGGTCCCATAAGACTATATTCCATGACAGTGTGTTGCGGTCTGAGTCTGTATTTGTACCAATTTGTTTACAGAACAAGAATTTCCAGTGACACAATTCATAGAGTGCATTCCTTCTTTTAATTTACTCACCCCATGGTTCAAGTCTGAAAGATGGAAAGTCCTGGAAAATAAAGGAAAGGAAGCCTGCAATTATTATGGCTAGGGCCAAGAGACTACACATTAGTCTCAGGACAAACAGATATTTCTGTGAATTTACTGCAGGATAGAGTGCTGCTAACTGGATAGACTGTAACACTCTAAGTCTGTAAACTTGCATGCAGAAATATTTTTGAAGGCAGTCGTAGTCCCAGGCACAAATAATTATTTGAGAAGTGTTGCTTCCCCCAGTTACATCAACACATGTACAAGTTAGCAACATATATGGCAATGTCCAGTATATATTATTGCTCCAAGTTTTCATAAAGTTTATGTGAGTCTGACAGATGCCTCTTTTTGTGGAATTTTGTTTTGTTGGTTTTTTTTGTTGTTGTTTTGCTTTTTCAAGACAGGGCTTTTGTGTGTAACAGCTTAGACTATTTTGGAACTTACTTTGTAGACCAGACTGGCCTCTAACTCATAGAGATCTTTCTGCCTCTCCCACCCAAGTGTTGTTTTGTTTGTTTTTGTTTTTTGTGTTTTTAGGGTTTTTTTTTTTTTGAGACAGGGTTTCTCTGTGTAACAGTCCTGGCTATCCTGGACTCACTTTTGTAGACCAAGCTGGCCTCAAACTGACAGCGATCACTAAAGAATAATTTGACTTTTCTGAAAAAGGACATAAAGTTGAATGAATATCCAAAGGGAGGATGAATCTCAGAGGAGTTGTTTTTAGGGGTGAATATAATCAAAACTTATTGTAAACATTGTTCTAATAGCTAATAAAACTGAGAACAAAAGATATGAGAAAGAAGGCACATACCAGAATTCTCAATGCTACATATGAAATAAAATTTTTATCTATAAGACTGTTATGAAATGAAAAAGTGCAAAATATGAGAAAGACTGTGTGCTTGTCTGTATTCACGATGCAAATGTTTGGTCAGGGACAAGTAGACTTACTATCACTTGAGGACATGTATGGGTGTTTTCTCCTCCACAATTCAGAGATGACTCAATGGACAGAAGATGCAGCCAAGCCTGGCGTGCACAGTACCACACAGCAGAGGCAGAACAGCGGAGAGAAGGGAGTCTTTGAACAGAACACTCAGGGGCCTGATCATTAGGGCAGATTGAAACATGCAAAGAAGGAGTGGAACCATAGTAAGCATCCAAAACACCTGGCAGATAAGCAGTATCATACCGAAAGGCGGATTCACGTGCCAATTTCACAGGTCATTCTGTCTTTTGAGTAAACATATAATTGGGAAGGAATGTTTTGGATGCATCAACGTCAAAGTATTAATTAAAAATAATGTTAAATATATTGAAGTAAGTTTAAATATCTTTTCACCTTTGCCCATACATACTCTAACAATATTTTTAATAGTCAGACATTGTCTGCTTTTCAGTTTGTGCCTGTTTTTGTTACTGTATAGTCCTGTAAAGAGACACAGTGACAGAGTCAACTTTAAAAATTATTTGGGGATTTGCTTAAAATTTCCAAGAGTGAGTCCATAACGAATACTGAGCATGATCCAGGCAAAGAGGCACGTCACTGGAGCAGTAATGAGGGCTCCCATTTGATCTACAAGTTGCAAAGAGAAAGGGAGGGCAAGTGGGCTTTTGAAACCTCAAATCGACACCAGTGACACAGCTACTCAAAAAAGGCCCATTCTTGCTAAACAGTTCTACCATTTGGGGACCAAGCTTTAAACAGATGAGGCTATGGGGGTTGTTATTCAAATTATCACAATGCTAACAAATTATCCACATATTTCATATTTTAATGTTATAATACTACTCCTCAATAGTCAAAGAGGAGAAAATTTACTAAATCACTTGGCAGTGATCCCAATGCATGTGTTTAGAAAAATTTTAGCCTCTGTATAAGCATACAATTGTGGTAAACAATAACTTTGAACATATGTACAAAGGCTATTTTGTCTACTTTCTATTACCACGTCAGTGAGTGTATGCTATACTGAGATGAGGTAATTTAGAAAATTCTGTTTTCTATTCACCTGTGAAATATTTTATAAACAATCTCACATGTGAACCTGGTATTTTGTATACAAAGAAACAAGTGTTAATTACTGTTAAGGCAGACAGCTGTGAAAATATTTATCTCTTCTGAGCATGTGTTCTTCAGCACACTGTTTTATTTTTGAGATAAAAGCATTTAAACACACCTACCAAGCCTATATCAAATAAAACTCACTAAAAATATTGCATAGACACATTGTTTCTAGGCTGTATGTAGAACTTCTTTGTACGATTTTCTTTAAATTATTGCACAAACAGAGTTCTAAGCTTTATTAGAATATATACCACACTCTTTAGGTGTATCCAATATAATTATTTGCATGCAGGCTCTAATGTGAATAGTTATCTGAAAAAGTCTATCATCATAAAGACACTCTGCATTGTTAAATATCTGAAAATACTCAGAATGTATTTAACACAAAGAACTAGCAGTTGATATAATGAGGCATCTGTCAACTTTGACTCCAGATAATTTTGCCAAATCTATGATAGCTTAAAGCCACTTCTAACATTATTCTCATAAAATATCATATATATACACATATTATGTGATGTATATACATGCACATATGTGTGTTATACACAACTGTGTATAAATATTAAGAACATTAAAGTGAATAACATGAACTTTATTCACTGTAAAAAACATAAAAATTGATCACATGAAATTAAGAAAATTTATTAATATTTCCTATATACCTTAATGTAAGTCAGGGAATGTATTGTGTTAAGGAAGATGCTTTTTCTGTGTTTCCATAGATGATAAAAGACTATGGGTTTGATCCAAACTGATAAAGATCCAACTGATAATGATCCTCTACCCCAACCTGGGGTAGAGATGCTTCCACAAGAAGGGCACAACTCACGGAAGGAAGTGAGAGAAAAACATCAATGTCGAGGACTCAGAAAGCAGCTCCCTACTGCATGGATACTGCTCAACAAACCAGTTGAAGAAGGACAGATTGTTCACCAGATTGGCAGATGGGAAAACCTTGATCCTGAAATGGACAGTTGAGGAATATCAAGATCATTGACTCAAAGGATATCAGAAGGACTTTCAGACTGCTAAGTTTAGGGAAGTGATGGTTGTTTCTGTTATAATAGTTAAACTGCATAAGATTTTTAGCTTAAATAGAAAGGAGGAGATGTAGAAGAATTTTAATCCAGCAACATAGTCATTCTGGCAGGAGATCACATCCAAAGACAGGAAACTGTGTCTGGAAATTAGGCTGGAATACATGGACACCCTTAGTACATGCCTTAGTATATATACTTAGTACATACCTTAGTACACACCAATAATCCCTTTAGCTAGAATATAGAAAAGACACACACTAAATTCCTCTGGCTGTAATATAGCATATACCTTTAATTCCAAAGGATGACCAGGAACAGACATAGTGATGACTCAGAGATTTCACAGAATGAATCAGAGGTAGGAAAAGCACAACTCTCATGAGAACAGACAAGTCAGAGAAGCTGCTTAAGATCAGTGCAAGGAGAGAAGAGAGTGCAGTACAGGAATACAGCAGAGTCTGTGGTGATAGTACAGTACAGTTTGGCACAGTTTGGTTCAGATGATGTCAGTTGAGTTCCTACAGTTTAGTTAATATCTTTGCCCAAGCCATGTATTTGTACAGCCTGGGTAAGGTTTTCATCTCAAATATCATCTGAGTAAATAAAAACAGAGAGTCTTTTTGTGAGGCAATGAGTTCAAGGCTGTTCCCCTCTTTTTTTTTCTTTTTAAAAAATATGTATGTATGTATGTATGTATATATGTATGTATGTATGTATGTATGTATTTCTTTACCTCACAATAGTAGTGCCCTCCCTCCTCTCCTTCCAGCCCCACCCACTCTCCATCTTCTCCATCTTCCCCCTCCTCAGAAAAGGGGACCCCCCATCCATCAATCCACCCCAACACAACAATTTTCATCTAGAGTGAGTGTATCCTCTTCAATTTAGTCCTGGAAAGGCAGCACAATGAGGGGGAAGTGATGTTTAAAAAGCAGGCAACAGAGTCTATGTCAGAGACCCACATGAAGGCTGTGCTGCCCACCAGCTACTTCTGTATAGGAAGCCTAGGTCCAGTCTGCACATGGCCCTTGGTTAGTGCTTCAGTCTCCACAAGCCCCTCTGGGCCCTGGTTAGTTGGCCCTGTTGGTCTTCGTATGGAACGTGTGTTCCCTCCACATTCTTCTATCCTTCCCTCACTTTTCCACAGGACTCCCTATGCTTTGCCCAGTTTTTGACTCTGAGTCACAAAAATTAAACCCAAAATTTAAGCCTCCCTACATGGTGAACAGAGAGAAAGACAGAACAGAATGTGAGGGAATGTCCAACCAATGCCTGGCCCAACCTGAGACATACCCTATGGAACAGAGCCAACTCTTGACGCTATTAATAATACTCTACTATGCCAGCAACCAGGAGTTTATCATAGCTATTCTTAGAGAGACGTCACCCATGAGCAGATTGAAACAGATACTGATACACCTGTTTTTTCTTTTATCATACTCAGTTTATATGGCTCTATATTGAGGTCTTTGTCCTCCTGCATCAAATGGGAACAAATACAGAGACGTGCAGCCTGAGCTTATGTAGAGAGTGAGAGACCACAGAACCTAACTCTAAACGGAAGTCTCTATTCAATTGCTTCCCTCAGATGAGGGAACCCAAGAGTAGAGGATGCAGAAAGTGTTAAGAGCTAGAGGGATGGAGGACACTGAGAAAACATGGGCTTATAAATCAACGGTATCAAAGCTCATATGAACTCACAGAGACGGGGGCAGCGTATACATGATGTCTTGCATGGCTGTGCACCAGATTCATATCAGGTCCTCTGGGTATATATTATGGCTTTCAGTTTAATCTATTTACGAGATTCCTGAGTGCGCAAACAAGAGGCTCTGATTCTCATGCCTTCTTTTGTGTGTTTTCTTTCTCTTCGTTTGTCTTGTCTAACTTAGATGTGTTACTCTTTGTTTTGTCATATAATCTTTTATTAAACTTTACATTGTTATTAAAAATAATATAATTCCAACACTTACTTCTTCCCCTTTCTCCCTCCCTCAGAGCTTTTATCTTTTGCAACTCTACTACAGATTCACTGTCTCTTTTTCATGAGTTGGTATTGAATGCAAAAATGAATGTGCATATATATATTCCAGAATTTCATTTGTTCAGTCTGTACACTTGCTACTTGTATCTTTGATATTTTGGCACTGGACAATAAATTGCAGTGCTCTTCCCTGGAAAGACTACCTCCACTGCTCTGTGCTTTTCTCGCTATCTATAGCTCTTTGTGTATTTTGGAAGCCTCATGGGACCTTCCCGATCTATTCAGGGAGGTCCACTGGTCTCATTCTAGGTTATCTCACATGTGTGGTGTCTTGTTAGGGAGACTTTAGGATGTATTTTGTGACACTATCAGGAGATTCAATCTCATAGGAAAGGCCTGATCCTCCGGCCCTACAGCCTTCTGCCCACTTGTGTGTTTTGGACTACTGGGGCTGTCCTTGGTTAATCTGTCTAGGAGAGCATTGTCACACATTCATAATCCTTCTGGCTCATGCTCCAGAACTCTTGATTTTTATCATTATTGCTAAGCAAAGGACATTGATCTAAAATATAATAATACAAAGTAACTATTGAAAATATAATGACTACTTGAATTATAACCACCTATTAAGACTTGTAAAGGAAAAAAACAGGGTATAACAGCATAAATAAGGACACATTGTAGATTGTGTGCCTTCACAGATTGGAATGAAATGTTGAAGTGCTGAGGGCAAAAGTCAATGTATGAAGTTATTAATTTATTTGAAATTGCTATTAATAGATTAAGATAGAAAATAATCAGGAAATATGTCTCAATTGTTAAAAAGTTTTACACAATGGCAGGTTATTTTTCACTTAAAAACATTCCTTTCTCAGGCTTCACCTATCAGGAAAGTGGGACAGAGGGGAGGACATCCTTTTGGGACTCTAGGTGAGAGAAGCAAGGGAGAATGGGGAAATAGAAGCATCCAGAGGGTCCTAGAAACCTACAAGAAGAACATTACGATGGGCGGATCTGGGCCCAGGGGTTCTGCACCAACTATGGCACCAACCAAGGACAATATGTGTAGTAAACATTGAACCCCTCCCCAGATCTAGCCAAGAGACAGGTCATTCTTCACTGTTGAGTGGAGAGTGGTGTCTGACTTTCACACGAACTCTGGTGCCCCATATTTGACCATGTCCCCTGGATGGGGAAGCCTGGTGGCACTCAGAGGAAGGATAGCAGGCTACCAAGAAGAGACTTGATACCCTATGATCATATACAGGGGGAGGAGGTCACCCCCAGTCACAGTCATAGGGAAGGGGAATAAGGTGAAAGTGGGAGGAAGGGAGGAATGGGAGGATAGAAGGGATGTGATAAAAATTGAGATGTAATATGAATGAATTAATAAATAAATTAATTAATTAAAAATATTCCTTTCTCATATTATATACCCTGATTACAGTTTCCTCACCTTCTACTCATCCCAGATCCTCCATACCTTCCCTCCCATCTGGAACTACTCCCTTTTTGTCTCTCAGAAAAGAATAGGCTTCTAAGAGATAAAAATAAAACGAAAGAAAATGTTGTATATTGTATAGTAAGATATAATAAAAACCATGACTTAGAATGTGAATAAGGAAAACTAACAGAAGGAAAAGAGCCCTTTGCTATCTGTGAAAATTGACCATTGTTATACTAAGATGCTTCTAACCTAATACATATTTGGGCATGCAATATTGGAATTATCTTTTAGTTTAGATTAAGACATAAATACTTAAAAAGGATGATGAGATGACTCAGTATGTAAACGTATTGCTGCCAGGCCTTGTGACAGAAATTGTGCAACAAATGGTAAAACTAGAGCATCAGCTTTAGTAAGTTGTACTTTGACTTCCACATGTGTTCTGTGGCTTTCATGTGTTCACATAGATTCACGTATACACACAGAGCACTCACACACAAATACATAATAAAATTTTTAAATGTTAAATGCATGCCTAAAAGAGGACCATAAGGTAAAATATGAACAACTTTTCAGGGAAATGGAGTGGTATTTTAGCTTACAGATTATTGGTCATCATCTAGTGAGTTGATGGAAAGGACTCAAAGCAGGAGTTGATGCAAAAGCTACAGAGAGCTTTGCTCTCTCACTGCTTGCTCAGCCTGATTTTAAACACCATCCAAGACCACAAGCACTGGATTTGCACCACTCACAGGAATCAGAGCCTTCCTAAACCAATAGTCAACCAAGAAAATGCATCGTTCTAAGCTTGCCCACAAACCATTCTGGTGGGGACCTCTTTAAAATTGAGGTCTCATCTTCCAAAATGACTCTGGCTTGGGTCAAGTTTACAGAAAAATAGCCAGCTCAAGTGACCTCTTGTTCACTTGAAACATAAGTATGTCATTGATAAACCATAACCTGTAAATTCTACTTGACCCAGATCTTATATTAATCTTGATATCAAAATACAAAACATTTCAACTTTTAAAGGTTTTACACCCACATAGGAATTCAAATGCTTTAGAAATCCAATCTATTCAAACATACAAAATGCATAAAGAACAATGATAATTTATGCATTTGTGCATAAGTCTTGTATATACATATACAATATTATAAATTTCTATGTATACCTTTTACCATATCCACTATTACGTCTTAACAGCTTTACTAACACATAAGCCATAATAGAATATTATACTCCAACAATATAGTTTGAATAAAAGGTTCCAATCTTTAAACACAGATAGAAAATATACAAAAATCAGAGAATATTCTTGATTCCATACTAATCTTTTTATTGTTTACCTATAATTAGTGATGGAATTTCTTTACAGTATATATATATATGTATATATATATATATATGTATATCAGCCATATTTGTATTTATATCCATATCTATATGTTTCTATATCCATATATATACCTATCTATATATCTGTATGATCTTTCTAGTATGCAAGGATACAAGCAACCCAATTTGTATTTTTGGATGTTCATTTCAGTGAATAATCACTGTTATACATTTTGTTCATAGAAACAACAAATGGTTTATCTTTAAAACTGACCTTTTGGAGCACAGTAAAATTAAAACCATTTCTAATAGCAAGTATTTTGGACTTTCATTTATACCCAGTAAGCCTTACACCCTAATATTCTTGACATTTCCTAGGTTGTGTTATGTTTTCTGTTTGTTTTAATCCTGAAGTAGGTTATCCTTTCTGTAAAAATTTGGTAGTATGACTAAAGGAAGATATATAGTTCTTTTGAAGAACACAGCAAAATTTCCATTTATAATAATAACATGTTTCCTGTAGAACCAATAGGTCTACTTCATCGACAGTTTTTATGATAAAATACATAAGCTTTCAACTTAAGCATTTTTTCTCTGTACATATAGTCATGGAAATGTTTCTACTCTTGCAAAATTGTTAGTTATACTGAACATGTAAGTCAAATGAAATTTTATTTTTCTGGAATGCATAAATCAACCGATAAAACATTACCTTAAAAACTCATATATGTGTACATATGAATGTAAATATATGTACACATATACAACAAAAGAGCATGGACTTTACTCTGTTTTCCAAAACTAAAACATTAGTACTTAAAAATATTTGTTGAAAGTTGGTTTACATTTACAATAATTAAAATAAGAAGGGAAAAATACATTTTAGTCTGGTAATTCTAACAAATAAAAATTATAAATAGTAATCATAAATTTTTCACATTGCTTTGGAGGCATAGTACTTTATAAATCACTTTAAGGACTTCTCTATTTTTTATACATTATATACAATAAAATATAACTTAAAATTTCTAATTTTATTCAAAATACTAAAGGATAAAGAAAATATCACACTATATAATGAAGTTTCTTGTTATGGTTTTAGTTCCCTGCCAGTGGAGAAAAATTAAAATGTGGTTGTTTTATTACCAAAAAATAATAAAATAAAATACATAACAATAAAATTACTTACTGTTGACTTTAAAGAGGCAGTATTATATTATTTAGGAATAAATCTTAGGTTACCAGCTTCCCTAAGAATACTCAGATTCCTTCTCTGAGTTCCTGTCCAGACATCTTTTGATGATGAACTGTGATATGGAAATGTAAGTTAAATAAGTTCTTTCCTGCCGGAGTTGCTTTATTCTTGATGTTTCAATTCTGCAATAGTATTCCCTACTAAGACAATGCTGTAAATCTCTGTCACTCAAAGAAACCACAGGACACTAAAATTTAGCATGGAAATGTTAAATGTATTTAGAAAAATCTTTTAAATATTCAGACTGTGTTTAATTCCAAAATAAAGCAGATTTTAATTTTTTTAAATATCCACATTTATTTCATAGCTAATTTTAGCTTCAATAGAGAAATCGTATCTTAAAGTTTTTGTATATGCTCAGCAAATTCATTTTAGTGTAGTAATTTATTCACGAAAAATCTCTTGACTCATCAAAGTAGAAATATAAGTTAGAACTACAGACTGCTTAGTTTATAGATAATTTAGTGAACTACAAAGGTTTCATTCTTACCTGGACTCAAGAACTGACTCATGCCTCATCCTTTTACTCAAAAGTCCAAAGCAAGACCCTCATGGGATTTAAGGCAATGCGGACTGTACAAATTGTACCAGACATCCTGGCCATGATGTGACATCCTCTCACAAACAACAGATATATGTGTAGAATAATAATAATAATTAAATTTTCTCCTTTTGATGATGAAACTATTAGTTTCATATGTAAATTTTTCACAAATGAAAATGGTCAAACATAAAATGATATGAAATATTCAACACTATGTCTGAAATTTAGGAGAGGCTGATACATGGGTGCCTGCTACTTTAATGAGATCTTTACCCAGCCTACTGTAATAAGTTTTCCTGAAACCACTAGGCATGAACAGTAAGGTAGTTTTGCCTTGGGATAATCACAAATTCTATCTTTGGAGTTCTATTCCAAAGTGTTAATGGATGAATCTTAGATTATCTATAAAATACTAAATACTATAATATAAAAACTATAATATTGTCCAAATTTTTCAAAATAGTTAGTGTGGTTAACTCAGTGAGATATAGTCTTCCAAAAGCAGAGCATAATGTGTACTGCAAAGCCCTACAGTGTTCATTCATTCTTAGCCCATCTCACTCAGCTAGGAAGAGCATATTTTTAGCAGTAGCTTGATCATCAAAATAATTTGGGATAGTACCAAATTATATCATGTTTAAGATACGTATCTATGGGTCTACATGTATATAAGTATTCAACAAATGCTAAAGGAGAATAATATTCTTCAGAGAAGACAGATAAGTATAAAAGTAAAAATGATTAAAAAATAAAATCTTCATTTGACAATTGGCGCAGCAATAATTTACTCACACATCAATAGATGTCACTGATATGTAAATTTTGAATTAGCACTGGAAAATTTTTGATAGTCTCAAGGTACTTTTCTGTAGAATTCTTATCAATTATAAAAGGGTAGCGGTTATATTAGAGAAAGCTTGCACATATACTTACACGCTGATCAAAGTTTACATTCCCAGAAGTATGACGGACTGACAAGCAATGAAAACATGCCATCACTTCCATGAAATTCCTGCCAAAACACTTACCACGAATCTCATCATGAAAGAGCATCAAACACAAAAATAGGAATGTTTTAGTTTCCTTGTGTATGAAAAAAAATCAGATAATACTGATCAAAGCAACATTAAAGAGCTATTTCAAAATGAATAACTGAAAGTCATATGATCAATAGAAGTGGCCATTTTAGTACTTTTATTCTCTTACAAATACATACATGTATTTGTTGAGGTTTTGCCTCTCATTTTCCCTCATCCTTTCTTTTCTTTCTGCTGGAGTTCTCATTTTTTTCAGCTGGATCCCTATTATTTTTAATAACGTTTTAATTGATTATTTCTGAATTTCACATCATGTATGCCAATCCCACTCATCTTCGCATCCCTTATAGCTATCTGTCCCTGCCCTTGGAACTTCCCCTTAAAAAGAAAGCTAACTAGCTAATTAAAGAAATAAATAAAAAATCTCAACCTGGTAGCTGCAGTATACCCTTTTGCTCAAACAACTGTATCTGCTGCAAATGTTTACTGCAATGAGTTATTGGTGTTGTCTGAAGTCTCTGACTTCTACTACACTCTCAATACTGAATCCTCACTTGGATTCCTCTCCCATTTATCCTGTTGCTACTCTGTTTCATGGAGATCCTGCAGCTTTGGATCTGCAGGAACACTGTTCTAGCAGTTCACAGATGGGGTGGATGTAGGGGTGGGCAAATTCAGAGCCCTGGATATGGGCCTGGGTAGAAGCTGAGTTAGCCCCCCCACCAGCTCCCCTGTATCCTTGCCAGAAGGGACAGCCCTCCAGCTTTGCCCCAGCAAGAAGAGGGGCCAGACCTCCCTCTATCATGCCCTCTGGGCTGGACCTCTCATCCATACCACTAGGGCCAGCTCTACCCTGCCCAGGCAAGGTGTGGCCTCCTTTCCTGAGTGGCAATACCAGCTCTCCTACCATCATCACATCTGGGTCTACTCTCAAGACCAATGCCACCAGAGCCAGATCCTCTATTATGCAAAAACAGGGACAGACCCAGCTCAGCAAATTGTTGTGAGCAGGGAGGGATGGGACCAGCTCAGCACAGTGCTTGAATATCAATATGGCCTCGGGAGGCAAGCTAGGCCAGGACATTCATATGCCTTTGATAGTAACATGGTAGGATATCAGCACAGACTCTGGCTGTGATAGAACCATGGATCCAGACATGGCCATCAGTGACAGCATGAATCCAGAAATCACCAAGGCTCCAGGTGGCAGAGCAGGCCACTTAGAATAGTTTGCTCCCATGCGGGGGCACATAGCCCTTAGACATCCACATGATCTCAGATGGCTGCCCATACCAATGGCATCCACATGGCGTTCGGTGATAACTCAGGCCACAGACCCCAGCTACAGCAAAACCACAGGACCAGGCATGGCCCTCAGCGGCAGCCTGGGCCCAGATATCACCCTGACCCCATGTGCTTGTACAGGCTCACAGCTGTCTGTTTTCACCCTATTTCCACATCACTGGTTCCACGTCTCTCCACAGTGCACAAGCTGCTATGCTTGCAATTTCTTGCACCTCTCTTCATGAACAGTCTTTCCCATATCCTCAGCACATATTTGCTCAGTGTGTGACCACAGTCACAAGACCCAGCAGGAGCATAGGTGTCTCTCTTTCAGCTTCCTGTGGGCAACTGGCCTGTAGTCAGGTTCTTGGGTGTCCAACCCGGTTGGAGGTTGATCTGATGCTAATTACTGCGTGCTGTCTCTGCCACACCTGTACTTTGCCTAATAGCCTAATCCGTTTAACCAATAAAAGGCCATCACATGACTGGTGTGGATGGAGACTTGGCCCAGGTGATGATAATTAGCAGGTATTTGGGATTATGGATGGGAGACAGATAGAATAGAAATTATTAGAAGCAGACGGCATGGGATTGGAGCAGGTATCCCATACCTGCCCCACTAAAGGAAGTACTTTAGGGGATTAATATCTGTCCTGCCCCAGGTTAACTGAGGCTATTTTAAAATATAACAGGTGCCTGTGTCTTGACTGATTGTTAGCGTGTTAGAATATACTGTAGTAATAACAATTATAGGCCTGATAATAAACATTATGAAGCCGTACTGGTAAAATTACTGCAACACAACCCCCTATAATTTGCTTTCTATTTTTGTTAACTCACTGAACGTTGCTGTGTTCGCATGCTTGAGTATGGCTGAGGGGTTATTTAATGGAGTGTGAGTAGCAAAGGAGTGGCAACACAAGTAAAGAGCATGGCATTCTTTCTTCAAATATTCATTATATATCTCTCCATGAAAAAGCTAGAGGTTGGATAGAAAACCTACGAAAGTGTCATGTGGATATAACATGGTTTTTGCATTCATGAAGTCTTTAAGCTCTCCTTAACGGCAATACACTTGTACTTGATTAGACTTGTAAATATTTTAAAATACATGAGCAAGGAGCTTCGATAGAAGTTTGGAAGAAAACACTGCGATAACAGGGAAAACAAAATAAGATGACCTGTTAAAGAGTTTTGAGGGATGTTTCACATTGTTCTTAGAATTGTTCATCAAGTTTGAAATTACATAAAGGTAAAGTATTGTAGTGATAACACAATTCATCTATAGAATGACTTTAAGGCTACGGAAAACTACTCTTAAAATTAAATTATAATAGAATTTAAGGACTGAGATATATTATTTCAATTCTTTGCAAGTCCTAATATAAAGTAAATGCTATAATTTTAACTAGATTCATAGACATATTTATTAAAATATATATAAACAACTTGAATTATACACACACACACACACATGACAGAATGCTGCGTTTCTTCAAATGTGTTATGGTTGGAAAATATTTGTCTTTTCAGTTGCATGTTTTCCATTTAAGTAAAAGAAAAGTGATTATGTCAGCTATATAAAAACACCTGAATACTGCATACAATGCTTATTTCAAGATTAAGTGTGTGTGTAAAGTTATTTAGAATACAGTATTATCTTGTGCAGTCTACCAAAAATTTTAATAAACAGTCATGTAACAATTTATTTTTAATAACCTACACTGCTGAATTATTGTGAAAATCGAAGACTAATGTCTGTCAAGGGAATTCTATACTCACAAATCCTGCTATTATTTAATTCCTTTTTATTACCATTTATTGTAAACAAATGTGAGGTGTTTATTTAGAGAATATTTTCAATATTCATTCTGACAAATAAATTGTATTTCCATAAGAATGCAAGTATAGTTACAAAGTGGGTTTATTTGGCAGGAAATATTAGAATTGGACTAAGTTATTTCCTATTTCTCATAAGAACTTGAGAAACTATCTTTTTAGTCTGTTGTCACTGATGCAGGGAAAGGTCCCCAACTCCAAGGAAGGATATAAAGGCAGAAGTGCTTTTCTAGACTTGTCTCTAAAATACCTTGCAAACTTATCAATGTATCTCTGGTGTTAATGACAAGAGCAGAAGACTAAAGGCAAGGTATCAAAATTCTGTATTGTCTCAAAGCCAACAATGGAAGGAATTTCCTTTCATAATTTACATTTTGAAGAAGAGCAGCCTAAGAGAATTCTCAACCATTGCCTAAGTGAGTAATAATCTTCAACAACATTAATCCACGTGAATTAGGTACTTTTTATTGTAAGAGCTGATCTATTTAAGTAATATATAATTTTATTAAAAGTAAGTTATCCAAATATAAATATGTAATTATAGATTATTTATATGCAAGTGGGTTGTGTTTTATGAATTTTATATTAAAGATTTGCAAAGATGGGACAAAAACATTTTCAACCTATACTAATATAATATGTTTAATTGTTGTGCATCACTTTTATCTTAAAGAAAAATATGACTACTTAAGTCCAATAGACTAAATATGATTTCTAGAGAGGAAATAACAATTTAAATATTTAAAGCATTTTATACGAGTTTGCGATTCCTTAATTCATTGACTCTCAAGAGAATGATCTAAGATGCTTTTTGTCCATAACAGACTGTGCACCCAATATTTAGAGAGCTCTTGGAAGAATATGGGACACTTTCTGTGAACTGGACCATTGAATTTTTATGACCAGTTTAAGAAGCAATATTCTCTCAAGTCTTATTTCAAATGTTAGGAGAAAAGTCAAGAGCTGCTATTCTGGGTCTGTGCCTGTTCTTTAGGGTACTATCGCTTTGATAAGCACCATGACCCACAGCAACGTGGAAAATAAAAGTTTTACTTTATCTTACAGGTTCTCACCCATCATCAGGAGAAGCTAGGGCAGGAATCTGGAGACAGACTGAAGGATAAACACTGTTATCTTAGTTACTTAGGTTTTGCTATGAGCAAGGCAACCTAAAGAAGGAAGAGATTATTCGGTCTTATGTTACCAGAGAGATGAGTCCACCATGGTGGGAAATCAGACATTTAGTAGCCACCATGGCGGCAGAAGCCTGCGATTTCACATGCCAGATACACGATGAAAGGGTAAAGAGAAGAACCTATATCTCAAACACTCTTAAGTGCATCTTCACTGACATCCTCCACCACGGTGCAAACAGAACCATCAACTGCAAAATAGCAATTCAAATATCTGAAACTATGGTGGATATTTCTCACTGAAACCACCTCATTCTGCTCCTAAGCCCACTTGGGCTTCTGACTCTATCATAACGGAAAATGCATTTAGTCCAACTTCAAGATCCCTTATAATGTTGCACATTATTAAAAGTTCAAACTTCAAAGTGTTTCTGAGACCCAAGACAATTTGTTAAATGCAATCCCATAGACAATAAAAAGCAAATGATAGAACAGAGTATATATTTTTTACTCTCAAGAAATGTAATATTGTCTCAATTAATCTATTAGAAATCAAGAAAATGGCACCTAAGGTCAATGTGATGAAATTGATCCTGAATTCTAGTTCCCCTTCTGAATGTGTCAGTTTGACAAGCAAGTTTATCCATCACAGGCCTATAGAGGACATATTCACTAGGAACCTTCCTTATTCACTACTCTAGGGTTTATGGAACTAAAAATGCCTTGGAGATTAGTTCTGTAGTGTTATGTGAAAATATTTCTCCTGTTTCTCTTAAACTCAAACCTATTCTGTGTGCCCATGGAACTGTTATGGCTAGCATGGCTCCCAGAGATCTTTACCCTGTTTCTCTGCTGGATTTTTACATTACTTCTGGCAAAGCCCTTCTAATCAATCACAGAATTTATTTCCTATAATTACTGGGTGAATAGACTATTTCCTCCTAATTGGAGGAAACTGGAACCCAAGGTCTTTCTTCTGAATGTGCTTTAGATAATCCTGAAGCAAGCAAAAGCTGACAGAACTGTCCAATGCCTTGAACAGTAATGATACGTCTTAGCTTTGTATCCCCATGCTTTACACTGTGAGGCCATGGTTTATATTCTAATACAGAGACCAAAGTGAGGAAAATTAAAAAGCTGGCCTCAGCTGCCAGTTTCAAAAATCAATGTTCCTACTCACCTAATCTCAAAATGCTGCTTCAGCCTGGCTAGGAAAAATGGTGATCTCATGTACCCTTAAAGATCTAAAGAAAACTGCACTGTCTACTTAATCAATAACTCTATAAGAATGAGTACATTATTTAACTAAGTTCTGAGCATAATTCTATCTCCTATTAATGTTTTCAGAAAGGAATGTGAAGTTTGTGAATACAGGTTATATGTCAAAGGCTGCTGGAGATTTCCTTCTTTGAGATTTATAGAAAATCAGTAAGCCACACTCCTTTCTCAGTTCTTTTGTACGGGGAGGGAAGAGAGAGAAACAGAAAGGAAAATGAAGGAATGAGAAGACACGGAAATAAAATAAATTCCTCTTGATGAATAAGACAACAAAAATAAATGGCATTAAGTTTAAAAGAAAAGAATTGTTTTTCAGATTAAAAACTAAATCACTTTTGACACATTGAAGTTATTAGTTCATGCTTAATTTTATTTCAAGGCTACCACTACCTTTATAATGATACTCTTTCTATATTTACAATATTTATTAATGTTGTAGCCTACTTTTATCCAGTTACTTGAACATCAAGTTCCCTTTTATTTAATTTTTAAGCATTTGTGATTGATGGGAGTCAGCTTCCTGTATTTAAAAAAATGCCAAACTACAAGAGGGTAATACATTTCAATTTGAATGTGAAAATGCTATTGTTTTCTTTCTATGTAAGAGTGAATACAGAGAAAAAACTTAAGTTTTATTTTTATTCTTTAAAAATTAGAGATATTGTAACATTAACTCCAAATGGAATTGATTTGTGTTCCTCTCTTTCTTTCTTACCTACCATGCCTGTTCTGGTGTTAGAATATTACTTAATGGGGGGGCATTTCAAGCATCCTGAAATGAATTTTTTTCATTCTCTTTTATACATATACACAAGTCCAATAGGACTTTAAAGAATTTCTGTTACTCTACTGGAATACATACATTAATACATACATACACACACACACACACACACACACACACACACATACACACACACACAAACACACACACACACACACACACACACACACACACACACACACACACACACACACACACACCACACCACACCATTTGTAATCCCATAGAGCATGATTGGGAACTCAGGTAAAATTCAAATTTTCAGTGTGGAATTTAAGAACTTTATTACAAACAATTGATGAGTTTTTAAAATCAGTTTTTGAGGTATCATTGTACACCAGAGAAAGTTAGGTTGAAAGTGGAAAGGAAGGTGGCAAACCCACTTTAGCACTTTTTCAGTGATTGTGATTATTATTCACTTATACAATGATGAATGAGCTATTATTTCTTAATTTTATATGTAAATACTAGAACTCACAATGTTTGCACAACGAAAAGCAAGATAGTAAAAAACATACACATAAATTTAGAAAAACAAAGACATCTTCAGTACAGAAACCTCAATGACATAGGATATCAACTCTTCATAAGATAAAATTGATTGTCACCATCCTTTGTAAACAAACACTTCATATCTAATGACAAAACACTTGTAGTTAGTTGCAACACATACTAAAGAAGAATGTCTTCCCATTATTCTCAGGAATATGAATTCCAGTGAAAAAGGTATTACTCTACTTTCTTGACAAAAAGGCTTCGAGGTTTTAATAAAGACATTGACTGAACAATATACATCTCCACACCAAGAACACATGACTCTAGCTGCCACAACTTAGGCAAGACAATGTTTCAAAAAAAACTTGTACCAAAAGTGGCAATAAGTATAGAGAATTGTAAATGATATCAAAACAATTATGAGTTGAAATAAACAGTGGACTAAGAAAATGCCTGTGAAATAATATCATGTCATAAAACCATCCTCAAAATAGTTCAGAGACACCTATGCACATTTTAAAGAGGTTTGGTAATATTTAGTTATAACTTTTTCTAACATATGCATTGAATTAACTACTGAAGCACCTGTTTATTTTCTAAGAAAAGAAACTATGAAGTAATATCATTAACAAACTTGTCTTTACTCAGATAACTATAGAGAAAACACCTGAAGAGATTTTGATACACTTCTTTTGACAATTTTCATACACAGTAAAGATTTTAGAGGCAGGTGGATCACTGTGAGTTCGAGGCCAGCCTGGTCTACAGAGTGAGTTCAGGACAGTCAAGGCTACACAGAGAAACCCTGTCTCGAAAAACAAAAAAACAAAACAAAACAAAACAAAAAAAACAAAACAACAAAAAAAGGAAACTAAGATAAGAAGCAAAAATTGAAACTTCATCTGTTGGTTCTTTTGTGTATATCCTTTCTTTCCCTTTCACCCCTCCACAAACACATACATGTGCTCACACACACACACACACACACACACACACACACACACACACACACACACATCTCTCCTTATGTATCCCCTCTGACTGTCATAAACAACTGTGGCCGCAGCACTCTCCCTATAAGTGTTCATTCTCACTTTCTACACACAACCAATCATGTTGTCCCACCAGAAATCACTGAAACCATGAACCAGATTAAACCTTAGTTCTTGTCAGTTAGGTTTCTGAGGTATTATGTCCTATTTACAAAAAAAAAATAGCACAAACAATACATCAACAATTGATGCAGTAATAAACATCTTACTGTTTGCAAGCACAAGGATTGGTTAAGAAGCCACTGGGAGATCCTAAAGTATAATTCTATAGTGTTTACTTTTCACAAATGCATAGCAAGTAGAGCTCTGGAACTAAGGCCTCTTTATTTAAAAATATTATTGCACTTAATATAAACCATGTCATCTGCAAATATTTATACTAATAAATTCAGAAGCTTGATTTGCTAATGTAAGATGTAAAATACTATTTGTTACTTTAGAACAGCTGTACAATGTCAGTGTGTATTTACATGTCACTGTGAACATAACTGATGTAGACAAGTCAAGGGGGGAAGGTTGACTTTTTTCCAGCCAATTCAGTCCAAAGCTCTTTGACCCCATTGGCTTGTGAAGAGCATCAAATAGGAGCGTATATGACAGAGTGACAGAGAAAAGCATTTCACATCACAGCAGATATGAATCAGAAAGCAGGGCTGAAATCAGGGAAGATGCATCCTTCAAAAGGTAGACTTATTGATCTGCCCCTGCAGGACACCCCCCAACTCCTAAAGGATGCACATCTTCCCCAAGTAGTATTACCAGCTAAGGAAAAGTACTCAAATCATGAGCTTTTGGGGACACTTTAAGTTAAAATTATAATATTCATTTCATTGTCACCCCAAAATCATGATCATCCCTTAGTGGAAAATATGTTCCATTCATTTCCACAGCAGTCACAGTCTCAATCTGAAAGTTCTCCAGATGTACAGAATTTGAACTCTTTTGAGACTCAAAAGAAAATTCTAATCTGGGAGGCTGTATAAAATCAAAAGAAGTTACATACATCACTTATGAAATTGCACAGAGATGGTTTTATTGCAAATGGAGAGAATGTGAGCATAGTAGGTTGAACAGAGAGAGGGGGGAGGGAGAGGGAGAGAGGGAGGGAGGGAGGGAGAGAACACAACATAGAAATCATTAGTCTTGTAGCTAATATTGGTCATGGGATGGGGGTTGCATTATCTAAACTCTAACAGATTGGCTCATCCCTGGCCTTACATCCTTGACTTTGGCAGCATAAATGCCCTCTATTTGAGCTGCTTCTGCTCACTGCTTTCAGGTTGAGTCCACTTTCTGGCCTGAGATTTGATGATTACCCTACCACTGGCTCATACGTAGCGAGTGTGAACCAGTTACACATCACCTCGTCTCCCAGGACTTCCTCAATCATCAGCTTTCAAGGCTTCATGCATCTGAGTACCTGGCTGCTGAGCCTACAAAAAACAGCTCCCTAGATAATACTTAGAATGTAGTGAATAGTGGGGCATTTTCTTTTGAAAAACAAAAAAAGGTCCTTCAAATGACTTATCTGGAGTCTATAATGGGTTGGGTTCCAAATTCCTGAAATGAAATGTTAGTGATATCTCAGAGACTCCTTATGCTATTATGGTATAGAGACACTTAGAATTCATCCAGGATCTTAATAATATTGTTTCTTTTCTAAAACGTAAAATGAATTTCAGAAAACTGGGTTTTCTGGAGATATTGCTATCTTGTTGCTATTTAACAATGGAAATGAATCTGAATTTAAGTAAAAAGTGAAACTTTGATTCTGGCAGATTATAAACATACTTGCCAACAGCAATATTTTATAAAAATGCATGCAGAGTAATAAATAAGATTTAAAATAATAAACTTACTTATGTAACTAGTCCTTCAAAAGTATGGCATCTCCCAAGTGTATTGAAGGGGAGAAAAACCAAGCCCATTTTGCATCGTTCAGATTTTTATTTCTTTTCCTTATGTTTACTAGTCTTCATTACTAGTCACCTCTCCTTGAGATCACCTTTTGTAAAATCGGTGTGATGAATCTATGGTTTCTGTATTCATCAGTGTTCTCTAGAGGAACAGAGAGAATAAGGTAGACATATAAAGTCTGAGTTGGGGAGACATTGCTCGGCTCCAATGACATGGCTCCCGTGGTTGGCCTAGCATGTCTCATGGTTCTAGTTTGACCCAGGAAATTCAGTAATGTAGCTTCAGTCTAAATCAGAGACTGTAATGCTAGGTGTGAATCTCAGCTCAGAGAGTGATGGGATATACATTAGCATATATAATGGTAAGAAAAAGGCTCACACACATAAACATGCACACATACATTCATATATTTTATTTAATTTTTTCTTATTCAGCCATTTCCTGACTCTTGGCTTCGAACAGATTGTAAGAAGTCCTTTAATATCCAACAAGGCAATGCACATTTATGGGACTGCAGATTGACATATTAATCTCTTACAGATACAGAACACCTACACAGACACACAACAAAATATATGCTTAGCCAGATAGCAACACATTATAAACACACCATGTAAACACATATGAGTAAACATCATACTATACTCATGCAATGAGGCTTCTATTTACATGGAAGAACATTGGATAATTAAATTCATGTCACCCTGGCTGATAGTTAATTTAATGGTATTAGTGCTATCAGGTATTTGGTATTCTTTCTGTGGAAATAATGAGGAACAGTATTATTTATAGCTAAATCAAATGTCACATTGTCATTCTTTTCAGGACTTTGTAGCTCTTTTAGTCAAAAATAAATTTCCTGAATTCTCATAAAAAACAGGTTATTATAACCATAATTGTTTTGTTACTTCTTCATAAAACCCTTACATAACCTATAATATTTAACACCACATGACATAACACTGAATAAATACTCAACATCTATTCTGATCCACAAACAATGTTAAGATGTTTACATAATTTGCCTAGATGAAGAAATGACATTCAAGGGACCAATATTTTGTCACGAATATTCTCTAATGAAATACAGATAATGTAAATAGTAAGTAGCGAAATAATCATCATATTGTGATGAGTTGGTAATTTTGCCAATGCACAGACTCACTCATTGATTTGAACAATATCATCTTTTCCTATGTCAAGTTTTAGAGTGTTTCTTAGGGAAAGGAGAATAAATAATTTGATCATTTTACCCCTTTGAACTTGATTGCTGTATTTCTCTCTCCCATTTAAGAGTCATTTAATTCTAAACACTGAGATATTGTGTGTGTGTTTGTGTGTGTGTGTGTGTGTGTGTGTATGTGTGTGTGTGTGTGTGTGTGTGTATGTGTGTGTGTGTGTGTGTGTGTGTGTGTGTAATGCATCACTCAAATCCCAGCATTAGGAGTTTAGTACCCATCATCTTTCTGTCCTGTGACTCAAACATACTTAACGATACATGAGAAAGTTTGGCTCAGTGCTAAATCAACACTGCCAGACAAGGGAATAAATTCTAGGGTTGGAAAGCTTTGTCAGCTCCTACACAACTTGTACTGCAGCAGGGAGTAGGCACGCCTTGTCAGCAATACGTCTGACCTAGCCCACTCAAATGTGACTGTACTTCCTCCACTTAGCTAGACGAAGGAGACAATCATACCAGGTAAAGTAATATTTGCAACTAGAAATTAAATCATCAAATATTGCATAGGACCCTGGAATGAGAAATGTCACTCATGAAATAGGGGGTCTGGAGAAAATGGAGAGCAGGTCAAGGAAGGCTGCAGGTGAGGGAGCATTCTGTTATTAGTCTGAAGAGGTGATGGCAGGCCTCTTGCTGCTGTCAGGATACAAGATAACACCCGCTTCAGAAGATTTAAACAGCACATGGTGCTCAAAGACTGATTTCTTCTATTCATAGGAAGATCTGCAACCTGAACAAACATCTGCACAAAGTGATTTGTAGGTGATACATGCCAGGAATGAACTGTAGCTCTGGACATACGAAAAAAATAAACTAAACACTAATAATAAAATTCATCGAGGCATTAAAGGTTAAAGAAACAATGATTAAATTTAGTTAATTTACACTCCAATTTAAGTTTGAAATACTGCTTAAGCTGTCAGGTTTAGGATTCTCCTTCACACATGGGGCATCCATATTCATATGCATCAACTGACATATGAATTAAAATAAAATGTTAATGGAAGAATATTTCCAAGGGATGACCACTAGATTGATTAATCCTTTAATTCTACACTAAAGGATATAGTTGGATCTAAAATATTCTGTCTCTTTTTGATAGCTGGTGTCATTTTTATTTTATTAAGCACCATGATTTAGGCTTTAAGGAATCTATGAGTTTTAGCTGTAGTTAAAATGATACAGTTAAAGCAGATGTTTTAAAATATATTTCAAGACTCTTCTCCATCCATTCGGCTTTTATGTAGTTCTGTTTAGTTTTGTTACATTCTGTTTTCTTTTTCTACCTGTCTCACTGCTAAAACATCATGGAGACAGTTTCTGTGCATTTCCTCACGCCACAGAATGAGTGCATGCAATCATGATAAAGTAGACAAACTGCACATAAAGAAACGTGACTAGGAGAAACGTGAAGTTAAGCTATAATGGAACAGGCAGGACGTAAGACGTTATGATACTTTTTACCCAGTGAAACAGATCACCACACAACTGAAACAATTTTGAAAGGGCTTTGGATTGATAATGTTATCATTAAATATGTTTGTTTATTGCAACATCTAGTAATTGGAATGTTGTTCTTGCATTGTATTTTGTGTGTTGACTTTGTGTGTATGGACCGAGGTTACAAAACTGTCCTCAAAAGGAACAGAGGATAAGTTATGACTTATAGTCATTTAATACACTGATGTAGCCGAGTGGTGGTGGTGGCACACCTTTAATTCCGGCACTCTGGAGGCAGAGGCAAGCGAATCTCTTTGAGTTTGAGGCCAGCCTGGTCTACAAAATGTGTCCAGAACAGCCAAGGCTACACAGAGAAGCCCTGTCTTGAAAAAACAAAATAACAAAATGAGACAAAACAAAAAACAAAACAAAACATTGATGTATTCCTTCCCACACAAGGTTATACTATGAAAGCCCCCATTGGGATCAAGGTTAGAAACCTATGAGCTGAGGCTGTACTTGTAAGTATTAAATATACAAGAAAATCACTTCAGTACCTTGATAAAGGAAGATTCCAATTTATCTATTTATTTTATTTTATAAAACTTTATTTTGTCATATTTATTCAGACACCTCTGTGTGGAGATAAGACATCTTTGCAAGTGTACAGAAAACAGAGGAGAGGATCTTGGAGCTCTAGGAGCTGGATCCCTGCAAGTTCAGGACCTATTAGGCAGCAAAAAGTGCTCTCATTGGCTGAGCCATACTCCAGTCCCAAGGTTCCAATTTTATTGAGCATTTGATAATTCACAAACATCTGTATTTGTAGAATACCTTAAGTGTGATAGAAATGATAGCAATTGTTTCACTCCACAGGTCAGGCAACTAGGAGTGAGAAGATACATCGTTCTCACTGCAAGCTGGAAAATATCAGTTTTGTATCATGGTTATTATTCTCAATACCCCAGTAGCAAATATAGCACAGAAAATACTAAAATTTCCCCCACCGAATACATTTGTTCGTCCAGGGCAAAGTTAAGATATTTTTTTCCAATGGACCCAGTGTTGGTACAATATCCATGCTATTACCTTTTACAATCCAGTAAGCAGCACCCCTACCATGGTCTGTGCTTTCAGTTCCTACTTCCAGATTCCTGTTGTGAGTTCCTGCCCTGAGTTCTCAAGGTGATGCTCTATTGTTTGTGAAGTGAAATAGACTCTTTCCTCTTCAAGGTTTTTTTAGTCATGGTCTTTATCACAGCAATAGAAAGTAAAATAAAGTGAATCCTCCATTCCTGACTCCCCAGTTATGCCTTATCCCCCCATATTCCTCCCTTCTAGTTTCATGCACTATGATTTTTCCATTTATTATTTGTTTGTTTGCTTGTTTGTTTGTTTACTCTATTTACATCCTGGCCATGGCCCCATCTCTACTCACCTCCCAGTCCCATCCCCCCTCCCCTTGCCCCTCCCCACTCCTCAGAAAAGGACAGCCTCCCATCCCACTTACTACAGCTCACCAAGTCGTATCAGCACTGAGTATGTCTCTTCTCCTTTATTTTCAAAACACACTGAGTACAATTACTGCTGCCAGTGTGTGCCGGGGTTTAAGCCGGTCACTGGAACATGGGCAGCCTATCATGAACTGTGTCTGTGATAAATTGACTTTTTCTTCTATGGAAGCCTGGAGAGTAAATAGCTCATCGTATAGAGGCAGAGCTTTCTGGGCCCTCCTTACTTCTTCTGTCGTTCTGGCAGGCTTGATCTTGTGCAGGTCTTTTGTATGTACAACACTGACAACTTTGCCGTCAGACGGTAAAACACATCAAACATTCCTTTGAATTTATGTTGTGAGAGTGTCTATGTGGTATACGATGAGAACCAATAAAAGTATTTGTGAATCTGCACCTGTTGTTCAAACTATGTTTCTACTGTGTCCTGGATTTCCAGAAAAATGAAGAAGCATGCTTTGCTTCATTACAGTTTAGAAGTTGTATCTTTGGCAAGCCCCTTTCTCTCTGTATCTTTTTTATCATGCTTATGACAAGAGATGTTCAGAAGCATCATGAAGTCTCAAGCTATGTGCAGAAGTATTCTTTGTTAGTGGTGTGTACAAACCCATCTGTTCACTTCGGAGCACTAGTGATGACTTGGGGACATTGTAAGCTTGTCAGCACCTGGAAGATGAGCCTCCGCATAAATCATTATCTTGTCTTTAGCCTCACAAGCACTAAGAACCTTTTTAGTCTGCATTTCTGCCTGTGCTTGGCACACACTTGGGGGAGAGCAACAGAGTCAAGGAGAGTTGCTTATTAAATTACTCATCTCACATTTACAGAACAGCTGCTAAACCAAACTGGCAAAAATATCTTAGTAGTTATCCACAACATATGTTTGAATACAGATGCTCACTCTGAGCGATTCAAAGGCTTTGGAGGTTGATAAATGTTCAGCTTTTAGACACAAAACAATGGTTAAATGGATATGTCAAGATGTTTAGCTGTCTTGCTACTTTATGCTGGAGACAAATGACAGAAAATTTCCATGAAATTCTTTATTAGTAATTGCATTATGGAACTAATCGATACAAATATATTTAAATGATATTCTTTTTTTTGTTGTTTTTTTTCAAGACAGGGTTTCTCTGTATAGCTTTGGTGGTAAATTCTTTTAATTTGTATTAGTTTTGTTTATAAAATCTTTTAACTATTTTGCAAAGCAAAACATATCATAGGTAACATGTTCTGCTTTCACATATTATATGTGTGTTTATGTTCCTGCATACACAGGCATACAGGTGTACACCAACCATTTAGAGATAGAGTTCTAAATGGTTTTAGAACTCCTAAAATGGAGTTTAACAAATATGACAGACTAGTCAGCCAAGGATCCTCTGCATTAGAATTACGAGTGCTCACACTATTCCATGCTCCTTTGCATCAGTTCTTGCAATCACTCTTAAGTCACCTTACCAAGAATGCATGCACTTAAATGATTGTGCTATTTCTCCAAGGTTATATGTTCTACATACAGTAAGACATGTTAACATGTAAATCCTTCATGTAACTTTATTTGGTTATTACCTTAGAAGATGTATATATGATGTTTATATATATATATATATATATATATATATATATATATATATATATATAATGTCTTATAACTCATAACAAAATACTACTCAGTCAAGTGACTGTCATGGGGAAGGGAGTTTCTGTCTAACTTAATTACTTCATTGGTTTTACTTCAAATGAAGTGTATTAAATAAAACAAAATTAAGTTGGGCTTCTTTTCAACTGTTTTCTATTGATTTATTAGTATCATAACTATTTTATCAAATACAGAAGACAAGCTGTTCAAGTTTACATTCTATTTATCACTGCATCTTTAATAATTTAATGCACTTAATATAAGTCCCTATGTTTGTTGTTATATCTTTAAAAATACTCAAAACTACACCATTAACCTGTAAGACAGAAAGTATTTCCCCCATGTATATATATATATATTATTCATTTTGTCACACTGTCACTACTATCATAGTCTGTTAGTTGTATATTTTGGAGAATGCTACAATATATCAGAACAAATATTTTTATTTGTAAAAGCATCATACTGCTTTCATTACTATTATCCTAAAATTAGTAATTTCTTATTTTATTTTTCTTAATAATATCTTATCTACCCTGAACCATAGCAGATTCTCATATAAACCAATCTATAAACACATCTATTCCCACAGAAAATCCTGTAGAAAACATAAAACTTTCTGGGTCTGTAATTGTAGTACCATAGAACCTACTTTGCTACATTTATAATTTTACTGGCATCAGGTGTGCTTGGTAAACTACTAATTCAAACAGTTTATCTACAAACTACCAGAAGTTTTATATGTGATTTTAATGAAGCACATTTTAATTTTTCTCCAATTATTTACCTTTTATTTCTTTTTAAATCTTAAAAGGTAAGTGATATTTTCTCATTCTTTCCACCAGTGAAATGAGCTAATTCAGTACAAGTTAAAGTATATAAATGCAGATTTATTGGGAGAAGCTCTTGGTTGGTTCACTGGTCCCAAGGAACCTGGCCAGGGAACCAATGATGGAGGAGGAGCAGGAAAGTGCATGCAGAGAGAGGAGGAGGAGGAAGAGGAAGAGGAGGAAGAGGAGAAGGAGGGGAGAGAGAGAGAGAGAGAGAGAGAGAGAGAGAGAGAGAGAGAGAGAGAGAAAAGAAGAAGAAGAAGAAGAAGAAGAAGAAGAAGAAGAAGAAGAAGAAGAAGAAGAAGAAGAAAAGCAAAAACAAAGGAAAGAGACGGTGAAAGAGAAAGCCAGGGGAACCATGTCTGGGTTGTATAGTAAAGAGCCTCTGGTAGAGGGAAAGCTGCCCTTGGCCTGGATAGCTCAGGATAAAGGGCAGGATATGCCTGCTGTGCCCTGCACCAGATAGGGACCAGGGATACTGGGAGAAGCTGGAAGTCATCAGGTCGGCCTTTGCTCAAAAGCCATCTAAGCTGTTTACCTTGTGTCTGATGCCCAGCACTGAGTATATAACCTAGATTAACAGCAAAACCAAGAAAGCCAAAAAGAATCGGATGCTAAGAAGGGAGAAATGGAGCAAATGTGTTAAGAGGTGTTTAAAAGTGTAGGAGGGAGGGAGGGCAACATGGAGGGAGCGAGAAGTAATAAGTAACACTAAGGATGCTTTAAAAAGACATAGGGAATTGCTATTTTATGTAAATCAGCATTACACTATATAGTAAATAAAGTTATGCTTCTAAGGGTAATCATTATCTTCCACAAGTGCCTTATTATCGCCTTACAAACCTCCGTACCTCAAGTTATTGTTCCAGGGAATCCAAGACTCCCAAAATAGTGTAGGTTATTGCTTTTTCATTTAGTTTCATCTTTGGACAACAAAGATCTCCCTTTATGTCCACCATTAAACTTCTGAGCTTATCAGAAAAGAATAGTGCTGTCATGAGGAGGGAGGGTGATGCTCTACATTTTGCAATTGAAAGCTAGGTGTATGTGAGGGTGTAAATTGTTAGTAAAGATAGCATGCTTGTGGCTTTTAAAGAACCTTTAGGGATATACCACCAACTTGTTTCTTTATTGGTATGGAAAATGAATAATAAAGGAGGAATTATTATTGATCTACTTATAACATTTATAACTTAGGGGTTTTATTTATTTTATTATTTATTGATTGATTTTTGTTTTTATTTATTAAAAATAGATACTTCATACAACACATCTTTACCACAGTTTCTCCTCCCTCCAGTCTTCCTACCTCCCCCGTCTCCTCAACCTCAGGTTCATTTTCCTTCCATTTCCTTCTAGAAAAGAATAGGCCTCCAAGAGATAATAAGTGAATGCGCCCAGACAGGATACAACATTACAAGGCAAATGCCCTCATATCCACACTGGGCAAGGCAACTCAATAGGATGAAGAGTTCCCAGAGCAGGCAAGACAGTCAGAGATATACCGTGTCTGATTGATAGGAGTTTTACAAAGCCGCCAAGCCAACAGCCATAACACATGTAGAGAACCCGATGCAGAGCCCTGTAAGCACTGTGCTTGCAGCTTCAGTCTCTGTGAGCCCATATGATCCTCATTTAGATGATTCAGTGAGCCATGTTCTGCTGGTTTCCTTCATCTCCTTTGATACCTACAGTGGTCCTTCCCCTTCTTCTGAGGAGTCTGTTCAACTCCTAGAAAAGTGAACTGATGGAGACCTCCAACTTAGAATAACTGAGTAATGTCTGGCTGAGGGTCTCTGCACCAGGTCCAATCTGCTGCCAGAGGAAGCCTCTGACGATGATTGGACAAGGTGTCGATCTATTTGTTTGTTTGTTTTTTCAAGACAAGGCATAGATCAATAAGTATAGCAGAATATAACTAGGGATCAAATCACTTAATTTTGGTGCAGTTGTGTTTCATATCCATCCAGACAGTAGAGGGGCTTGGGCTCTTTGTTGTGGCAAAGGCCTTAAGATAAACAGATATTGGTTGGCCACTCTCACAATTTCTCTAGCACATCTTGCCGACTGGACAGATTGCAGGTCAAGGGTTTTGTAACTGGTTTGGTGTCAAGGTTTGACTTTCCTGTAGAGTAATTTCCCGTGCTAAAGAGACTATTTTTAAACTGTTGACCTAGTGAAAGCTAACTGTGAATATAATATGACTTGAGAGCCAGGGATTTAACTGCCTTTTGAGATCCAAAGTGATAGAGAAAAGCTCCCATAATTTAGGAACTGCATATTCTTTTCTTCATCCCAAGGTTATCAATTACAAAAAAAAAATTACACCTATTGGATATCCCATTTTATAACACAAATGACATTCAGACACCCCACTTAAAATCAACAATCCACAGAGGATTCTCTTAAAACTATCTGAATTAAATTTGTATGATTACTAAATCTTTCAGTCTCTTTCTTTCCCTCTTTCCCCTGTGTCTCTCTGTCTCTCTGTGCCTTTGGGCGTTCATATCTTTCTGTCTGTCTACCTATCTCTGTCTCACTATATGTGTGTGTGTTTCTCTCTCCTCTTTGTGTTTCTTTTTCTCTTTGTGTTTCTTTTCTTCTCTGTTGCCACTCATTCCTTATCTGTTACTCTCATTATTCCTCCCTGGTTCTGTGTATAATAAAATTCAGTATTCAATGTATTTAGATTCAAACATGACCAAGGAACGATGACCATCTTATAGCTTTTTTACTTAAATTGATTTCACTTACATATCTTCCTCTAACCTGTATTTGTGCCATTGCGTGGAAATTATAATGAGCAATGATAACATATTATTTATAAAGGCTATTGATATTTTTTGAACAATTATTTTGTGGTAACTATTTATAGTCAAAAGATATATTTTTTTTACTCCAGTAACATGGTTGCTCTGGTAAAGGATCATATCCAAAAAGCTTCTAGGTTTATGTGATCTGGCTAGAATGCACAGAACCTCTGGACTACAGTGTCATCTGGCTGGAATACAGACACACTCTTAGAATACATCTTTAATTCCAAAAAGATGAAGGTACAGTTAGTTTGTAGAAAGAAGCAGTCATTTTTTTCAAGTGACATCTAGTTGAGGGGCAGAAAGAGTGACAAATAAACGAAAGATTTCACAGAATGAGTCAAGGATAGGGCATGGCCACCACTCATGAGGAATGGTAGGAAAGAGAGGTTACTTAAGAACAGCTGCCAACCTGCACTTCCTGTCTACTCAGGTAATTAATTTTATTTCTTCTTAAATCTCTGATGGGTTTGAAGACCAGATAGTTTAGTTGTACAATTAAGCTTAGCTGTTTATGGGTTAAGATGTTTTTAGGTCTAGATAGATGTTTTAAGTTGATAGAGATGAGATATAATAGATATTGATTTACATTCAGAATTTTAGACTCACTAAAAGAAGACAGATGTTTTCTTCAAGGTTGCCAAATACAAATAGTCAAAACACTATAATCGCTTCTCAGCCTTTTGGCTAAGATCAAAACACTATGAATTTATATATATATATATATATATATATATATATATATATATATATATATATAATTTCTGATTGTCTCATGGTTCTTCTTGCTGTAGATAGTTTATTATATATGTGTGTAATAATATAAATGTATATATTTAAAATCCATAAAAAAATAAAATCATCATTGACCTCTTTTTCAAAAAGAACAGCACATGGAGAGAGAAGGCAAGCTTTCTACAGTGTGGATTATCAGGACAGTTTTAGAGAGACAGGTTGCAGAGAGAACAAGCTAGACATATTTGAAAACAGAATGAGCCAGAGAATGAGAGGTAAACAAAAGATGAAAACATATGGCCAGAATTACTTTGAAGCCAGACAGAGAAGTTCAGTTCGAAGTCAAGAGAGGCCAGTTTGAATCAGTCAGCTTGGAGAGAAATAAGGCCAGAACAGCTGAGATGAATCATCCTGCAAGCTAGAAAGACTTTGGAACAGGTCCCATTTCTCCCCCTCGTTTGAGGAAATAAAAACAATATTTACAAATGGGAGTCTTTAGGATTATTCAAAGATGAATAACATATTTTCATTTCATTTAAAAACATGGGAATTTAAACCTCTTAGTAACAAGCTATTTCTAAGCCTCTATAAAAGTGTTTTCAAATCACAGACTGGTTTGTTGTTAGAATTTGATTTGACCATTTTTTAAAAGATGGAAACAATAATATAAGAAGAAATCAAAGGTTTGTTGTACTCTTATTGTATCCTGATAATGGATAGAGATATACACAGATAGGAAAGACAAATTAAGAGAAGTTAATAGAAATAGTTTTCAAAGTAATTTGTAATGTTAAATAAGTCTAATACAAATTTTAGAATTGAGTAAAGATGGTCAGATATAAAGCACTAGAAAAAATAATTTTTTTCTGAAGTAATTGTCTGTATTTCACAGTTGATCTAGCTGATGATTAGAGAGTTTAGCTTGTTTTCCCTGGTAATGAGAGTAGATTCTATCAAAGCTAGACCTATAACTCAGATCTCTTAACACATTGTCCTTTTCTTCCTACTCCCATTATTAGACTAACAGTGAAGGCCACAAAACTATTTGGTCATTATTATTGGTACTAAAAGTTGAGAACTCCAGGCATGGCCATGCAGAATAATACGACTATATATCAATGATTTTACCTGAATCATTCCAATTAATATTAGGCTGAATGATAGATTATGTGTGAAACAGTAATATCTTGGCCTTCTAAAAAGTTTTGGAAAAGATGTTATTCCTCACCATCATGCCTCATATCTTTTAAGGAATCAATATTATCTTTTGCCAATATCAAATGATTGTCCTAAACATTTCTCTACAGAATGTGTTTGGTACTAATATATTATAATAACACACAATTTTCTCATGATCTGTGAGGATCAAACAAAAGTTCTGTTTTATTTTCTTCATAATAAACTCTTTCCCATATTTGGGCTTTGAGTCTAGCACTCTAAGAAACTAAGGCTATAATCCAAAGCCTTAGGCTTTCATTTAATTTCCTGAAATATTTTTATTGCAAAATAAGCATGTGATTTATTATGAATAAAACATGCTGCCTTGGAATCATTTACCAACTCAACCTTAAAACACGTGTGGTGATTTGTGCATTATATTTAGAGGCAGCAATTTAAACTAAGCCTATGGAGAATTATAAATGTGTCAGATTACATGTTGACTCATAAAATCAATTTTTGCTGCTTTTAAAACATATTTTCCATTTCAGTCATTAATATACTGGGTTTATTTTTCACATAATATGAGTATACAAGTTTAGTTTTTAAATATTCTCAGATACCTGAAATAACTAAAAGCATTAAATCATAGTCCCTCATTTTGAGTGGCATTGGGGAAATGCCAGCCGAAAATACTGTGGATTTCCACTAATGTCAATTAGAATCATTAGGATCAAATGATGATGATAAAAGTGCCAGTGAAAAACTGATGAAAACGTAACTTTCACATAATTCTTGTTGTATAACAAGTAATAAACCTTTTAGAGAATATTGCATGGAGGTTGCATTGAACAAATAAAACAACTACCATATTCTAGAAAAATCTCTCCCAGCAGTAAAAACAAAGGAAGTTAACCTACTACAAGAGATACCAGCACATATTTGCTTATCATGGAATCATTTTCATGGTCATGAAATAAGCCCAGACCTTTGTCATTATAAGACAAAGCTGTTTACAATGGAGTATTAGTCAATCATAAAAATAAAATATAATTATATATTTGAAACTAATTTAGAGAAACTAGAAATCATCATATTGAGCTAAATAAGCCAATAACACCAAACCAAATTCTGTTTACTCTCTCTTTGATGTGGTTAAGAAAATAAAAGAGAATGATCTGGACTTAAGGAAGGCTAAACAAGGAATGAAAATAGACTAGGACAAAGAGGAAGACGGTTAATTTTAATTCAAAGTACTCAATGCGTGCATGAAAATAACAAAGAGAGAACTATCTATACAACTAATATGGATTAATAATGTTCTCACACTTTGAATTTCTGCCAAAACATAATACATTGAAGATTGCAGAGTAATTTCAATATTGTTGCTTTTCTTCCATGGTAATGAAACAACATAGTGCCTAACATATATTAAAATGTTCTGAATGCCAAAATAGTCAAACACTTGTTCTTTCTGTCTCTGTCTCTGTCTCTGTCTCTGTCTCTGTCTCTGTCTCTGTCTCTGTCTCTGTCTCTGTCTCTGTCTCTGTCTCTGTCTCTCTGTCTCTGTCTCTGTCTCTCTGCCTCTGTCTCTGTCTCTCTGTCTCTTTCTCTGTCTCTGTCTCTCTCTGTCTCTCTCTCTGTCTCTCTCTGTCTCTCTGTCTCTGTCTCTGTCTCTCTCTGTCTGTCTGTCTGTCTGTCTGTCTCTCTCTCTCTCTCTCTCTCTCTCTCTCTCTCTCTCTCTCTCTCACTCGCTCTCTCTCTCTCTGTGAGTGTGTGTGTGTATGTGTGTGTATCTATTTGTTTGTTTTACATTTCAACTGTTGTTAAACTTTAAGCTTTTATGGTTGGGTGTGGATTAATGCCACTAGAAAGAATATTATGACTATTCTATTTCACATTGGGGCATAATCCTTCACTCTGTGCATATGTAACATTTATTTTGGTATGTCTTACATATGATAAGTTAAACCTTTCCTTTTTTCATTGTCAATACTTTGGTTCTTCTCCCATTACAGTGAAGAGCCTAAATGAATTCTCACAGCAGTTACAGTAGTTTATTGAAATCAGTGTTCAATAATTGTTTTACCATGTCTTTGAAAACTGGTGACCTTAGTCTTTGAGGCTCAATGTTTTTAGATGGTTTCAGTTGTTTATCTTGTTGAGTATTCTGCTTTTCACACCACTGATGTCCAGCTTTCTACAATTGGATCTGATGTGGGTCATTGATGCATCAAACTTGTCAGCTCTGCCCATACTGGAGTTCTTTACTTGTTATCATTTGTCTTCATTCTTCAGGACAGTTCCTTATCCAAGGAGCTGTCTTTCATGTCCTTCTGCAACGGTTGACCTTGTAGATTTAGTTTTCTGCACAGTCATTTAAGGAACAAGTTGTATGGTAGGAAAATTATGTCCCCAATTTTCTCTGACAACTGTATTATTTTATCAAGCAGAGTACTTTCAGGGTTGGCAGCTATGCTTGTCTTCTTGTGATACAAGTTGATTTTTAAAACAATGCCTCACTTCTGAAATGATCTGTTTTTCAATTTCTGATCAACATTTCCTCTTATTTTATTTTATTTTTTTAGTATACTTGAATTCACCCACAGAAAATGAAGCTTTTAACTTTGTTTTCAGTAAAAACTCTAGATTTCTCAAATGTTATTTCTTATAGCTATTTTTGTTTGTTATGGTAGCAACTATGTTATGTTTGAAATATATTTAATATATGGTAAAGTATTTTTACACAAATTACCTTATTTGAATTTATACTTGCCAAGGGGGGAGAGAATTAACCAACAATAAGTGTGCATGAAAATGTTATAAATAAACCTGCCACCGTGTACACTAATTTAAAAATAAATTAAACTATAAATGAATAAATTTGTATTTGTTACATGTGTTCCAACATAACAGTAAAGAGGCTTTCATTTAATTCAAAGATTGTTTTAAAAAATAATGAATTGTTTTTGGAGAAAAGTACATATAATGATTATAAATAAAGACTTTAATAACTAGTTTAATGAAGTTTCTAAGTACATTTCCTAGTTACTAAAAGTAAAGACAACAGCAGAAGCATAAAAATCAGGTAAATTGAATTTCATACATATGTGAGCTTCCCACAGGTGAAAGAGAAAATACAAGTTAACTACTAAGTTTCATTTGCCTGTTACAAGGAGATTCTGCCTTTGAATCAATTACTTATGAATTGCAGTTGTCTAATGAAAGACTAGAATGAAATACCTCCTAAAGATATGTACTAAACAACCATAAAACCAACTCTACCTGTACTGTCCTTGGCTGGTGCCTTAGTTTGAGCAGAACCCCTGGGCCCAAATCTGCCTACCATAATGTTCTACTTGTCGGTTTCTAGGACCCTCTGGATCCTTCTACTTTGCTATTCTCCCATGCTTCTCTCATCCAGAGTCTCAATGGGTTGTCCTCCCCTCTGTCCCAGTTTCCTGGTAAGTGAAGGCTTTCATGGGACATGCCCCTCGGGCTAGTATGCAGATATAAGTGAGTATATACCATTTGAGTCTTTCTGCTTCTGGGTTAACTCACTCATTATGATCATTTCTAGCTCAATCCATTTGTCCACAAATTTCGGGAATTCCTTGTTTTTAATAGCTGAGTAGTATTCCATAGTGTATATGTACCACGTCCCCTGAAGGGGGAGATCTGGTGGCACTCAGAGGAAGGACAGCAGGTTACCAAGAAGAGACTTGATACCCTATGAGCATATACAGGGGGAGGTAATCCCCCTCAGGAGCAGTCATAGGGGAGGGGAATAAGGGGAAAATGGGAGGGAGGGAAGAATGGGAGGATACAAGGGATGGGATAACCATTGAGATGTAACAAGAATAAATTAATAAAATAAAAAAAACTGAAAAAAAAACCAACTCTACATTTTCTACAGTCAAAAAACAATTTTGGTAGTAGTTATGCTCAATTTATCTATTTCATACCCAACGATAAAGCAACTAAAGCAACTGCTCACTCATAACAAATTTCAATAACATTTCATAATTATTTTTGATTGTTTTAAATTTCTTTTCATACACTATATTTAGATAATATTCCTGCCCCTTCCAAACTCCTTCAAGATCTCCTCACCTCCCTCCCCAATCAACACTTTTTGTTTTGTTATCTTAAAATGTTGGTTATATGAACCATTTGTACATATCCAAATTTTTAAACTTCAAATCAAGTACTCAGTGGCTTATTTTTCTCATTAACAGATTTCAAATTAAAACTTGGGTGGATCCCCTGCTGGACGGAGTCTTTCAGAGGTCCTCTATGGTAGGGCTCCCTTCCTCTACCTTCTCTTCAACTGCTTCCCGAATCTATTGTAATTGTCCTCATGAATGAGAATTAAGCGTTCTCCCTAGGGTCCTCCCTGTTTTTTTTTCTTTAAGTCAGTATATTGTAGTGTGATTATCCTGTATTATTTGCCTAATAGCCACTTATGAATGAGTATATACCATGTGTGTCTTTCTGGGTCTGGGTTAACTCACTGAGGATGATCCTTTCTAGTTCCATCTATTTGCCTGCAAATTTCAAGATTTCCTTATTTCATTGTTTAAATGTACCACAATCTCTTTATTCTTTCTTCAGTTAAGGGACGTCTATTTTATGTCTAGATTCTGGCTATTACCAATAATAATATTCTTACTATGAACATAGTTGAGCAAATGTCCCTATTGTATGGTGCAGCATCTTTCTAGTATCTGCCCTGGAGTGGTAAGGCTGGGTCTTGTAGAACTATTCCCAATTTTCTGAGAATGTGCTAGATTGATTTCCAAATGGTTGTAAAAGTTTGCACTCCCATCAACAATGGAGGATGTTCCTCTTTCTCCACATCCTCACCAGGATATGCAGTCACTTGAGTATTTGACACACAGCCAAATTCCAGGGTGAATCACAGGGAGTCTTATGGAAGAGTTGGAGAATAGAGGGACCTGGAGGGCTCAGAAGCTCCACAAGTCAACAAATGGAGCCACAAATCCAGGCAGAGAACAAGGAAACGAGGTGCTGCAGAGACTAATAAACCAACCAAGGACCATGCATGGTGAGGACATAGACGCTCTGCTCAGATGTAGTAGATAGGCAGCACAGTTTGCTTGTGGGTCCCATAATATGGGAAGTAGAAACTACTTCTGACATGGACACTGGCCCCCACATGTTGATCACTTCCCCCTGGTGGAACAGCTTTGTCAAGCCACTGAGGAAGAGGATACAGGCAGTACAGATGAGATTTGATAGGCTTTCTTCAGATGTTAGGGGAGGAGGGGACCCCTTTCTGAGGACTAGGGGAGGGAGGGAGAGGGTTTGCAGGACAGAGGGTTGGAGAGGGAGGCAATGGTGGCGGGGGCTACAATCTGGATGTAACATGAACAAAGTAAAATTTTAAAAAATTAATTTAAGTTGCATGGAGATTGGTACTGACTGGGAAGATCAGGGCCGTTGGGGAGGCATGGAAAGAGAGAGTGCTGGGAGAGAAGACTCGAACTGGAGGACATCTATGGAACAATGTGGGCAGTGGAAACCGCTTGGACTCAGTGAGGGTGACCCTATGGAAGAAGACTCCTAGTTATGATGAATAAGGAGCCTGAATTAGCCATCTTCTGTAACCAGGAAAGGTCTCCTGTGGTGGAACTGAGATACCAACCCTGTCACAAAACTTTGCACTACAACTTGTCCTGCCTGCTAGATGTGTTAGGATAAAGGTGGCACAGAACATGGAGCAGCCAAACATTGGCTGATCTAACTTGAATAATCACTAGAGGAAATCGATACATGACTCTTATCTGCTTGGATGAACAGCAACCAGAGGTTAGATAGGCCAGAGACCTAGGATAGAACCAAACACACCTGCCGTTACAGTCTTTATGTTTATATTTTCCTTTATTGGGAACCAGGAAAAATGTGTTTTCAATAAGTAAAATAGTATCTTATAGTCTTACTTGACTTTTAATGAGCATGTTTATAACTATATTCTTTTAGGGTATTTCTTCTGTGTTTTTAAGTTAGTGTTTCATGAATTTTTAACTGTCCTTAAAACAGAATGAGTGAGTAGATAATTTTCTACCCTTTCTTTATTTACTTAGGATTCCCTAGTCTTTAAGTCAGCATCATCAAAGTGGTGGGTAAGTCATGGATACATACTTATTCTTGGATGAAATACTTTTATTTTTCTTAATTTTTTGAATACAAATGATGAATGTTTTCTTTGAAAGTTATTTAGTATTTTTCAGTCAAAGTTGACATGTATAAATGATAAATATCTATATTTTTATTTTGTCAGTTTTGCTATCAATTTTTTCTTTAAAGGAAATATACTATAACAAATTCTGATCTTAAATATTCCAATTTTGTCCAATGTTTTATCTTTTGAATTCAGTAGCTGTATCCCAAACATTTCTTTATTTTCACCAAAAGTAAGCATTGTAAAATTCTATAAAAACCATCTTCATATATTTATTGACTACTGAGACTATAAATTTTGTCATGACAATGGAAATTATGATGAATTACAAAAATTATATTAAATATATACCATTTTCAGCCTTAAATATTAGCATATTGCATTTGCATGAAAATTCATATATATATGAATATTACCTGAGTAAACTCAAGCTATAAACTAAAATCTATTCTTTACATGTTTACTAGGAATTATTGCAGTTTTCAGTACAATACATATACAAGCACATATACATATATACAAATGTATATATTATATATGTGAATATTTAAATTACAATTATGTTCCTCTATTAGCTATTTTGCTTTTATCCTGTAGTTTCTTATTATTTCCATGTAAATTTGTATCATTTGTATAATTCAAATTTTTAAAAGATATCAATTGTTTATTCCTTCTGCCTCATGGTCTGGTTTGTAGGATGAAACATTCAATGGAACACAAGTTATTCTGTGTCTTTGTTTATTATTTCAGAATACACAAGCCCCTCCCTGTGAAGTGGGTCGTATTCAACATCTAGTACTGAAATATCCTAGCCTCGTTTTCACTATTATCTAGCAATTTCAAGTATATCTATATGGACTGGCTGTATCAGATGAATATTTAAGTTGGTTTCCAATTCTCCTTTAAAGCTATTTGACAAGTATGTTTAAAAAAAAAAAAAGGCGGGGAGGCTCATCTGCTGTCATGCTTACTCCAGGCTGTGCCTCATATTTCTTCCTTATTCTTTTCTCCTCATGTTTTATTTACATACAAATTATATGTATATGTTAAATATAAAACAGTATTACAAAATATGATTGAAAAAGAATTTCATTTTGAAGTAAGAAATGTTTTCAGCAATGTTTTATTGTTAGAAAACAGTTTATCAACAAAATATGCTAATATTCATATGATATCAAAGTCTTCAATGTTGTTCATACAACTTTATGGTGTTTAAAGCTCTTTAAGAGTTGTTTGAAGTAACATGTTTGGATATGTTCATCTTTTGTGTGCATGAGTGTTTCAGCTGCACACATGTGTACCATGTGCATGTATGATGCCTTCAGAGGTCAGAGGCTGTCAGATCCTTGGCTCTGGACCTATGGGTGATTGCAAATCACAAAGTGCCTGCTAGGAACTGAACCCAGGTTCTTGGTAAGAGCAATAAATGCTCTTAGATGCTGAATTATGCCTGCAGCCCCTAAATAACAATTATTAAAAACATGCATGGCTAATGGAAACTGCATACTAATTCCACAGATTCAAATGTGAAGCTAAGTGTACTTTACATTATTAACAGCCTGGCTTGTGCATATTCCGTTTTATGTTCCATCTTATAAGCAAGAATTTGTGGAGTATCGAAATTTGTATAATTATTTATCACTCTAAAAATTAAACTATGATAGAACAACTTAAGCGGGAGATAAATTCACTATTTCTTGACAATCTCCATTATTTAGATATCCTGGAAAGCATGGTGAAACTCACTAGAAATCAGAAAGAGAGGGAGAAGACCGTATTTTGTTTCATATGAAGACTTTACATTGTGAATTCATTGTGTAGCTTGATGTTAACAACTTTAGATGGTACTTTTTGCATATATTTTCCCACTTATGTTGGATGTGTTGGCTAGATACTACCAAGGTTCTGGGGAGATGGATTACAAAAGCCGGTTCTCTCAAGTCGTCCAGTGTAAACAGTTCTGGGATTTCAATAAACCCAAGCTGTTGTGGACTGCAAAGTCTTCTACAATCACCAGACACTGGCAGAGCCTGCTTCCCCTTAATGCCCTGCTTCCCATGGCAACCACCTGTTCTGTGTGGATCACAGAGAGGATAGATGCATTAAAAGAACCTTCCCAACACAGCATGTGCTTGCGGAATTGCAAACGGAGCTCCTTCACCGTATCTGAATGCCACATCACTAAATCAGTACCCAGCAAGTGTGCCATCTGACTGCCATGAATCCAGAGAAAGGCCTGTACCGGGAGATTGCAGTACATTACAAAAACATTTTAGAGAGCAGAAATATGATCAAAATCATATTCAAATTAGGGAGTCACTTTTTTTTTTCTACTCAGGGTTTTTGAAATTGTCTCATCCAATAGGCACACTGATTAATGAAGAAAGAGCTTATTACGTTTTAAAAGATTTTTTAATGATTTATTTTTTTTTTAATTTGTCACTTTACATCCCAATTGTAGCTCCCTCCCTCTTCAGCTCCAAGTCCCACCCTCCCTCCCCCATCCTCCTCCTCTCTTTCCCCTTAGCCCTCCTCCCCTAACATCTGACTTCACCCTATTAAGTCTCATCTGGACTGTCTGTATCCTTTTCCTCTCTGGCCTGGCAAGGCTGCCACACCAGGAGGAAATGATCCACGGGTGGGCACCAGAGTCCATGTAAGAAATAGTCCATACTTCCTATATTATGAAACCCACAAGGAGACTGTGCTGCCTGTCTACTAGACAGAGGGTCTATGTCCTCACCAAGCATGGTCCTTGATTGGTGCATCAGTCACTGCATCACATCCTGATCCACCCGGATTTGTTGTCTCCATTAGTCTCCTTGCAGAAGTCCTACCCACTCCAGGTCCTTCTAACTCCCAATTCTTCCATAAGACTCCTGCGCTTCACCCCTAAGTTTGGCTGTGCGTCTCAGTATATGCTTCAATCCCATGCCAGGTTGAGTCTTTCAGATGACCTCTATGGTAAGCTCCGGTCCTGTTCTCTCTCTTCAGCTGCTTCAAGTGTCTGTTCTATTTGCCCTTCTGAATGAGAGGGAAGCATTCTCCTCAGGTTCTTCTTTGTTCCTTAGCATCTTTAGGCCTGTGTGCTGTAGTGTGGTTATCCTGTATTATGTGGCTAAATTCATTTATAAGTGAATATATACCATGTGTGTCTTTCTGGGTCTGGGTTACCTCACCCAGGAAAATCATTTATAGCAGTATTCATTTTCCTGCACATTTCAAGATTTCCTTGTTTTTAATAGCTGAGTAGTATGCCATGTGTAAATGTACCCCAGTTTCTTTATCTATCCTTTGATTGAGAGAACTAGGTTGTTTCCAAATTCTGGCTATTACAAATAAAGCTGCTATGAAGATAGTTGAACAAATGTCCTTGTTGTATGATAGAACACCTTTCGGATACATGCCCAAGAGTGGTATGGCTGGGTCTTGAGGTAGAATTATTCCCAATTTTCAGAGAAAGTGCCAGATTGATTTCCAAATTATAGATAACTACCAAGAATGAGTAAAGTATAAAAGGAAATCTTTCTGATGCTCTTCTGTTTGCTTAAATCCATGTGAGAATGAAGAGCTAGCCTCGACATCCACATAGGAATTCTCGTGTGGGCAGCAGGAGGACACCAGGAATACAGCAGCAGAGGCAGGAGTGGAGTGAGAGAGAATGAGTGAACACACAGCTGCAGATAGATCCTCATCACTCACTTGTAAGGACTCGAATAAGCATAAATGTATTTTGTCAGAGTACAAACAAATTTACTGTTTCAGTATTTCATGATTATCAAAGCTAAAACAAAGTGGAGGGAATGGGGAAGGCAAAGCATGTTTGTGATTGATGTGTCTTTAGTGGAACAACGATTTCAATATATTATCTATCTGCCTATATATTACCTATCATATAACTATATGTGATATTTATATGTCATGTATCCACTGGCTATCCATAATTTATTTTTAGCAAGAGGCCAGTGCAGTATTTGAAGAGAATAATGATCATGCAGGTGAAAATGTATTGCCAATACAATTACATTTATCTAAGGAAGGTTTTCAGGTATCTCACATTTATCCAAGGGCTGTTGTGTAATACAGTGTGCCAACCAACTCAGGGATATTATCCATTGTATTCTGACAGCAGCTTCGGGAGATGCATGGCACCTTTAGAATTTTTCAAACAAAGACAGTAGAAATAAAAATATATCAAAAATTAAGTGAAAATGACACATTTTACAAGTAGTACCAGTTTATATCACAAGGTCTCTAACTTTTTATAAATCCATATATATGAGTGTGGGTTTGGGAAAATGTGTGCAGTGCCTGCAGAGTCCAGGAAAAAAAAGCATGGATCCCATGGTGATGGATTTACTAGTGGTTGTGAGTGACCAAATGTGGACGCTGGAAAGTGAACTCTGCTCCTCTTTCAGAGTGGTATACTCTCTTAGCTGCTAAGCCACATCTCTACCCACTCCATTATTTGTATTCAAAGCCTTGCCCTACTTTTCCTTTAGCCCAATGAAGTAGACACATGCATACGTTTATATTTTCTTAGGAAAATATGATTGTATTTTATGACTTATACAGGATATTTCCCCCCAAATCTCCAACAACCCCAATTCCTCACATATCATGTCCCATCCCTACCAACCCAACTTCAAATAACAAAAAAAAGAAAAGCAAAACCAAAGCCAAACCAATCAAACATACAAACATATTAAAAAAAAAAAACATGGAGTTCTCATTGTGTTAGCCAACCACCTCTCGGCGTGAGGTCTGTCCTAGAGTGCGTTTTATATACCCATTGTTACTACATTAGAGACATCAGCTTATGTTTCCTATTCCATCACACCTTCCTGTCATTGCTCAGCGATTTATGGGGAGGAGGAGAGAGAGGATTGTAAGAGCTAAGAGTCAGAGAAGGTTGAGACTCTAAGGAAATAAAGCAATCTAGACACATGGGGAAGATGAACATAAGTACTCCCAGAGACTGTGGCAGCAAGTTCAAGCTAGTCAAAACTGCAGCAGAGTGGAGGCGAGTGGGTACACAGCATCTCACACTACCTCAAAGAAAATGTGATAAAAATTTTAAAGCTTGTATTTAGATATCTGAAAATTTTAATTCTGAGAACACATATTTTATAAATACGACTTCCTAGTAAAATTTTGTTTGGTGTTCTTTTATCAATATATATATATATATTGTATGCAAAAAACAATACAGATAACCCTGTAAATATGACCACTTATTTTTTCTGCATATATATTCAAAAAGTAACATCTAAAATTTAAAACATCTCTTTGTATGTGACAATGTTCTAATCAACTTTAAGCAGTAGATAAGATATTAGCAAAATGAAAAGTTATTTAAGGTACTATGGTTTCATTATGATAACTACTATGTATAAATGAAATGTGTGTACAGCTATGAAATACACATACACACGCACACACACACACATTGCAGAGGCTGTTTTAGGTGAAGATAGAGAGCATCAGTGAATAAAAAGGAGATGTCTGAAACCCATCACATTGCTGGAGGACAGTAGTGTCAGTAAACGGAATTTCAGAAATGAAGACAATTTTTATCAATAGACAAAATTAATAGCAGGAACATTGATTAAGAAAAGTTCAGATAGAGGTATACATTATACACAGCAGCAAACAGAAATATAATTACTTCTTGAAAATTATTTAAATGTACTGTTTTTAAAAATCACCTGTGATTTGTTTTTAGATGAAGTTTTAGCAATAATAATTAACATTTACATAATACTTTTATAATGATTTTTCAAAAGGAGTTATGTTAATATCATGGTTAGATTAGGGATTGATAAAGTGCTGAAAAACTTCCTCTACTTTTACAAAATAGAGATATTGTTTGCTATTGCAGGATACACTAGATTAAATATTAATGACATATGGATTATAATTTTATGTTATATCAGAAATATTGTAAAATATGTAATTAATAAGCAATATATGCTGCTATAAAATGAAATGTTTCTTTTCTTCTTCAAAGGCACAAGCCTAGCATGATTAATATGTCCATAGCAAATATCAGACCAAATGCAAGGTTTCCCTCCTGAGAAGTCTGCAGACTTCTTTAGTAAAATGATGGCATCAGTAAGTCGTGGGGATGTTGATGGTAAATCTATTGTTCTCATTTTCCAAAGACAACATTCTAAACTTCATTGGCTTAGCTCTAGGTCATATTTTTACATCCATTTTTTTTTTAAAGAGTGAAAACAACATGGAGTGATGAAGAAACAAATGGCGTGAATTAGAAAAGAGTTTCCTAATTTATAACATGCCAGCACTAAGCAACTGCAGAAATGACTACGGGTATGACCCTATAAAGGAGAGAAAGAGAGACTGTGAGCTCCAAGGACAAAGAACACAGTTGGAATGAACTCTGCACTCATTCACATTCACATTTCTCTCAAGGTGCTGTTGTAGGAATTGGCTCTACTTTCATGCTGTTAATGAAACACTCATTGTAGTTGATGCAATCCCTGGTAAATAGAGAGACTGATACGGCAGCTTATTTTTTTAAATATCGCTTCGATAAATTGAATAAATAACTGTGCTTTCTGACTCAGGATGCTTGATGATGGCACTCAGCTCCTGTGAACAAGGTTGGAAGCTCGGGCTCCCTCTGCTGTCTGCCTAGTTTCATTTACAGCAACTGAACTACCCAGCAGAAGGAGAGAAAGGAAAGAAGAAAGACAGAATGGAAAGAAGAAAGGAAGAAATGAAGGAAGGAAGGAGAGAAGAAATGAAAGAAAGAAAGAAAGAAAGAAAGAAAGAAAGAAAGAAAGAAAATCAAATCTAAAAATCTCAGCTGCTACATGAAGCAGTACTAGACACCAAGAATAACTTATTTCCTTTGTACCTTCTGTAAAAGCCAGAATGAATTTGAAAAGAGCAAGTGATGCATTTTCCAATAGATGTTTAATAGAACTGAGGACATAAGCAACTGTACTGAATGAATGGTTTCTAGTAAATTTGCCATAAAAATCTTTAAACTATTTAGGAAATTGATTGCATTGCTAAAATGTCACTGCTTACATGTGTACTCAATAAAGTAGAAAATTAGAATCATTACTGCATCTAGTAAATTTTTAAAGCACATATCCCATTCTGCATTGAACATACCAATATTTGTACCTTATAGCAAATGAAAATTTCATTTATATATAGAAAATAATTTAGTAAGGGAAAGATAACATTTACCAGTTTTAAAACCATATAACCTCATGATCGAAAATCATATGATTTAAGGAAACTATCATACAGATGAAGACTGTAATTTATTTTGTATTAATTTCTTCCTACATTTTACTTTTTTTTCTTGATTAAGGTTATTGGTAAATATGCTTAATTAAACCTACTTGACTTTCTTATTTTGTAGGGTTAGTTCTCTGTTTTAGTAATAATTAATTTATGTCACAGACATGGATATATATTTTATTCAATATACATATTTATGTTTTATAAAGATTTATTAGTTCAATTGTCCTAATAGTACCTATGCATTTACTATTAAGAAAATGCTTAACTATCTACTTTTGCTTGCTAGGTGAACAGTGTTTAAGTCTTCTCTCTTATCTCTGCATATGTGTGTAGCTATAAAAACATTTTATTTAGATATAATTAAAACTTTTTGTTAGTATAAATAATCTAGCCTTCCATAAAGTATGTGATCTTATATAGATTAAATAGATATAATCACAGCTATTTTGTCTATCTTAAGGGCAAACAGAATAGACACCAGAAGTGGTTGAAGAGAAGGAATAAGAAAGGAGCCTACCATAGAGATCCTCTGAAAGACTGCATCCAGCGAGATGCTGAGACTCACAGCCAAACTTCAGGGTAGAGTGCATGGAGCCTTATGGAAAAGTTGGGGGATAGAAGGACCTAGAAGAGACAGGAGCTATACAAGGAGACCAGTGGAGCCAACAAACCCAGGTGGAGGAGGAGGGTGCTGCAGAGACTGATGCACCAACCAAGAACCATGCATGCTGAGGACCTCGACCTTCTGCTCAGGTGTAGTAGATAGGCAGCACAGTCTCCTTGTGGGTTCCATAATACATTTCTTCTGACTACTTCTGACATGGACTCTGGTGCCCATGGATTACTTCCCCATGACAGGGTGGCCTTGCCGGGCCAAAGCAGAAGAGGATACACGCAGTCCAGAGGAGACTTGATAGGCTGAGGTCAGATAATAGGGGAGGAGGTCTCCCCTTTCTGAGGACTAGTGGAAGATGGGGTAGGGAAAAAAGTGAGGGAGGATGGGAACATGAGGCAACAGTGGAGGGTACTACAATAGGGATGTAAGGTGAATAAAATAAAAGTTAAAATAAAAAAAATTTTTCAGTAACTTTTTGAGATTTCCTATAACACCGTCTATAACTCTCTCTAGTCACCCAACAGAGTACTCTTCACACTTTTCCCTCACTGAGTTATTTCTTATTGCCCTGGGTTATATCTTACTGCCCAGCCTTTTCTGGGAGTGTTGCCTTCAGGTGTAGTTAACCTGTACATGGTACCATTAAATAAAACTTGCTTTCCTTCCCCAACCAGCTACCAAGTGGCAATAGCAGTTCAGCTACCAGTAGTCATGGGAGTTTGTTCCTACCTTCCGTTTGCCGTGCTGAAAGCTTATCTGACATGAGCTTGCGCAGGTCTTGTGTATGCTGGTAAAATGAGTCGTCTGTGAAACTGCTCTGTTCTGTCCAGGAAAACAAACAAACAAAAACCAAAACACATTTTCCTTATGTTACCCGTCACCTGCTGTTTACAATGCTGTCGTCTGCACTCTCTCACGAATCCTTGAGATTCATTGTGGGAAGGATGTGTAGATACATCCCACTTAGGGATAGGCACTCCACAGTCTCTTAGTCACTGCACATTGACTTCATGAGTGTCTCTTCACTAATTACCACCAACTGCAAGGAAAAGCATCTGTCAAATGAGAGGAGAGCACTGCATAGATCTATGGTTAAAGCAGTAACTCATCAGATGCCATTTTAATATTGTGTTCCCTTAACAAAATGATATTGGGTTCTTACCTAGACCTAGGACCTAATTAGTCACAGGTTCTTGGCCCTATTAATACTGCTGGGAATGTGATTCATCTCATGGAGTGGGCCCCAGATGCAATAAGAAGTAGTGCTTTTCCAGAATGGAATGATATTCAACTGTTAGGAAAAGTGAACCAAACTCACATCCTCTGCAAAACTAGTATGCAACTCTCAATAGCATAGATATCACTGTAACAAGTATTGTTCATGTTGCTGTTGTTTCAGTTATGAGCTTGTGTGTGGTATGTGTACCTCTGTGTGACAGTTACTGCCAAAACCAAAATAAAGGCTGTCAGATCCCCCTGAAAAATAAAAGAAAAGTGAAATGTGCAGATAAATGCACCAAGAAAAAAAATCATTTTGACTGGGAATCCCCAGAAATAGAAAAGCAAATGCCCCATGTATCTCTATCATTTATGGATTATAGTTTTTAACTTTCTGGTACTTTTTTTCATTTAGAATACCCATAGATATATAAAAAAAATTCCAGTATGAAGCCATGGGCAAGCAGCCCTCCAGGGAGAAGAGATAGGACACAGCAATATTAAAGGTTAAAGGGGAACAATCGAACATGAAAGATTAAATGGTGTTGGGAATGAGAGGCCAGGGTAGAGGAAGAAATGCGAAAAATGATAATTAACACGAAAGTTCTTTTGAAGAAACCAGAGATCTATTATTATAACATATATATAATATCATTTATATATCGATTATTTGTGTGTGTGTGTGTGTGTGTGTGTGTGTTTGTGAAAAGGAGAGAGAAAAAGAGTGTTTTAATATAATTACACTACATCAGAGAGAGAACACCACAAATACACATTTATACTAGTGAACAGAAACCCAAAAAGGATACATTATTTCTTGAGTTATTGATCAATGGGTCCCAGCATTACAAATTGTTGAAATGGTCTTAGCTACCATCCAGTTCTTAAATAAAATGGTCATAGTGTTGAAGATAAACTTATTTGAGTAACAATATGAGAAAATCTGCCTGGGAATCACGTGGAAGATACATTTCTACTTGCTAGTTTTCATAATGCTAGAATTATTTGTGAAGGCACAAAAGAATAAAATAAACATAATCATTAGTCTTCCCCAGCAATGCACCCCACAACAAACAATAATTACTGTATTTCAAGTGTCATGAATTTATGGGAGAAATAGATATTTATATTTTTAATTAATATGTTTTGCAGAAGTGAAACAAATCAGTTATTAACATTCTCTTACATGTGATTGTTACTATACATTAACTAAACAATTAAAAAAAATCAGATTATATACCTATGAAACAAGTGGAATTTGTCAGCGTATGTGTGTGTGTGTGTGTGTGTGTGTGTGTGTGTGTGTGTGTGTATGTGTGTGTGTGAATCACATTAGCTCTCAACTACTCTAATTCTGAAGAGGAAGTCAATTTTAAATAAAAATAGAATGCAGGGTGATGATAATGGTAATAAAGGATAAGATGAGGATAAGAAAATCTGGTAAAAGTGGAGACAAGTCAAGCTAACCTAAGTGAAGTAGAATCATACTTCACCCCTCCATTATTCATTCACTTTTCTTTTACTTTTTAAAACTTGCTTATTTTGATTTATTCATTTTACATCCTGATTATAGCCTTCTCCTTCTCTCCCCATCCCCCTCCCCTAGTCCTGAGAAAGGAGCAGCCCTCCTTCCCTTCCTCTGACTCCAGCCTATTAAGTCTCCCCTGGACTGCCTGCATCCTCTTCCTCTGTTGCTGGCATGGACACTCCACCAGGGGGATGTGATCAATGAGTGGGCAGCCTTGTCTATGTCAGAAGCAACCCCTACTCTCCATATTACTGGACCCGCATGGAGACTGTGCTGCCTGTAGACTACATCTGAGCAGGAGGTCTAGGTCCTCACCATGCATGGTGCTCGGTTGGGGCATCAGTCTCTGTAAGAAGCCCCGGGGCCAGAATTTTTTTTGCATCTGTTGTTCTCCTTGTGGAGCTCCAGTCCCCTCAAGTCCTTGTATCTCCCAACATGTCACTAAGCCTCCCTGGGCTTTGTTCCAAAGTTTGGCTGTGAGTTTCAGCACCTGCCTCAATCCCCTGAAGGATGGAGTCTTCCTGAAAACCTCTATGGTAGGCTCCCTTCCTGTTTCCTTTTTTTAAGCATTTGCAGTGTGTATTCTATTTACCCTTTGGATCATTCATTCACTTTTCAGTTTCAAAATATTTATTACGGTCCTTCTTTTACAATAAGAAATTAGTAATATCTATGACATTTTATATTTTATTTCAAAATTTTACATGGAGATATTATTTCTGAAGAATAAAAATAAAACAGAATTCAGAATAATATGAAAAATATTAAGTACATTTGAAGTATGTAATTGATTTTATCCTTTCTGGCTGAGTAAGAGACACAAAGGTAAATCAGATGGGAATTTTCACTTGACTAAAGCAAATTTGGAAACAAACTTAAGATAATCAAAGGCATGAAAATGCATACAGAGACTTTATAAGGCGAGTATATGAAGTTGGGAGAGAAGAGGAATTTTGAGGCTGGTAATGGTGGAGGAGTGAGATCAGTATATACTTCATGAATGTATCGGACTTTAAAAGAAAAAACATGGAATTAACACATGCAAGCTTTCAGGCTACCAAGATGAGACTTGATAGGCTGTGACCATATACAGGGGGAGGAGATCCCCCTCAGTCCCAGACATAGGGGAGGGGAAAAGGGTGAAAGCTGGAGGAAAGGAGGGAGGAACGGGAGGATGCATTTGAGATGTAATCTGAATAAATTAATTAGATAGAAAAAAGAAAAAAAAAAAAAGAAATGCAAGTTTTCTAGACAACAGTAGTTACAGATAGTCATGCAGACCAAATTAGATATCATGGTTAACCTTCCTAGATCCAGCTGGGGAAAGGTGATCATGGATCAGCTCCTTTCCAGCCAGGTTAGGTAGCGTAAACCTGCAATTGCAGGCTTTAGGAGCCATCACGGGAAAACCTTTCAAAACAAGAACAACAAAGAAACAAACAAATAAACAAAAGCCCACAAAGAAACGCAGACTTCTTAGGTGATTTTCACTAAAACACCTAAAATCTGCATATGAGGATTCTAATGGTGGTCAAGAACTATGTTTTGGGTTTATACATGTTAACTTCCTGGTATCCTGGTAATAAAGTTAAAATTTGGGGTCAAATAACAGGAAGAAGAAGGAGGAGGAGGAGGAGGAGGAGGAGGAGGAGAAGGAGGAGGAGGAGGAGGAGAAGGAGGAGGAGGAGGAGGAGGAGGAGGAGGAGGAGGAGAAGAAGAAGAAGAAGAAGAAGAAGAAGAAGAAGAAGAAGAAGAAGAAGAAAAGAGGAGGAGGAGGAAGAAAAAGAAGAAACAGTAACACAGGACTTTGAGATTAAAGGAGAGTTTCTTTATTCAGTTATTGATATTGGAGCCACAGGAAGCACAGGCTGACTAGGGGCCTAATTATGTATAAGTTTTTTTGGCAGCTAATATAGCTTGATATTTTCTTGTGTTTTGAAACAGACACAACAACTCAGGTATTTTTCAGAACTGTAATGAGAGAAACTAAAAGTTATAAAACTAAAAGACCTCAACATTATATAATATATCTAATATTCCCACCACAGTACTCATGTCTACCACAGTTTTCACACTTCAGAAACTTTAGAAAAAAATTTCCCCTAGATCTTTGGACATCATGTGAGCAGTGCTGAACAATTTCTTTTGTTTTGTCTTAGATATCCAGATGCACCACAAAGACCCGAGCACTGGGAAAGCAATCCTCTCTAGGAATTCTCCTTCTGGTGCCTAATGTCAACCAAGTAGAGTTCCAAATGAGAGCTTTACAATGCCATGGTGGGAGTATTTAATCATCTTTTATCCACCTACAAATGTATATTTCCTAATTTCCCTAAAATACTTTTCAAAAGGCTCTGTACATTACAAGTTTTAGGGCCACTATTTATTATTTGCTTTAGTACAATTTCCACAGTAAATGATATGAGGTTTTCTGTAATAGCAATTAATGACTGCAAATTATTTTTCCTCTCTGTCCCCTTTGCTTTGAAGTCTTAGACTTCAAATGTCTAAATCTAAGACTTCAATATCAACTTTATTTGTGTGTGTGTTCATAATTTTTACATTGGTATTTATGGTTTTTTAAATTACATTATTTATATTACTTCCTAGATTTCATTTTATGATATTTTTTATATATCTTTGAGGTTTAATGACAACATGCCTTTTGAAAAAGAAAACAATGTGTAAATAAGTAAACCAAGTTCAGAATTATGAGATTGACCACTGAGTAAACACATATTAGAAAAAACTGAACCTGCTGAATTAAATATGCAGAATTTAAGACCCTTCTGCTAGATTTTGAAAAAAATATATGACACTTTTTAGTGAAAGCACACTATATTTTTAGCAGATGTAGTTTAGAAGAACTAAGAGAAAACAATTTTCAGAATCTTTTAGTCTAGTTTGTCCTCCCATTTTTTATTTTTGAAGAAAAATATTTTGTGGGAAGCCGCGCTCACATTCGCCATTACAAGATGGCGCTGACATCCTGTGTCCCATGCTGACAAACAACTAATCTGCGCATGTGCGAAGGGATTTTCCACTTGTTGTGCTCTGCCTCTCCCGGGGCGTCATCTCGCCTGATGAGCAACAGCCAATCAGGGACTGACACATCCTAAGCAGAGGACAGTTTCCTATATAAGGGATGGGTTTCTGCTGTTTGGTCTCTCTCTGTCTCCATTTTACTTGTTGTAAGCTTATGCTCTCCCTCTCAAGATGCATTAAAGCTTTACTGCAGAAGGATCCTGTGTGTGTGTGCAGCAGTTCTTGCTGGCGAGATGGTAACGCTAGCCATAATATTTCTCTGATTTTCCCTTTGCAAATGTGAAAAAATGTTTTCTTGGAATCCCTGGTAGATAAAAACTGAATAATTTGCTGCAAAATTACATTTAACTTTATTCCAGCTAGATTTCTGTTAAATATAAACACATACAAAAATAGATGAGATATGTAATATATTCATATGTCTATATGTGTTTACAAATGTCAACCTATATTTTATTACTAATACATAATTCTATCAGATGATGCTGGAACTGTTATTTTCTTGTTTTATTAAGACTGTAGAAAATATACTTGAAGGAAGAAGTCACACAGGAAAGACCATGTTTAAATAATAGAAATTTCTAGTCAAGGATTAAAACTGACATAAAACAAAGGAGATATGAAATCAGCTCTAAAATTGTACCAATTATTACATAGACTTCACTAAGAATGAAATCTAAAGCTCATTAATCAATGCTGTTTTATAGTGAAACCTTGCTTTTCACAAAACTTGTTGACAAAAACAAAAGGAAGATCTCTCTTTTTTATTTCAGTGTATTATCTCTAAAAAAACAATTAGAGGTTTTCTATAGTAAGCTTTGTTTCTTATATAAAGTACTGAGAAAACAAACACAGATTTCCTCTTCAAAGAATAGAGTTGAGTTTCTAATTTGACTTTCTCTTTTCTTATGGCACTCTTCTTTCTTTAGGGAGCACAGTGCTGAGCTGTGTAAGGAAGGGTGAAGTACTTGACTTGACAGTAAGATCCTGAGAAATTTGCAAACATTAAGTACAAGTACTGTAGGTAACAATTGACTCCAACTGATGAAACAATCTTTTAAAGGGCTTATTCTATACGCTTTGTTCTTTGATGCTTCAATGAACTGTTTTGTTAGGCCTGAAAACTCAAATTCCAATATTGTTCTGCTGGCCAGAAAGCTACCTGTCACTGCAGTAAACATGTCCATTCAAGTATCTCTGCTCAAACTGTGTATTTCTGATAAGAACTTCCATAGAAAATTGTGTTAAGAAAGTTACTGTAGAGACTCGCAGATACTATATAGTCATTTTTTGTGCCCTCACTCTGGGTGACCATGTTCAATTCACCACAGGTCACAAGTGCAATGTAAAGACCTGGAGTAAGAGATCAATTTTGAATTACCACACCCTTCTCTTGATGTGAGAGACAGAAACAGCTATAGTAGTCTTCCCAAACATTTATTAAAACAATGCCACTGAGGCAGAGATCAATGGGCCTGTCATGCTGTGTACTATCTCAGTATTGGCACAAGCATGAAAATGTTCTTCCTTTCCTGAAACACTCATCAGGAGTGTTTCTGTCTGTTCTATCAGGATAATACATTCATGCATTTCTAGCATTAACTGTAGTGTCTTGGAACTGTAAATGCCCAAAACAGCTAATGTGTATATATCAGAGATGAAAGTCTTTATGTTCAAAATGTGCAAAATGTTCAGCATCTGGTGAGTGGCCTGGGTTCTGTGTCCAGGTACCACTTTCCTCTGGATGAGAACAGATAGATCTTAAGGTCAAATGTCCAGTTTCTCTCAGGACCAGCTAGAGCACTTTAGGATAAGGTTCATGCACTAAGGGAGGCTCTTGATCCCACCTGGGGGGGGGGCAGTAGAAATGATCTTCCACCAAGTGTTACATTTTATTTCTTTTAGAATGGAGTTGCTAGTATTAGGCAGCAGTGGAGACTCTGGAACTCCCTAAGCCTGTGATGATAGCAAAAGTATTACAACCCTTTTGTCAAGCTTCTGTGCTAAGCACAGCGGTGGAAGCAGGTGGATGTCTGGTGAGACACCTGAGAATAGTGATTCACCTGCGGTAAGCACAGAGCATCGGTCAGTGGGTGCCAAGCATCTTTGCCATCGCTGCCTTGATTGTCTTAGGCAGCGATCAAGCCCCCGGAATCCAGCTGCGATTCTTCCCCAGAATAAATGGAGTCTCAGATGCTCATGGTAGAGGAATGGCATAAGCATGGGAGAGCAAGCCAGGCAGTCTTTATTTATAAACCTTGGGCACTGGGGAGAGTTTTGAGGGTAAATGTGTCTGATATGCTAGGGCTAGAAATGCCAGGTTACTTAAACTGCAGTGGTACAGTACCTTATTTACATGCTTGGGGTCCTACCACAAGAAGAAAAACACAGTACTTAATTATCCTGTGGATGAGGGAAGAACTTTTAGGTATGATTAAAGGTCTTTTGCTTAAGGCTGGGATCTCATTAGCATAGGGTCAGACATTCCAGGAATCCCCAGGTGCTTGCTGAAAGGTTCTTTCAGGAAATGGTAAGCCTGTGATCTTACCTGCGGGATATGTGATGTTCCTTACAAGATCTGGGGTTCCTCAGATTAGGTGAAGAGATAACCCTGCTAAGAAAGGGAGTCCACCTTTATAGATCAAGGTCAGAGGCTATCCTGAACTATCAGATTTCAATCTTACTAGCAGAATCCCACAATGTAGAGCATTCCTGTGGTCTATTGTTACCTTGTCTATAGAGTGTGTTAAGTTAAAAAATTCCTCTGATTGTTTCATGGTTCCTCTTGCTATATGCAGTTTATTTTATATGTGTGTAATAGTATAAATGTATATGTAAAAAGTTTGCAGTACATAACAAATGGAATGGAAGAAAGGTCACTAGGAATTTTTTCTGTGTGTTATATGGTGTTGTGTATGATGGTGGTGGTAGTGGAGGGGTGTGTGTGTGTGTGTGTGTGTGTGTGTGTGTGTGTGTGTGTGTGTAAGAGAGAGTACTTCTTAGCATGAGGCTTGGCATATGTGTCTTTGGGTAGCAGTCACAGGTTGGTGTGAGGTGTTTTTCCTTATTTACTGTCCATCTTTGTCCTTTGAGACACACTCCCCCACTGAATCTGAAACACACAGCTTTGACTGGTCAATGAGCTTCAGGGATCTTCACATATCAACCACCAAATTGTAGCACTATGGATACAGACCAACACTTATTCTTCCTTTTTATATGGAAGTTGGAGATCAATATCAAGTCTTCATACTTCCTCAGCATGGACTCTACCACCTGAGCTCCTTCAGGGGGAAAATCCTTATGTGTAGCTTAAGAGTTTTCTCTGGGTTGAACATACCACTAGACCCTCAGTCTAAGGGGTATATTAAAATTCCCACACTGAGCTATGAGGCCCTGTTTTCTTTGAAGTTATGCTGTGTTAAAGTTTGACTTGGTGGACAGTTTTTAAGGAGCCACAGTGTCAGCCATGGAAGCTTTTCACTGGTAGAGCTTTAGTAGTCATCCATGCTGCAAGTGACTTTTTAGTGATGCAGTCTTTGCATGACCTATGCTACTGTAAGTAACATCAATAAACTCATTGCTTAAGTACAATGGGGCATAATTCTTCCTGTGGTCTGTTGTTACCTTGTCTATAGAGTGTGAAAAGACATACACATTAATCTTACATCCACAGGAAAAGTTATATGACAAACTTTCTTATATTACATTATAGATTCACGTATTGTACACTGAATCCATCATCCTAGGAACCTGGTGAAATTCTTTTGTTAATATATATGCTGATTCTACTGTCATTTTGATATTTTATGTGTTAAAGTAAGTTCTTGGAGAAACAGGACAATTAAGAACTCTAGATAGAGAGACCAAAACTCCTTTGGCAAAAATATACCGTAGAAATTTCTGCAAACAAGTGCCTAAAATAGAAAAGCAGGAAAGATACAAGAATAAAAACCATAGGAAAATACCAAATTATGTGTGAAAATAAGCTAGTTATACAGTCATTAGCAACACCATTTTATTGATTTATATATTAGATACTGATATAATATATAATTAAATATCCTTCTGGATAAATAATAAAGATTTCTTATTAAGATTAGTATATTAAGTACGGTTTTAGAGACTAGGAAGACAGCTCAGTGGGTAACAGCACTTTCCATACATGTCTGAAAAGCTGACCTTTCGTCCCCAGGACACACACTAAACTAGGCTTATACCAGGATTGCCCCTAACCTCATTTCTCCCCAAAGTATATGGGAAACAGATACAGGAGTATGTCTAAATTCTTCTGCTCCAACTAGCCTGAAGCATGCTTTGGTAGGAGTGAGAAAAGGGGAAGAGAGGGTAGGTGGCGGGGAGGGGGGTGGGGGGGGGAGAGTAGGAAGGAAGAAGGGAGGTAGGGAGGGAAAGAGATAGAGACAGAGAAAGAAGGAAGTTGGGATGTAGGGAAGGAGGGGAGGAATGAGAGAGAGAGAGAGAGAGAGAGAGAGAGAGAGAGAGAGAGAGAGAGAGAGAGAGAAATCCTATCTAAATGTCCCAAACAAAGTAGAAGGTGAGAACACACATAAGGGCTTGCTCTCTGACCTTCCCACATGCACAATGGCATAAGTGTGCCTACATGCACATGCAAAAAGGAGTTTACATACAAACATACATATATAGTCACATTCTACACACACAGCGTGGTTTTAAGCACAATGTTTTCTTTTTATACTTGTAAAAGGAAACCATATTTTATTACTTTAGATTTGGGAGAGCACCACGCACTCTAAAATGCGTTTCTTGATCTATATATGACTCATGCAAGTCACGAGACATCTCTAGGTTACGATTTGAAGCTTAGAGCTGTTGGGTCCTACTGAATAGTCTAACAGTCACATAGCCATCTGATCCCCGGGTTTGCCCCTCATGTACTTACATCGGCTGTGTAGTTTTGAGAGGGGAGTGCATGACACATGAACTGCCAGGAGGGCTGCATCTGCTTTGCAAAAACCCATGCCAACCTTTCAAAAAACAAACTGAAACAAATCTGCACAGAGACCATGCCCTTTCCTCATCCGATTTGCACTTTACTCACTTTGGAGTCCATTGTTTTTGTTCCCTCTATTATGTATATCTCTCCACACAGACAGGAGATAACAGGTAAAGTTCCCTTAGGACAGAGTGACACCAAGTATAGCAGTTCTTTGTTAAGCTGTTATAATTCCCAATAATTCTCACAGCTAATAATTAATTTCACCACACAGTGGCCCTTTGGAATTATTAAATTGATTTCTGCAGATTATTATTCAACACTTAGTGAAAACCCAACTGTGTACCAGGTGCTGTCAGAACACAAAGCTCGTTTCATTGCCACCCACTGGGCCTAATTGCAACCCAAATTAAACAGGTAAATCAAACCAACAGAAACACTGACAGACTTCGCAAGCACAGTGGTCATCTCCCAGAGTAAAGGAGCTAAAAGGCCAAGCAGTTTCTATCAGCTTATTATCACACCTACCACAATGACCTTAACTGCAACTGATTTTAGGAATGTTTAAACTAAAAAGTACCAGCACTATGTTTGATTGCTATCATCAAGATTTCTTTCCCCATTGAAAAAAATTCAAAATATAGTATAGCGTTTTCACATAACTTATGCTAGTGCCTCTCTAATTGTGTTTGCAGGATTCATAGGGAAGCTTTCTGTAGGGATAATTGCTCATGTTGGGGAAGATCTGTAATTTGGCTCATGAGCACTTCAGAAAATTACTGAAAATGTTGTGAGGAGAATTTCCTACAAACACACAGACCTGCAAAGTATAAATAGGTGCTGTTTTCAGAATCGTCCTCAAGACTCTTTAAGAAGTTTGTTTCAAGAATTTTCCTTTCCCAATCTGTAGGCAGATTCTCAATTTGACAATATCTTTTGCTTCAGAAGATTTTCAATTTCATGAGGTTCCATTTATTAATTGTTGATCTTAGAGCCTTAGCTGTTGGTGTTCTGGCTGGGAAGTTGTCTCCTGTGCCAATGAGTTCAAGGCTCTTCTCCCCTTTTTCTTCCAACAGATTTAGTGTATGTGGTTTTATGTTGAGGCCTTTAATCCACTTGGGCTTTAGTTTTGTACAGGGTGATAAATATGTATCTATTTACATTTTTTACAGGACGACATCCAGTTAGTCCAGCACCTTTTGTTGAAGATGCTATATTTTTTTCCATTTTATGGTTTTGGCTCCTTTGTCAAAAATCAAGTGTCCATAGGCTTGTGGGTTTATTTCTGGGTCTTCAATTCAATTCTGTTGAACAACCAGCATATTTCTATGTCAGTACCATGCTGTTTTTATTACTGTGGCTCTGTAATACAGCTTGAGATCAGGGATGGAGATTCCTCTGGAAGATCTTTTATTGTACAGGATTGTTTTTGCTATTCTGGGTTTTTTTTACTTTTTCTTATAAAGTTGAGAATTGATCTTTCAAGGTCTGTAAAGAATTGTGTAGATATTGTGATAGGCATTTCAATGAACCTGTAAATTTCTTTTGGTAAGATGGCCATTTTTACTATATTAAATATGTTAGAAAGAGTGGGGAAGAGCCTTGAGCTCTTTGGTACAGGAGACAACTTCCTGAACAGAGCATCAACAGCTCAGGCTCTAAGATCAACAATTAATACATGAGACCTCATGAAACTGAAAAGCTTCTGTAAGGCAAAGGACACCGTCAGCAGAACAGAACTACAGCCTACAATCCAGGAAAAGATCTTCACCAACCCAATGTTGACAAAAGAATAATATCTAAAGGATATAAAGAACTCAAGAAATTAAATATCACCAAACCAAATAATCCAATTAAGCAATGGGAGACAGAGCTAAACAGAGAATTCTCAAGAGAGGAACATTGAATGGCCGAGAAGCGTCTAAAGAAATGCTTAATGTTTTTAGTTATCAGGAAAATGCAAATTAAAAGAACTCTGAGTTTCCATCTTAGACCTACCAGAATGGCTAAGATAAAAATTCACATGACAGCACATGCTGGGAAGGATGTGGAGAAAGGGGAACACTCCTCCATTATTGATGGGAGTGGAAAGTTATATAAACACTTTGGAAATAAATCTGGCACTTTCTCAGAAAACTGGGAATAGTGATACCTCAAGACTCAGCTATATCACTCGTGGGCATATACCCAAAAGATGCTCACCAGACAACAAGGAACCACAGTTTCTTTACCCCTTCTTCTTTTGAAGGATATCTAGGTTGTTTTCAGATTTTTGGATATTACAAATAAAGCTGCTATGAACATAACTGAACAAATGCTCCTTGTTGTCTGATGAGCAAATGAATGGAACTAGAAATGATCATCTTAAGTGAGCTAGCCTAGACCCAGAAAGGCACGCATGGTATATACTCACTTATAAGTGGATATTAGCCTAACATAGATGGCCTCCGAAAGACTCTACGTAGCAGGGATTGCAACAGATGCTGGGACTTTCTGCTAGACTCTGGGTGGAGCTCTGAGAGTGATATGGAAGAAAGTGGGGAAGGAAGGACCCAGAGGGTTCAGCAGCCCCACAAGGAGAACATCAAGGCTGGTGGTACAAGAACCCATGGTTGGGGGTGGGGCCTGCACAAACTGTTGCACCAACCAAAGGTAAGGCCTACAGTAAACCTAAACACCCACCCCAATCAGATATAGCGAATAGACAGCTCATTCTCCAGAGTTGTGGGCAAGTGTGGAATGCCTCTGACATGAACTTTGGTGTTCCCTGATTTAATCACTTCTCTTTGGTGGGGAGGCCCAGGGTGGCACACAGAGGAAAGGGAAGCAGGCTGTCCAGATGAGACCTGATAGGCTGTAGCCATATGGTGAGGGAGGAGGTCCCCTTTTGTCAGAGGTTTAGGAGAGGGGAGTAGGGCAAAAGAGGGGTAGAGGGTGGAAATAGGAAGATAGAAGTGAGGGAATAATAATCAGTAAGTAATCTGAATAAATTATAATAAATTAAATTTGAAAAAAGGAAATACCTTACAGAATGATCTCCTTTATTGCTTAAGAAGCAGATTTTGTAGTTCTCTGCTCTTATCCTCCATTCAAGCCAGAGCTTTATATTTGAAATGCCATGATGTTGGGATAAGTCTTTTAACCTATTTTTGTGGGTTTTTTTTTAAATTGTAAATTTAGGGGCTCATTCATTATCTATAAATGTTTTCTAATACTGATTTTTCTAAATTGCTAGGGAACTCAAGTGAGTATGAGGCAATTAACATCTTTACTTTGCTACTTACATTTGAGCTCTTTCAAAGGAAAATTCCAGAAAAGGGACTTATTTAAAACTATAGTCTTACAAATCTGCCAAATGTTGGACGCAGAAAATGGAACTAAGAAATAAATATTGAAATGGACATGGCTTTAGCCTTTCCAAATTGTGTGAGCTTACTTTTGCTTTGTAGTTTCTGCATTTTTTTTCCTTGGGACACTATTTGTTATTTGTAGAAGGTATCCTGAGAGGTCAAATGTTCTGAAAGTAGAATTTCTTCTTGTACAAACCATAAATTTTGTAAGCACTCTTTGTTATTGACATTTACTGATTTCAAGGTGCATTAAGTATAATTATTTGTTTTATAAGGGCAACTGTAAGGTGTGCATTTGAGTAGCATGCGTCACTGGATTTGTCATATTCCTGGTTCCTCTCTATAATGTATCCCATCGCTACTCTACAGGTAGAAATTGTACTGATTTTTCATTATTGATACTTAATATAATGGTTCCACTTGAGGGCTATGTAAAAAATAGAATCTCATATGGTTTTTTTTGTTTTTTGTTTTTTTTGTTGTTGTTGTTGTTTTTCGAAACAGGGTTTCTCTGTGTGGCCTTGGCTGTCCTGGACTCACTTTGTAGACCAGGCTGGCCTCGAACTCACAGCGATCCGCCTGCCTCTGCCTCCCAAGTGCTGGGATTAAAGGCGTGCGTCACCACGCCCGGCGAATCTCATATGTTTAACATGCCAGCATCTTACCTGCAGTGTGCTAAATGAATCTCATATTTGTTATATAGTGCTCTTTCCCCTTTGTTAGGAATACGGGAGCTAACATGTACATTGATATGTTCACATTCCAGAAAGCCTGAGTTGGTGACTGTGCTAATGGTATTATGAAGATACCTGTGACAGTTTTGGGTTCACCAATAACAGAACAAGTAAGTGGATACTTCAGAAATATGAAGTTCCGAGTAATGGATATGATATAGAATAAAGATGTGAATGAGCAACTATATAATTGCAAAAAAATAGACAATCCACAAAGTCAATAACAGAGTTGAGAATCCAGCACAAGCAATGAAATGATAGATAAGACTGAAGAAAGAAAATAGGAGAATGAATGGCCTTAGTGTATGCATGGATTCTGGTCATGGTATTGTATGAAATTTGGTCATCCATAATGTCATGGGTTGAAACTCAATAGCCCAATGGAAGCATTAATGAGCAGGTAGAACATTTACTGGAAAATGTAGTAAGATCATGGAGCCAGAACCTCAATGTAGGGAATAGTACTGATAAAAGAGGCATCATAAACTCTCTGGAACTTTCTATCAGGAAAGGACACAGTATGTAGTCTAGAAAGCAGATTACATGATTAAAAACCTCCTGGTGTCTAATGTTCGACTTCCAAGTCTACTGAGCAGCAAAGAATAAATTAATGCTATTTGCATGTTCATGATGGATATTTATGGAGACACTTTTAAAGAGAACAACACATCAACAGTTTAATAACTTGATTGTCCACATATTAGCCGATGTGGCATGTTTCATTTGGTGTACAGTAAACATTGAATATACTGAAAGTAGTTTACAGCATTTTTTAATACAATACTGCCAACCACCAATACTTGGTAGAGGAAATGAAATTTATTCTAATGACATGCAAAATGTGATTTTAATTTTGGTTTGATTCTGAATGCAAACAAGAGGCAACAAATTATATAAGCAGAACTCATCTTTGTTTTCTATCTCTTTTAATCATTAGATGTTCTTTGTTAATTTCTCATATTCACCAAATATACATTGGATTTTAATGTTTCCCCAAATGTTATTGTAGATACTTGAATCCTGGAATCCAGTAGTGAAGGAAATAAAGGATGTCTGCCTCCCTTTCCCTGCCCACATTTCTATCTGTCTGTCTGTCTGTCTATCTATCTATCTATCTATCTATCTATCTCCTTTAGTGGATCCCTGGACAGCAAGCCAAATTTTCCCCATTTCTTGATGTGTTTCATTATCTGTATAATGTCCTTACAACAATTTACTAATTAAGGTAAAATCACCTGACAGAGGTAGTGTAATATTCTGGACATACAACACCTTGGTGATTGGAGACTCTAGGCTAGCTAACACGTTATAATCACACATGTCAGGATTTATTTTTCTTTTGTAAATTTCTGAATTTTTCAGCTTGACTCACATATGCTTTATTTCTTGGATGGGATCCATTTCAAACTCCATTTCAGTGTGTGGATGTAAGGAATTAACACATTTTGCTGAAACATTTGTAAGCTAATTAAATTATCTTTGTGTAACTGTTTCCACCTTATGTATCAAAGTCATTATCCTAAACCTTGAATTGAGCATATGATTAAATTAGGAGGATACATCTTCCTAGAAACAGGAAGGTGCAGTACGTAAAAAAAATGGACTAATACTATAGCCATGAATTTTGTTCTGAAAATGTAGGACTATAAAATTAAAACAGTCTATGGAGAAATGGGATAAAATTTGGCATGAGACAAGCAAATAGACATTTTCTTGCCAAGGCATGCAGTGACTTATGCATAAACTCAACTTAGAAAACATTCTTTTTCTCAGGTTCCTCAAGCTAACATTTTGGACTAGATTATTATTTGCTCTCAAGCAGTTCCTTGCACTTTGCAGGATATTTATTAGTGTCTCTGCTTTCTCCCTTCTAGATCCCTGTAGCATCATACTCTACCAAAGGGGGGGGGGAGCATTTTCCAACATTAACAAATATTTCCTGAGGAATGAAATGGTCTTGAACCATAAAGCAAGGCCTCACAAAGTGTCTTCTTGAGCCAGCAACCAGTGTGTCATAAAAGCCTAGCACTGGGGCCTTGGAAGGGAATTCCGTGTGGAAACGGAGAAATTCGTGAACAGATAGGTATCTGTTCTTCAATGGTTGGGAACAACTTTTATTATTGTGACTCTTGTATTATCCCCTTTCAATATGCTTTATTAAGTAAGAGAAAGTGCTTGAATTCTGAGAAGCTACAGCCGGTTGCTGTGTTTAGGCTTCACCTGAAGAGGATATAACACAGGACAGCTTCAGGAATCTTGCTCTTGCATCCAAATAGAAGTTTTGTATAAAGAGCAGACTGACAGCCAATAACAGACCACCAACAAAACAACGTTAATCTGTAGCATGCTAGTAGTTTTTTTCCACTCTCCAATGATGTTAGCGGTAGACTCATGGAGATATGTAAATCTAACTTCTAAGGATAGGTGGTAGAAATAAAAGAGTAAGTTTGATCTTACTCCTACAATCATAAAATTTTTTCAGTTTCTGACTCAAATGTAATGTGAGTTTCTGGATCACAAAAGAGACAATAATTAGGGTTGTCCTAATTATTCTTAAAATGCTTTGAAGTGACTCCATGACCCAGGCAACTTATGAAAAATTCATTTAGTTGGGGAATTGCTCACAGTTTCAGAAGGTGAGTCTGTGATTATTATGGTAGGGAACAAGGGAACAGACAAGACAGCCATGTCACTGAAGCAAAAGTCAAGAGCTTACATCTTATCTGCAAGTTTGAGGCATAGAGAGACAGAGAGAGTAATATGAATCAAATATTTATAAGTACTTTTGCCAAGTTATGAAGTTTCTAGTTAAAAAATTTTTGATCAGCGATATGCCACAAAACTGTATGAACAAAAACATACAAGCTACAGTGTTATTTATAATAAAATCACAGAGAAATACTTAATGCCTTAGCATATAAACATGGTGTAGATTATAGAGATGCAGCCCATGTCATCAAACAAATTTTTCAAACTTACATTTTTGACAATGAAGAAAGTGTTTATAAGACATTAAGGTAAGGTATTACAAAATATTCAACAGATATTTTCTGATGGATAATTTGAACACACTTGTAAGTCTCTTTGTATGTACCATGAAAGAACTTAAGGATCATGAACACTGAGTTATAAAAATAAAACGGGTAAATACAAAATTGATTTATAACAAAATTTATAACAGAATGGGTAAATACAGCCAGGCTATAAGTGTTCAGGCATATCTCCCCATGGCTTTTGAATTCCCTATTTATGTTAAATTTGCAAAGCACAAGAAAATTTCTATATAAATATTTTCTTTTGGACTTAAACATCGTTCATTGGCTACGAACCCTTCTGCTCCTGTAGGAGACTCAGGTTTGGTTCTCAATAAGCTACATGGTAATTCACCAATGTCTGTAACTTCATTTACAGCAGATATCATATGCCCTTCTCTCAACCACAGGCATAGGCACAAACATAACGCAATACATTCAGGCAAAGCACTTATACACATACAATAAAAATAAATAAACCTATAAAGTGGTCTCTGCAACATGAGAACTGACAGTATTTAATTCTGTGGGAGGCAAAGGGTGATATTTTCTTCAAAACCAGTATAAATCATAGTATAAAATGATAGAAGATGAGATTTACTTAAATGATTTATATACTAAAATAGAATAACTGCAATATAATAATGTACCATGATTGACTCAGAAATGAAATGTTACTTTGAGAGTTTACGAGAAGGATTGTATCATTTCCACAAGTCTGCTTATCACTAATAAATAATACAGTTGATTATTAAATTAAAAACTTAAATTAAAAATGAACAAAAATGAAACCTCATTAAAAGACACAAGCAGTTCTCCAGTTGCTTAAAAATACAGTTGCCAATTTTATTTTATTTCAAAGATGCATTGATAAACACCTGTGAATCCCGTGGCTGTATGAGAGGAGTTGCCCGAGGTAAAGGGGGTGTGTCTGTCAAGGAAGGAAGTATGTGATAGCTGCAGCTCACATGATAGGCCTTGTGCAGTCGTCAGCTATTTCAATACGACCTATGGACAGCAAAATGATTTCTGACTGCTCTGATCAATATTTGGAGCATCAGCATGTCACATCATGATCCTTGTCACATCAAATGGCTTCCTCTGTAACCACTGTTTGATTCCATTTCCCTGTCTTTTTGTCCTGAATATGGTCTTGAAATTGAGTCATTGACTGTTTTGTCAACACACTACAGGTCTGTGGCATTTCTGCTTTGTCCATCATTAGCCTTGTCAAATATGACTTGGTAAGGAAAATATATCCCCTTGGAGTTAAGAAAACACTATTCTGGAAAGCAACAAATTATAGGCTATTATTATTGTACAATTTCAGAGAGAAGTGGGAAGTGATTTGCCCAGGGGGAATATGAAGTAACCATGAAGGATTATGACCCCAAGTATCTTAAAAGAAATTAAAAAGCAAAAATGTATAATGATTAGGGAATCTTTGTGCCATCAATCTGCCACTTCTGTTTCTTAATTTCAAAAAGAACAGTTAAGCTAGTATAGCATTTACAAATGGAAGTGTTAAGATCGAACTCTACCACTGTTGATCTACTGCCACATGCACACAAATAGCCTGGTAAACATCTAAAATGCTGCTGTAACAAGGAAGTAGAAATTATTTTTAAAGACATGGTCATTAGAAAAAAAGTGGCGTAAATGGAGGCAGGAAGGCAGGAGCATGATTGTCTATTTATAGAGGTCTCAGGCTATCTGTCTATACACACAGTGCACATTTTTCCTCTTTTGTGGTAATAGAAAAACCCAAACAGGCAATTTTCTAGACAAGCAAATGAATAGGTATAATGGTGTGTGACATTTTAAAAATATAAACGGACACATGGAATGTCCTATTTCCTAATAGTATAATTCTGACGCATATGAATTCTGTCAATAGACAGAGTAAACAAAAATACCACCAGGGACGGTGAAATAATCACAATCTGTTAATACAGTCCACGGCTCTCTTCATCCTTAGCTTCCATGTATAGTTTATACTCCTGCCTTCATTTTTCAGAAACAGATTGCAGGTGTATGGGAGAGAACCTCCTTGAGAAGATAATTTCCACATGTAATGCACCTTATCGCTTTCTGCCTCTCTGTTACTCCTTCATGTTCGTTTTATTGATTCTTCTAAATCAAATGTATTTGCTCTCTTTTATCCGTGCACCCAGTCCTGTGTGTGTTTCTTACTACTCACCTTTTCATAGGTTTCTGAGTTCTGTTCAACTTGCTTTCATTTTTATAAACGAAATAACTAAAGCATCATGAAAGCCTCTGAAATCTTTCTCAGGTGGGCAGGAAATTGAGACCATGTTTTACCTGTAAAGTTTTTTTTTTTTTTTGTCACATTTCTATGATGTTTGTATCGTACACAAGTGCATGGGTTGGCCATTGTATTTGTACACATATTAGTACAAATTTGTACACGTTGATCCCAGGAAGCTTACTGTTTGATTGAGGACAGAGACAGTGTGAAGAGGTAATTATTTTAGGTGTTGCTTTTACACTGTCAATCTGTTGGGAGATGAAAAATTGACCCAGCAAATGAAAGCAAGATCACCCTGCCAGTGCAGTGGGAAATGAATGTGTTCGGGAGACAGGCTGCTTTACCTTGGGAGGAAAAGCAGTTGAAAGTTTTTGAAACGTGTGGCACCCTGCCTGCTGAATGTTTATCAAGATTAATTTGGGTTATGATGCAGAACGCTCGAAAAGCCTGAGTTAAGACTCCATGGGCAGGGAGGGGAGCGATGATGACTTATAATTCAACCTCTGACCATGAAGTTGGGCACAGTCACCATTTTCTTTTATATATTTTCTCCTTCTGTGAACTGCGATTTGAACCTGGATCCTTGTACTTTCTGCATGAATAATCTAGCACTGATTAACATCTTCAGTTGTAGCTGTGGTTGAAAATCCCAAGGGGTCCATTTTGGGATTTTTGTTTGTTTGGTTTTGGCATAGGTAGTACTAACTCCCTCTCCCAAGTCAAACTAGACTTGGGTTTTACACATTTTAAAATCTCTCTGTGTGTACCTCTGTATGTGCTCATCTGTCTGTAAGCACACATGCATCCACATATGGAGGCCAGGGATCGATTCCAGGTATCTGATTCTATGGCTTTGCATCTTCTCTTTGTTTGTTGCCTTGAAGCAGGTTCTCTCTCTCTCTGAACATAGCTTCCCAATTTGCTAATTCTCAGGGGCTAGTGCATTCCAGGGACTTTTCTGCTCAGACTCAGGGTGTGAGATGTACTGGGATTACAGGCACTTGCCACTGTGTGGAGCTTTTCCATTGATGGCATGGGCCAATACTCAGTTCCTTTTGCTGACATGGCAGATGCTTTACAGACTGAACCTGGTCTCCAGCCCTTGTTCTTTACAGCTCTTTCTGTGAACCAGTCCTGCCAGATGCTCTCAGAATTTTAGTCTTTGCTTCAGCTTTTCCTTGTCCGGCCGATGCTGTCTAATGTCCCTCCTTTCCTCAGTCTCCTGAAGCTTATTTTTGGTTTTTTGTTTTCTTTTGTTTGGTTGGTTGTTGGTTTTGCGTGTGTTTGTTTGTTTGTTTTTGTTTTATGAGACATGGTTTCTCTGTGTAGCACTGTCTGTTCTGGACTCCATTTATTGACCAGGCTGGCCTCAAACTCACAGAGATCAACTTGCCTCTGCCTCCCAAAGTGCTGGGATTACAGGCATGTGCCACCCTGCTCAGCTCTGCAGCCTTTCTTAATAACACTATTGTTGGAGTTTGCTTTCTATGGCTGAGATCAAGCTGCGTGACCAAGTGCAAGCAGGGATTCAATGGCTTATTGGCTTACATACCCCAACTACAGTCTCTCAGGAAAGAGGTTCCGGGTAGGAATTCAAAGAATGGACTTTCTTTTTTTCTTTGTCCTCCCCTTAAAGAAATCTAGTATTAAGTGATTTTACAGAATATCAAATAATTCTCTGTCATAGTTCAATTATTTGACTTAAAGTAGATTGGCTCCTACTACTAAGAACACACACACACACACACACACACACACACACACACACACACACAAGCAAACAAAACACACACTTGTAGAATAATATTCCTCTCGTTATTAAGTATATGTCCTTGTTCGTGTACGTACGAACAGGCATGTTTGTGAATGTGTAGTAGGTACTTGGTCACTCAGGAGTAAAACTGAAAATCTGCAAGCTTTGTGGAGAAGAGATTATTTCTCACCTGCAGTAGCATTCTAAGAGTCTTCTGTGATTGTGCATGCACGTGGGCTTTCTTTCAGTCCTCTAGGGAAATCAAGAAATGGTGAAAAAAAATATACTAGTTGCTTGCTTTTCACACCTATAAACAAGCTGTTTCCACCTTTTCCTAGAAAATTGCTGACCATGAGATCATTAAATGCGTTGGTGCTACTCGGGAACAATAAAAGGTGCAGGGGTAGTGTTTTGACAAAGATTTCTACTGCCTACATTGCCTGCTTTAAAACCAAAACACAGAAGGGGTTTTGGAGCTGTGAGGCACACATAGGAGTGTAGGCATGGCTCATTTTGAGACTAGAAGCTTACTCTCACCTCAAAGGCTATCCTAAGGTCCTAAGAAAAGTAATCTATCAGAATCCTTCAGCTTGGAAGAGCAGATAATAGATAAAAATCTCCTGTATTTCTGATAGCACCTTTCTGCTCTTACATCAGCCCTCCCTGAAAGCAATTCTTTGGTTTTGATCTCTGAGTCTGTACATGTTTCTACCCCATCTTTGTCTCTAGCTTGCTGATTAAAAAAACAAAACAAAACAAACAAACAAACAAACAAACAAAAAAACCCGCCTGGGAGCTCTCTGAATCAGGGGTGAGTTAGTTGACCACTCTAAGGAGCCAGAACAAACTGTTGGCTAAAGGACCTTTTGTCCACTACAGGTTTGCTCAGACTCTGGGCAGAGACAAGGGCCCTGGGGCCAGGGATTCTGAGTCCTATCAGTCTTTCGTAACAGGTGTCACATTAAAGTGACGTGTTGTGTTTCCATTCCACCAGCAGAAATCTTGATCAACCCCAGACTTTGGATAGGCCCAGACACCACAGCACTGTTTTCCCTACTACCTGAAATGCAGGTCACACAAACAGTCAGTGGAGAGGTATGGGGCGTGGTGAGGCTCTGCCCTGGCCTGAGGGTTCCCTTCTCCCAGTTCCTCCATTTACATTACTGGAGCTCTCTTTTCATAGTCTAATGTGGAGGTGTAACCTCATCCTGCTAATCCTGGACAATGCAAAGAAAACTCCAGGCCCTCCAACACCTGAGCACTCAGCAGCTCCCCACACAGGGCATTCCATTCACCCCAATGAATTGGGACCTTATGAACCCCTGCTTGTCTTTCTTCCAGGAATCAGACACCCTAGAGGACAGGTGTTTCCTTCCTCCACGAGGGAGGAGTCAGGAGGAAGTTTCAAAGCCTTGAGGATGCCAGACCAGATTGGGGTTAAGTCCAGGGCAGACACAGACTCTACCACCCCTGCTCTGTAAGAACCAAAGGATGATCCACCAAGTCTCTCCCTCCCCAAGCCTCTGAGCCCAGTGTTTCTGAGGTTCTCCCTCTGCAGCGCTCAACAATCTCACCGCGTTTGCAAGGGCAGAAGGAGCATGAGGCTGCAAGTGTCCAGGCTTCCCTGTTTCTGGAACGACTTGTGAGTGTGCCCCATCGGCACGCTGAGCACGAGCCACACGGTCTACAGTGGTTTGTTCTCTCCTGAAGTCACCTCACATCGGCCTAGCTAAGCACGAGGCACCTGGGCTCGAACCCATGGCCTGGGCCCCATTGCGCACGAATCCCGGGGCCGCGCGTGCCTGGCTGAGACGGTGTGCGCGCGGAGGGATCCGCCGGGGCCGCGCCTCCCCGCCCCGTCCCGCCCCCGCCTCCTCCCGCCGGCTCCGCTGCCGCCGCGGCGGCCGCTGCTGCTGCCGCCGCCGCCGCCTGGATATAGTGCGGCAAGGCGCGGAGCTTGCAGTCACTTTGCGAGGAGGAGCGCGCGGGCTGCGGGCGGCTGGGGCACCCGGGATCGGCGGCGGGCTAGCAGAGGCGGCCGTGGCAGCGGAAGGTTCTCTCTCCGGGGCTGGACTTAATAACTTTGGAATTGTCCGCCAGTGTCACGTCCTGAACATGAGCCTCCTGCTCTCCTTCTACCTGCTCGGGTTGCTTGTCAGTAGCGGGCAAGGTAGGAGTGTGCGGCTTTTTCTTGCTTACTTTCCCTCCCCCTTCCACTCGGAGAGGCAAAGAGCGAGGTACCCGGGCAAGGAAACGAAGGCACCAAAGTTGCGGTGCTTCTCGAGGAGGTTGTTAGAATTCTAGCTTTTTCTTTTTTGGATGCTCCTAAAATTCTGTCCGTTTTCTCGGAAGACCCTTAAATAAGAGGAGACCGTGCAGAATTGGAGATAGGCATCGGTGTGAAAGAGATCAGGGGGAAACTGCCGCTGCTTCTGGGATTTTTGGCTTTCTCTCTTATTACCCGAAATTGGATGAGTGTGTTTGGTGTGTATTCATAGTTAAACATCTGAGACTGCGGAAGGGAAGGGCACGATAGTGTTTTACAGAAGAAGCAAAAAACTATCAGCATTAAAGTCATTTATCAAAAATCTCCGTGGTGTGGAAGAAATTCAATTCTTAGAGATTCTTTTCTCTTTTTCCCAACACCAATTCTTGGCTGTGAAGTGAACGTTTGATGGCTTATTTATGTTGGAAACTAACAGGGGCCATAGATGCTGTAAGACAGCAAATGGCTAAAACTAGGGTTGTGTTGCAGGCATTCATTGTGACCCCCCCCCCCACCTCCTTTTGACTATAGCAAAATCCGAACACGTTCTATCATTCGATTTGGATTGCACCTGTAAGGGATTTGAGTGGTTGTGGAGCACTGGGGAGTATTTTTTTTTTTTTTTTTAATTTGGGTGGGGAAGGAAAAAGGACGGTGATAAAATAACCCCAGGGGCAGTTGGTGGAAGCGATCCCTGATAATTCGTTTATAGATGCCATGCATTTGTCTCTCCTGCTTACATAGTTCATGTTCACATAAAATATATTCACAATCATTCGAAACGTTTTCAACTGTCCAGACAAGTTTGGACATTTAATTGGGGAGACAAAAATGCCAAAATGTACCATGGCGGAAGTCTTTAAAGGCAAAGGGAATATTCATCCCTTTTCAGTTGGTTAAAATTATAGAAATGCCATGTTATTTGGCCTGCTTTTTCTATGAAATTAATAAATTGCAAGATAAGTTAAAATATCTTCTCTAAATCCAATTCTAAGCATTTTTCCCCCACCTCTTCAGTGTTGCTCGTTTGGTCCAGCAGGGGGTGGTAGAACACCATTTTAAGCAAGAAATGATTGTTTCTGCTCTTGCACACACTGTCTGTCCTTCTATCTTTCTTCAGCAAGGCTTGGCATTTTGGATGTAAAACCTTTCTTTCTCTGTCCTTCTCCCCAAAGTACTGCATTAGCAAGTGATGAACTGCGATTGGATGCAGATTTTTATGTTCTGAAGTAAGAATGCACGTGCCAGGATGCTGCTCTCATTTATAAAGTGCCTCAGGAACAAGCGTCTCTTTCTCCCATCCTATGTTCGGATGGGTGATATGTCAGTCTCAGAAAAAACTGCAGATAGATCCATCTGAAGCTAATATTAGTCTCATTCATTAACTCAGTCACTTCTCTTGCAAAGCTCAGCATACACTTGCTCACCACAAGGTACAAAGCTGTCATTTTGGGAAGGTGGCTGAACGCATTTAACCGTTCGGTTATAGCACAGACAGGTATTCCTGAATCCGAAGAGCCAGTCAGGAAATTTAACTTAGATGAAATTGCAATTAGAGGAGTGTAGGGTGGAGTAATACGGGGAAAGTTCGTGCAGGTGAGCTGTCTGGAGAAAATCATGTCAGTTGGGGGAGTCTGTGCATTTGTCATTGCTGATGCTAAGTGTGTTGGAATTCAGGGATAGGAGAGAGGTTGGAAGGTTTTAAGCATCTAGGTGCACACAGTACACAAAGAGTGATACACTTTGCTTCCCTCGATGGAACATGTATTTGAGATTGTGATTCAGCTGATTTATAATCAGCACACAGGGTGGTTATAGAGAGGAGCTGTGCAACAGAGGCATGCCTGCAGGGGAACCCATAGTCCTTGTCATTAAACAGGGCAGAAGGATGGCATCTTTGTAAAGAAAATCTCTCTGTCTAGTGCAGTGGAATGACATGGACAGAACCATAGTTGAGTATCCGGGGGAACTAGCTTTTGTGTGAACAAGCATGTAGTATTGCTGTGCTGTGTGTCATAATGAAGTCGGAGATGCCTGGAAACAGAAGTCCTTATCCCGGAGTCTGATTTCTCCAGGCTGCTGTTTTCTTCTCTAATTAAGGGTGCAGCAGCAAGGATCAGAACCACCACTGGGAGCTGGTTTTCTTTTTTTAATGAACCGTGTGTAACTCACATTTCTATTTATTCTTTTTTTATTTTTATTTTTGATGGAGCCATGAAAACCTACCAGCCAGTGACCCCAGGCTTTGCCTTGGAAATACTAAAGCCTCAGCTGGCTGATTTATGTTTCCAACAATGTACTTGCAGGGGATTTTATGAAGCATGATTGAAGCTATTGCTTGGGAAAGTGGTCTGCAGTTTGACTGGGGAAAAGCAACGATGATGTATTCCCTTTTAAGTAGTCAAAACGTTTTTGAACCACAACAGTTGAATGGAAGAAAATGACCCAAGTGAAAAACCAACTAACTTAAGTGGATGCCAATACTGTAATTAGCTAACGAGGCCTAATAGCTCCAGCCCTTATTTTCAACCCTGTGTTATTGTTCATGCTGGTTAGAGCTTTTTATTAAAAATTGAAATAGAAATGTTCCTTTAAAAGCTTTCCATTTCCACTGAAGGATTAATATCTGATGAAGGAAGGTTGTCAACTTTGAACTTAGCTGCCCATGGAAAGAAATGTATAATTCCTTTACTTGTGCAACAATTTGTACCTTATATTTAAGACTTGGTCATAGCCTCTGCTGTCATAAATTACAAGTGAATCTCTCATTAGCAGGACATTTGCTGTTTTTAAGTCAAATTCCCAAACTGAGGGAGGAAAAGGTTGCTTCTGAAACTCGCTGCATGTTTAAAATCATTTTCATCTATTTTAAAAAATGAATCACCTAATATGATTAATGCCAATCTGTCACTATTATTCACCCATGTAAAACAGAAATGTTGCTCTACTGAAACCGAGCAGTGCTAGTCCACTGCCTTTCTGTCTGTGTCAACCACTCATAGCATCCTTACGCCTAAAGCACCGGGAAGGGACCTGTGAGGTGCCTGCTCAGTGGACTTACAATTTGTCTTCTGGGCAAATGCTAGTAAGTAATTCTCCGTTAGAGATAGGTGCCTTCTGAAGACGGAGCACAGGTGTGTGGATGCCTACCACCTAAACTCCACAGATGGCCTCTCTTAAAACCCCTGTCTGTTTACCTGCTCTAATTCTTTGCCAGCGTCCTCTTTGTGCGAGGTTTCTATTGAATCACCTGCATGCCAGTTTACCTTAGGAAAGACAGGTTCTATACATATATCACAGATACATCTATGTTGTCAGTGAACAGTCCAGAGGATTCCCTCCGCGGCTTGATGCCCGCTGTTCTCACTTTCATTTCCCAAGCTGGAATCTGAGCCCAGTGAGCAACAGGAGAAGTAGGAGAGTCCCGAGTGTCAAATGAGGTCTTCCATTGACACAGGGGACTGATGTTCTCTCAGATGTAGTATCTTACAGGAGAAGCAATTAAAGGGAACAAAAGAACTTCATTCAGTAATGGAAAAAGGGTCAAGCTTCATATAATTTTGTAAATAAAATGGACTTCTTTCCCAAATGAGCTGGTTTGCTGTGAGCCAGAGAAAGAGGCTACCCAGTCTGACGCTAGTAAGCAGGCGCAACAGTGAAGCTTGTTTTAACATGCTGGATGAAAGGCTAGGTAGAGCTTCCCCATTCGGAAGTCTCTGGACCTGATCCTAATGCTTCGTCTGGCATTTGACATTGGAGAAATCATTTAACTTATCATTGTATAAGGGTCATTGTGTCTCCTACAATGAGTTTCTGATAGTGTAAGGGAAAGCGTTCAATGAGTAGGAGAGCTGCACTTTTGTTGCTGTTACTGTCCTTTCCTTATTTTACCCATGACGGCATCAATATGTCTCTTGGTATAAGCAAAATCATTCAAATTATGTTAGTACTCATATAAAGGAAATATACTTGATTGTCTGGTTTTATTGAATTCAGAAAATTCTGATCTTGCACCTTTATATCCTGCCAATTATATTGAGGCTAAAACTATCTGAAAGATTATAAATTAGTGTTAATTTTCCAAATTACACGATAGAAGAACACATTAAGAAGAAAACAGCATTTTTATTAAAAGTGACATACTGCCATTTAACATTGTTAAGCTGTCGTTAATTGTTCAGCAAACACGTGTACTTCTCTGTGGTACCCTTTTAATAATTTTAATGGATCCTCTCTCTTTTAAATTATAATGGTGCTAATACTAAATAGCTGAGTGCATTTTTTTTGTACACGCATTCCCTGTGCCTCTGTCAGTCAACCAACTACCACCAGCTATGTTAGAAGGCTGTGACGTCATGGGGCAGACAATCCCAGATTTAAATAATTAAGAGGGGTACTAAAGAATTGTAAGAATCTTTGTCAGCACAGACATGGGAAGATATCTCTAAGAACTTTAGGTTGATTATAGAGTATTGGCTCTGCATTATTAAAATTATTTTACAAGGAAAGGCCAAGTCATTGGCTCAGAGAACATGGAGCCCAGGCTACCAAGGGGCTCTTGACCTTGAAGAAGCAATTGAAATTCTCAGAACAGCTATTTGCTCATTTAAAAATTTGACCTGGACATATCTCACTGCTTGAGCCTGATGCTCAGCCAAGAGGAGTAGTTCTCCTCCATTGATACTTGTAGGCACAGTATAAAATGTCAAGCATATTATGCAAAGTATTATTCATTGATATTCAATAATAAACATACAGATAAATTCAATAATGTATACAAATATCTCACTTATTCAATTATATAAAATCATCAAAATTTCCTTTGTAATTAGAAATATTTTAATGGTTAGAGTCTCTAAGTCATTGAAAATTGGGACTTAATCATCAAATCAGTTATTTATTTATTTATATCTGCTTTATTCCTGAATAGGAAAAAATACCAGTACAATGGTATATTTCGTATACATTGTGCAATGAACAATTATAGGAGGCTCCACTTCACATGTCTTGAATTAAAAGAACATCAAACAGAAAACCTATACATAATAACTAGAGGTCTACTTTCCACACAACACCAAATACTTGTGTAGTCTTAAAAACTTAGAGAGTGTAAGAGCCAGAAAAAAATAACAAAGTAACATCATAAACTCACAGCAGCTGTGATTGGTTGCAAAAAAGTTGAATAATTTTGAGAAGAAGTGGGGAGCTGTTTATGAGCCTCATGCCTAAATGAGCAGTTATGGGCAGTTGATGGCATCTTGGGAGAGGGTTAGTCAGTTTTTTTTTTAAAAGTATGTGGCTTTTGTTAGGTCAAATACGCTCTTGTTGGTGCCCCCACACTCAGAGCGTATGGAATACAAATTAATGTCAATGGTTTGATTGTTAATGGAGGGGTACACAAAGTTGGGAATGTGGGAATGTGAGGGTGGGCATGAAGATGTGGCTCAGTTGGTAGTGTGTGTGCTTATTATTCTTGAGACACTAGTTTTGATCCCCAACATTTCAAAAAGCAATACTCATCCTACTAACCAACCCCAGCAATAACAACACACACACACATACACACACACACACACATACACACACACACACTCTACTGACATGCGTGCACAAAGAAACCTTTTAATTTGGTGCCATTTTATCATGTAATAAGTTAACAAGCCCTGGATGGTATTTACTGTGAGTAGTACCTGCTAACTATTTTCTTGTACAGTGTCCTTTTAGTCACTTTGGAACTCAAGTTCATCAAGACTCTAGAGATTTTAGATTTTTGTTATTGAAAAGAAACTTAAATACAGTGTAAATATCTGATTTCTTATATCAATTATAATTAGTCATTATTTGTAATTAGTAAACAATCTTAATTTCTATTATATTGTCTTATTTTTAAAGAAGTGTTTGATGTTTTGTTGAAAAACCTGCATGTGTGTGGATAGAGAATCTTAGTCCATGTTGGTAGTTGAGAAAATAAAATGATACAGCTTGGAAAAAAAACAAGATGCACGTGTGAATGCAATAATACATCCAGCAAAATGCTGTGAAATAGCAAAAGACAATCATATGATTGATTACTCAAAGGTTATAGAGAATTCTTGGCATTCGTTCCTTATCTTGACTGTTCATGGTGAGGTTCAATTGTGAAGGTCTCTCCTATCTCCAGCTTCCTATCTTTTCTCATGATGACCCAAGGCGCTGAAAACACAACTGTCTAGTCTGAACACTAGGAAATCAGAACTTGAACTTAACATACATGCGCAGCCATGCCTATATTCATGAAGCCACATTTCTCCTCAGTGCAGCAGAGACCTTCAACATGGCTAGAGTAAATGAAGACACTGAAATAGGAGAGGGGAAAACAATATGAACCAACTGTTGGAAAGGATGCGGTTGGCCCACTGGCCGAAATAACCTAGTTTAATGTATCGAGCTTGAAGATATATTTAGCTGACTAATCCATTGGATGGGTTGGAACAGTAAGTCGTGGCCTCCAGGATAGGATATTGTGGGCTCTGTAAGGCAGAAATCATTTGAGGCCAAGATATGTTTGATACTTAGGTGGACCTTTGGAACCTGGTGATTGGACAGGAAAAAAGCTTAATAAAGATGTTTGTAAAGCTATTGGCCGTGTCCTTGATGGACCAAAGGAAAAAATGAAGAAGGAATTAGTAAGCATAGACATGATTATCAAAATATTTAAATGGATATTTTATTAAATTTTCTTTTCTTTGTGAGCCTGATCTCTCTATTATGTAGATCTGGCTGTCCTGAAGTTTGGTGTCCGGGTAACTCTGGCCCTGAACTCCCAGAGATGACTGGTCTCTGCTGGACAAATTCTGTCACTACAGGAAGGAACCACTTGGCCTGGCTGAAAACAGAAATGGTTCCTGCAAGTTTAATTAGAAAGATTGATAAGAAAGTAGTACTTAAAGTACTGACCTTATCTGATAGAAAATAATATTTCAATAAAATAATACAATAAAGTAGTATTTGTGGCAATTTTGATGGTTTTATAATTGACTGTAAATGTTACAAGTGTCATTCAAGCACCTAGTTTTGTCAGTTACAATCTGAAAAAAAAAAACCAAAAAACAGATAAATAATGATTTTATTCTTTTTCCCCCTCAAATTACTATTCACCTTTACTTATTATCTATTTTTATCTCATTCTTTTATCAGCATTTATATTTTAATTAATGTTTAGTATATGTATGGTATTTGTGTAAAAACAATTTGTCATTGCTTCATAGCTTTCCTCTATATAATTTTCTTTACTTCTTCATAGCCTTGAAAACTTATTCTTGGGAGAGTAGGATAAAACAAAATTTAAGAAAATAATATGTAAGAGGAGACTAGTTGGGAAAGTGGAAGTGATTAAAGGGCAATATATATGTATATTATGAAACGTCACAGTGAAAACTCACTGACTTCTATAACTAATATGTGTGAATAATTATAATTGTAGGAAAGGGGTTCTGAAGAAAATGGCGTAGCTGGTAAAGTGGGGGGCATGCATTCATAAGACAGACACCTGCACACAAAGCCGCACACAGTGGTGTGCCTGTCACCTCAGTGTAAGGGTTGCAAGAGCAGGTGGATCCTGGTACTGATGACACTAAGCAGGTTTGTCAAAATCAGAAGTCTATACATAGGTTCACTGGGATGCTTTTGAAATGTAAATAAACAAGAGGTAGACCATGATGGAGATAGCCGGCCAACCTACTTTGATCACCTATAACTCTATAAATACACATGCCTCTACATTTGTGTACACACGCACACACACACACGTATCTATACATATGTAACACCACACTCATACAAACACAGATGCATCATATGTATAGCTGTAGAAAAGTAAAAACTGAAAGGACACTCAAATATTTTTGGTACCACACTTCCGACTTTGAAAACGTTGCCATTAGTGTTCAAGAGATGTTAACGGGAATTTTAACTTTTGATTGCCAAGTTTATGCTGTGTAACAGTGGTGAGCAATTGACTCATTACCTCATTTATTCCTGATTAAACCATATTTCATAGATGAAGTACCTGAGGTTGAGAGTGAGTGATTTGTGTTGAGCTTTTAAGTGTGTTCTCTGGCCTGCTATCCCAAATTTATAGTCAATGACAATTAAATACGTTCAAGTTATATTTCAGGTGGTTTTGCTATAGTCTATGTTTCTTGACACACCTATCCTTGTTCACTAAAGGTAAATGGTGAAATGGTGTGCCACAGTGTAAAATTGTGTTGATAAATACAGATTTTTTTTCAGTTTTGTTTTTAAATGACCAAGTGCAGGCTTTCTCAACAAAAGGGAAAGCTATAGCAATGCATGAAGACAAATCCGAATGAAAAAATTTCACTCCTGCACTTTCTTTCTCTGTATGCTGGTTTCTGTAGGGGACCTAAGAGACCCTTAGTTACTACTGGTGCTTGCTTCTGCCAAGGTAAAGTAGCAGCTGTGAAAGATGCTGATTATTTACTTTATTGTTTTCATCTTTAAAAAATTTTCACATCGAAGTGAATGTTCCCTATGCCTTGAGTCTTGGTAAAATATATGTTAAAGCTGGCTGCAAATACTAATAGAGATTTTAAATCATATATCTTGAAATTAAGATTGTCATGTAAAAATATTTTCTATCTAATGTCATTACATTTATTGGGCTATTGTTAGGGCTGGGCCACAGATTCCCGAGGTTTCTTCCTCTCACTGTATTTCTTATAAGATCTGATATTTTTATTCTATATGTATTTACAATACTGGGGTTTATTGAGATTGAGACTGTGATACTATAACAACAAGGGCACGTCTCTGCATGCCAAATGTGCAGATGAGATTTGCTTAAGACATATATTATAATGTTGTTAGACTTCCCGAGAGAGAGAGAGAGAGAGAGAGAGAGAGAGAGAGAGAGAGAGAGAGAGAGAGAGAATGAAGTGAGGAAGCTGAGTCTTGAATCTTATCCTAGTGCATTCTAAGTAAGTAGTCAACCATCAAGGGACTGTAATCTTCATCCCCTTTAAAATAAACTGACAAAGCAACTTGTCCATTATAAGAAGATTTGTAATGTTTTTAATAGAGGCCTTTCTAATTATTTTTCTATTTGTAGTTTTCTTAATCTGTACATTTTTATAGATCAAAAATATTGAACATATCACCCAAGCAGAAAAATTTAAGTTTTGCCCTTTAACAGCAAACATCACAACATTGTGTTCAGCCTATATCACAAAGCAGAAGGAACATGGGCAAATAGGGTGGTGAAAATGCCTTCTCAAAACACAAAGCAGTGTTGTATATGAAAATCATGTGGAGTTGGTCATACAAAGGCCATATGTTACATACTTTTCAGAAACACATACCTGTATTTGCAAGCCATCACCTTTCATGTCTTAAGTTTCTACATACTAAAATTAAGAAATGTTGGTGTGTGTGTGTGTGTGTGTGTGTGTGTGTGTGTGTGTGTGTGTGTGTGCATGCACTAACAAGATTATACATGCATATTCACATCAGGTACAATATTCTAATTATCAATCATTGAGAGTTTAAAGATAAAACTCAATGTTTTAAAGTTTATGCCATGTGCACTATGAGACGTGGTTCTCAACAAGAGACTCTCCTAAAACTATTAATTTACCAATTTGAAGGACAACAGTTACCCTGAAGATTAGTATTACCAAATTAGAATTGAAATGCTTTGTATCTTAAAGACACGGGGTTACTTATTCTAGATTATCTACTTAAAGTCTGTATTGATCACACTTATGCAAAATGTCTGCTTTTACCTCCATGTTTGATTGAGCAATGTGAATGAAAGAATGAACGTTCCAAACAACTTCTCATTTGAGTTTATAAATTTGTGTTCTATGGTCCTTAGTACGCCTTTTGGATGAATTCTATGGGATGCTGGAGATGTTAATTAGCGCTCTACTTTTCATGTCCTCTATTAGGAGCGTTTACCTTAGAACTGTTACTCTGACATTTCATACATTTTCACCATCCAGTTTGCTCACATCCCTTGTGTGTTGTGATGTAGTCTGAACATACATGCCCTGAATTCCCAGAGTTAAAATCTGCGCATGTGTAGCTTGTCCATTTTATATCTTTCCCTTTATTCTTTAACCTGGAGAATTTTACATTTTTTTTCTGATTTAAGCTTTAACCCTATTCCACTGAATATATAATTTGTTCTTCTAATTTATTATTTATTGCTTACTTGTTATTGTTCGAGATTGCAATGTTATTGAATTCAGCTCATCAAACTTTTTATGTTTCATGGCTGCCTTCTCGATGAGCACCACCACAAAAGCAAGCAACCTTGCCACTCTGGCTTCACTTTATATGTGAGGTGTTTGATTAGGGACTTCATTGTAAACAAGTATGTGTAGGACTGGAAAAACAATGGATGTTTACCAAATAAATACTGAGTGACTATTTGTATCTTAACTAGAAAAAACAAACCAGAGTAGCAAGTTTATTTAAAAATACATTTCGTCTTGGGCTTAGGTAATGGCTCAGTGTATTGGGAATGTACTCTTTGTTGGCCTGGGTATTTATTTTGAGTGTTTTGGCTACGTCACTACCATGAATGTGATAGGCCATGAATTTACAACAAATTAGGAGGAGTAACATGGTTACTCTACTTTATCGCTGATCTTACCTCCTCACAGAAAAGTAATTGGACTATGAATAAGGCAAAGTTAATTTATATTATAAAATTTAGCATTTAATGACCTTTATATGTAAAGTATTGAAGATAGTAATGGAGTTTAAACTTCATATATATATATATATATATATATGTGTGTGTGTGTGTATGCATATATGTGTATATATTGTAAAACACGCAATTGTATTTTGCAAAAGAAATTCAAATAAATCAGAACAATAGAGTTTATTTGTAACAGTACAATAAAGACAAATATGTCACCAAGAAATGTCTACTATATCAAAGGAGCAAGTCCTTAAAATCATCGCAATCAGGGAGGATGATTAAACATTGTTAATTTATTCATGATTTTTGGAAATTAATTCAAAATTATACTTATGGGACAAAATGAGAAAAAAATGTTAGTTGCTATTTTTATAGGCTTTTAGTTATTTAAAATGAAATTTATTTAACATCTAAAATTCTTTTTTCACTCTTTTGATGATTTTCTTCTGTCATTTTCAAGGACTACATTCCAGAGGCGAAAGCATTTAATTGTATAGAGCACATTTTGCGATACCTCAGAACACTTGTACATAATATTCATTTGTTTGCTCACTGTTACCATTTTTAGAGTATGATTCTTTTAACTTCAAATACATTTTTCAATTAGTGATTAAATGGTACTGCTGATTCATACATTTTACTTTCATTTCTCCATCAAATTTTGCCTAATTCATAATCACTCTAATCGGTAATCTGAGTGAGTCATTTCATATCAAAGCTCTCTCAAAGGCCTAATGTTAGCGCATTCTACATCTGTAGAGAGTAGATGGTTTCTAATTAAAACACAAAACCAAGACGTTATCAAATGGCCTTATGTCACCACCCTTGGCTTATGAAAACCTTAATAGCTATATCTGAAATGGTTATTAAATGTCCTACTTCAGTATTCTCATGTCCATAAAATATTTGCTAGCACACAATTCAGAGTATTATGCAATACTCTAAGTTTCCACTGTAATTTTTGACTCCTTGTTTTAAGTATCTTATAGTGAAATATTTTATTAAAATATTCCTCTTACTACATTGAGCAGCTATTAATGAGGGGTGACTTCTTTAATCAGAATTTACCTAAAATTAAAGTATTAATCTATGTCATAAACGTCCCCTGCATGAGGAGGCCTGGTGGCACTCAGAGGAAGGATAGCAGGCTACCAAGAAGAGACTTGATACCGTATGAGCATATACAGGGGGAGGAAATCCCCCTCAGGAACAGTCATAGGAGAAGTAAGTAAGGGGGAAATGGAAGGGAGGGAAGAATGCGAGGATACAAAGGATGGGATAACAATTCAGATGTAATATGAATAAATCAATAAAATATATTAAAAATGGAAATGTGGAAATATGATTTGTCACATTGCCTTAAGTCTTTCTATTCAGCTGCCTTTCACTACCCCCTCCCCGCCATTGGAAGTCTCTGTTTTTCAGATGATGCATATGGATGTTATTGTGTGGCAGGAGAAGTTTAGTTTTCTCAAATACTAATTAAGACTCCCCAGAAAATCTCACCTCCATGCAGAATGCACAGTTGAAAGAAAAGTTCTTACGGAAAGGATGATTTTATTCATCACCTAAGAGTGAGTGAGACGTCGGTCACCGCTCACACAAAATCTGATCTGGCATAGTTACCTGCACAAAAGAGGGTAGGAGATGCACAGCAATGCACAGAATGTCTAGATGCAGTTTTGCTTCCTCTACCAGCACTGTATTTACAGATATTTGTTGAACTGACTAAATGAAGGGGAAAATTTCTAGTCACTCCACAGGGTGTTTTCCTATGAGTTACTTCATGTATGTTATTCAACAATGGCTTAAAAAATGACGAACTGCATTAAGTAGAGTAGTGTGCAGCATATGGAGGAAGGAAGACATGTCATCCCACTGACTCAAGCCTTATTCTGCGAAGAAGCAGGGCATCGCCAAACAGAGAAAACAAGTGCCAGGGTCAGTATCTGGCCTTTTCCATGCTTTCCAAGCATGTTCTTTTTCAGTTCCAACCCGAGAAAGGTAACATCACCAAAACAGTATGGATTTACAGAGAACAAATTTATGTTTTGAAGTATTCTGGTAGTATTAGTTAAGCAAATGAAAATATTCAGACAATTATCCTCCTGTGCTGAGAACCTGTAGGGTGTGATTTCTTAAGAACTTTCAAGTATGCAGTACATTATTATTTGCTATAGCCAAAATGCTTCACAGAAGTTTCTCAAAATTGTTTAACTTAACTTACTGTAGCCATTTACTTTTAATACAACATTTCGCTGATCTCTCCTTCTTATCTTCTGCCGACCAGTGTTCTCTTCTTTGCTTCCATGAGTCTTAATTTTAAATTACCCAGAAATTTAGATAATATTTGTCTTTCTAATCTTGGCTAGTTTGGCATATTGTGATGTTCTGTTGGTCTGTTTATATTTCTTCAGATGAGAGTCTTTCCTCTTTTATTTGGGCTTAATGGTATCAAACTTTCTGTGCAGGTCTCGTATAGCTTAACCATCTAAGGTGTACTGTTGTGGTTAACTCATCAGTATGGCCTAAATGTGTTTATTATCAGGCCTGTAATTATTATTCAGGAAGTATTTTCTAAACTGCTAGAAATCAATCAAGACAAAGATGCCTGTTATATTTTAAAATAGCTTTAGTTTACCTGGCGCTGGGCAGATATTAATCCCCTAAACTACTTCCTATACTTCCAATCCCGTGCCGTCAGCTTCTAATGATTTCTATCAAGCTACCTCCCTTTCATAATCCTAAACACTTGCTAATTAACAGCATCTGGGCCAAGTCTCCATCCAAGCCTGCTATGTGCTTTTCCTCCACCTTCCTCCTCTTCTTCTTTCAACCTCTCCTCAGGTCTCTCCTCCTCAGATTCTCTCTCTCCCCAAGCCCTGGAATCTTAGCAGCTCCTATCCAATTTGCCCTGCCTAGGTGAGATGGCCTTTTATTGGTCAAACAGGTTAGGGTCTTAGGCAAGGTACAGGTGGAGCAAAGAGACCACAAGCAGTAATTAGCATCAAATACAGCAGACCAATCTCCCACAGTGTACAGTTGGCACTGCGACTAGTGACCCAGCGAACACGTGTGCCGATGCTTCTGTGAAACGCATATTTCACTTCCTTTAGTTATAGCTAAAAACAGAATCATCGAACCATGTGAGCCTAAAGCACAAACAATGAAAGTAAGAAGAGATGAACAAAGTTCTGTGAAACGAAAATGCTTTTGAACATCAAGGTCAATAATCAACAACTATTATCAACCTAAAAATCAAGGGAAGTATTTGCAAAATATACTTCTGCTAAATGATAATATGTTAAATAGATATGTATCATAAACAAAGAGCAACAAAATAAGAAAGGAAGGAAGGAAGGAAAGGAGGGAGGGAGGAAGGAAGCAAGGAAGACAAACAGCAAAGCTAAAGACAGGAAGAAATTCTTAAAATGGTAATACAAAGTAATGGGACAAAGACACAGACATTGTACTTTCTACAAGAAGACCTACAAGTGACCAAGAAGTAGATGAAGCTGATCAAAATAACATTAATCATCAGGGAAAACAAGTTTAAAATTTACATTATGATAGATAGAATGCATATTTCTAAAATCAATATTATTAGTGTCACTGAGGGTGGGTTGAACAGGAATCCATAGTTGGGATTAAGAACTAATACAGACATTACAGAAATATCATAAAGGTTGTCAAAAATGAAAACAAGTAGATCTATACTATTATCAAGGCATTTTTTTGAATGGGGGACTCAAGTGTAGTGGCTGCCCATTGAGTAAACAAGTACATATTTTAATGACTTACAAAATGAATTTGCCTGAAGGATCAGTAGCAATTGTTAATGATAGAGTGAGCGTATGGCGCCTTCATGGTGAGACAGCTTAAGTGTGTTGGTTAGTAATATAATTCATTAAGGACTATGTCATATATAAATATTTAACTGTGTTATTTCTTCCAATGGCTTTCTTATTGTGAAACTGTAGTATTATTAATAATTAAATAGGTCATAATTTTGTGGTTGACTTAGAGAATACTTTCATAATGAAATCACATCAGTTTAAGGATGCTTCTAAGACCAAATAGAAGATGTACTATTCAGTATGTACAAAAAATAAGAGCCTACTATTGCTTCTCCATGACTATGTGGAGGCAGTTTGCATTGTAGGCTTCTGTTTAGGATTTGAACTTCTCTCTTCATGGATCCCTTAGCTCTAGCACCACATGGCAGTTTATACACTCATATTTTGAAATAGAAAAGAAATAAATACTTCTTTAACAGGCTATGGTAGACATGAACATGTACATACGTTGTATCCTGGACACACCTCAGTTGCCATTGAACGAATCATTTATATGAACTGACACAAACCAATACAAACTGAGAAGAAAGACACTAACATCGTTCCTCTGGATTGAAATTGACATTTCCTGTTGCCAACAGGGAGGGTTGCCTTGCTTGAAGTAGACAATTGACCAGTAAAAGTCGCTGTCCATCTAGTATGGAAGAATGAAGAGGTCAAACAAGAGGGAAATTGGTTGTTTATTGTGTCTGCCAACATGCTGTTCTACGGGATATTTTGCCAAAAAAATTAAAATAGGTTCCTGAAGCCAACATTTATAAAATAGCAGCCGTGATTATGAACTCTGCATGTGTGACCTTATACTATTTTCCAAATATAGTTTTGTTGTGTACTCTCCTTTATACATGAGTAAACAAAGAGATTTTGAGGTCAATTGACTCAACAAATTCCCTAAGGTGCTTGCTGGCCAAGTTGGAACTGGACTTTAGCTGGTTGGCAGAAGGATAGTCTTCTCAGTGCTGAACTGCCATGAGAGGAGATGGTTGCTGCTGCAAATAGTTTTACCTTGCTAAGTATGAAGCAAGGACTCATACCCTATGTAAGGAGGTGATGGCCAGTGTACTCAGGTAAGCAAGCTATTAGCATGAACTTATTTAAAACCTGTATCTATATGTAGCATTCTAAAATTGCTAACCAAGCTAAGTAAGGGATATAATGAGAATTTTGATGAGAATGCAGGATTTCTTTTACTTTGCAAACTTTAGGCACCTCCACCACACAACACTTGACTGTAGTCAATGCATACGAGTATGGAAATAATTTTGGCATAATTCAACCACCTAAAGCCAAAAATAGCACGCCAGAACCTGATGGTGTAATGTTAGCAAAAATACTTGAAAATACGTTTATCACCTTATTTTATGTCATACCAGACAAGAGGATTCCATAAAAATAAACTGAGTTAAATTATTTATTTCATTTGTAGACATGAATTAGTTGGATGAAAGAGTGATTTGGAAGCCTAGATATTATTTGGATGGACAGCTGAAACTGAAAATAAGTATTGATTTTAAAATTGACTGCAATGACAGGGAAAATATTGAGATGTGTGTGAGCATGCAGACATGCTGAACCCAGTCCTAATGTAATGTTTAGGTGGAGATGAGAGGAAGATTACTATCTCCTATCTGTCACAGGGTGATTTAAAAAAATTTTTTGTGTGTGTGTGTATTGTTTTTTATCCCTTAAACAGGTGAGTAAACTAAAGGGTAATAACAGGCAATAGCTGACACATTTGGTACACAAGCACATGTAATGTGATATCTCTTCTCAGATTTTCATTCAGTTTAATTCTGTGATGGGTACTGTCATCAACGCTGCATTTTTCCAAATGACCAACTACGATAAGTTTTGTACAAGACATATGAAATTTTTTATAGAAATACACTTTTGAGTAAGTGTGGTTATAATTATAATTAGGTATAAATGTGTCTTCATATATGTGTGTGTGTTTGTAAATATAATTATACATATAATATATATAATATATAATTTGAATATCATTGTCACTCAATACCATGTAAAATGTTTACTGACTTATGTCATTTAAGTGTTTTTCCCTCTTTCTGATTTTTTTAAATCTAAAAAGAATCTACTTCAATATAAATCACTTGGGTTACTGTTCACACTTTCTGGGGATGTAAGCTAACTAGTACACAGTTAGCTCTACAGAACAATATGACTTGTCTTTGTTTCCTGAGACGAACAACTGAACAGTTCTCCCACCGTTTTTTACAACAGACTCCAGGCACACAACTGCTCATAACTAATGATGTTTTCTAGCAAAATATATTCTGTGAATGGAAATCAAATCAGCATTTGGAGCACGCATGCTTTGGTTCCAGCTTAGTGACTGTGATTGAACTGTGTGCACAAACTAGAGCCCTGCACTGTGCTTCCCTAATGTGTCGTTGAGGCGGTGAAGGCAGCTACATCTCTGACATAAGTCTACCCTCCTTTGCATTGATGCGCTCAACAGATAGCAAACCCTGTCCCAACGATGACGGGAAAACTTTCTTATCATTTTGTAGTGTCACTATAAGGGTGAAGTCCTGATGCTGTAAGGCATGCCTGGTTTTGTATCTCAGGGTGGATTGTTGGGTTTCTTCTGGGGATTTCTAAATAGACAATCTGCTTCTACTGCTGATGAAAGAAATCAAATTTGTTTGTATAAAGAGCTATTGTGAGATATGGTGATTAAGTTTATCATATAAGCCATTGCTATTTTTTTTTTTTGCAAGCGTACAGGATAAGTAAGTAGGTTCGCATTAAGGAGTATTTATGGGAGATAGCTCTTGTTAGCTTTATCATTGTGTGGTTATAGTCCGGCAGAAGTAAAGAGTGTTTATCTAGGAGTTTTCTTTATTGTCAGCAGCATCGAGCAGCCTTTTTAAAAACCATTTTTTTGATTTTCAGTTTACTCTTCACAGTTTCATGAGAGCAGTTATTTCCCCTCCTGAGACGTTCAGAATTCACATCAGGTAGCAGGCTGTTGAAGCTTTCAGGCTCAGGGTTAATACTGAACTGACTCCGGCCTGTGCATGGCAGTTCCAGACGCCAAGGACAACGCAGTTTAGTGTTGGTCTGATACATTATCCAGTGCACAAGATCGTGTGTGTGTGTGTGTGTGTGTGTGTGTGTGTGTGTGTGTGTCTTTGTCTTTGTGTGTGTGTGTGTAGAGAAAGAGTGTGTGAGAGTGTGTGTATGTATGTTTGAGTGGATGTGGATGTGTGGATGTATGTGTGTGGATGTGTGTGGATGTGTGTGTGAGTCTGTGTGTATGTGTGAGACTGTGTGTATGAATGCGTACATGAGTGAGTGTGTGTATCTGTGTTAAACATAGACTCTGCTATGGATATAATTTTGCGGTTGCTTATTTCCAATCATATTACATGCTCATAAGCTTAAATTTCTTTTCACGTTTATATAACTAGGTACCTTTTCTTCCTTATTTTATTTAAATTTCCAATATTTTATATTTATACTTGCACTTTATGGGCATGAAAGTGCCCTTTGACTTCAAGATATTTTTCAAAGCCCGTGGCACAGGCTGTATATCAGTTCACAGGAAAAAACTGAAATTTGGCTGCTTCACATTAAAATCCTGGCCATCCAATTTCTCACCCTCTTCCTCTTGGTTTCTCTCTCCCTCTCCTGGAATTCGTGAGCAGGCTATCTTTTTACTTAAACCCCCAAGGAGCAAGGATTACAAGCATAATCCTCAGCACATGGTTTACTTGGGCTCTCCTCGAAGCTTATCTTTTTTGCTCTTCTCCCTCTATTATTCTCCATCCTTAACTTCTGTGTAGCCATTGGCACTTCCTGTGCACGTTGGCACACGCAGTCCACACTCCGGCATTCCTCATGTTCTGATTTTCCAGTATGATCCAGGCACAGTGATTTCTGTTTTAACTCCCAGTGACGCCAGTTATTGTCAGCAGGGTGGCAGTTCCTCCTTTACAACCGGGCTGCTGGTGCCACCCAGTAGACATGGCACTTGTGTTTGCGTGCTCTGTTTTTAATGATTCTCCTCACTTTGCTTTTTTTTTTCTCCTCTGGTACTGTAATGAAGCCCATTATTTTATATAAAAAATAAATGCTAATGCAATTTAAGTAGAGATTTAAGGGAGGGACTTAGCTACTCTGTGGAAAAGATAGGTTTCTCTTCAGTAGACACTGAGTGGTCCCATAAGCGTGGGTGAAAAACAGACAAAGGTCGTTTTTCCACAGATCTTTCAGTGAAAACTGTAGTATAGAGATCTGGTGACAGGATGGTTAACACAGAGCCAGTGGACAGCTGCTCATAAGGACTTAAGAAATGGAAAAAGTCAGTGTCCTTCCAAATAACACCTCACAAAAACCTAAGAGTGTTCATGAGAAAGTAAGAAATAACATGCTATGGAAAATTCATGCTGTTTCATCAAATTATATTGAATTCTGAGTTTTCAAAGTAAAATAAATTAGGAATGCTTATGACTTTTTATTTTAAAGTATGGAAATAATCCTATATATTTATAATAAATAGTAAAATAATGTATCATGTGATTCTCATGTAAGATAATGATAGATAGTTTATTAGATGCACTTCCCATACTGGTTTTATTTTTAAAATCTCAGAAACTACATATGCTATTTTTCACCTAATTCTGCTAATAAATAGCCTAAATATGTAAATTTTATTTGTCTATAATATGATCAAATATACAGATATGTGTATATTTGTGTGCATATATGTGGCAGACACAAACAGTAATTTTTATTGTTTAGTTTGATACATGTAACATTTTAGTAATAATCAATGTGTTAAAATACAGAACTAGAGATAATTTTGGAAAGTGTATGGTTGCTTCTCTGATGATTTTGATTTGTATTTCATTTATCCTTTCCCTTTTGTCAAGCTATGCTTTGTGAAGGCACAGATTCGTTTTCTAGTGGATTTGCTACCATGCAACAGTAATAACGTTCTTATTTCTGAAGCAGTTATTCAAGGAATATTTGATATTTCTGTGTAACAACATGCGATAGCAGCCTATGTGTACTATTGACGTACCCAGAGAATGGAGAGTTTGATTGACAACACAGTGAAAATGAGTCTCTGAGAACTGAAAATGAATTCACGTTCTGCTTCCCGCACCTCAGCTCCTTGAAGATCCCACTGCTGCTCTGTGCAGTGCAAACACATTGCTTTTGATCCTGCCTTTTACCCCGGAGCCCAGGAGACAGCTAGGTTTGTGTTTTCCAGCAACATCCAGGGAAAACCAGGAATAATTGACATACTTTTTTTATACAACAAGGGCTTCTTATATCAATCAACATTTTTAACTAGTACAAAATAAATGAAATATATTTTTTATTAAAGGAGCATATTTTGGGACAGAATCAAGTTCTTTCAAACACTATTTTAAATGTACTGTTTTCATGATGGCCCTTTTTAATTCTAAAGAAAATGGTAGTACAATTAGATTAGGATGGGTTTAAAGTATGCTCCAACGCACTGGGCAAGGCAGTGCCACTCTGTACAAGAATGTATCCAAGATTATGGACTGCTGCTTTCTGTAATATTCTCTGAAGAATTTATGAATCCTCATTTTTATCATTTTATTCCATTTTTAATTTTTATTTTTATATATGGCTTTGAGTGTGCCGTGTAGCCAAGGTTGGGCTTGAAATGTGAATCTGCCTGCTTCTGATCTCATGGTTTGGAGATTCCGGGCCTGTACCAACATTCTTACTCTTTTCTTTTCTTTTTTTTTTTTTTTAATTTTTTATTAATTTATTCTTGTTACATCTCAATGGTTATCCCATCCCTTGTATCCTCCTATTCTTCCCTCCCTCCCATTTTCCCCTTATTCCCCTCCCCTATGACTGTTCCTGAGGGGGATTAATTCCCCCTCTATATGATCATAGGGTATCAAGTCTCTTCTTGGTAACCTGCTGTCCTTCCTCTGAGTGCCACCAGGTCTCCCTATCCAGGGGACATGGTCAAAAGTGAGGCACCAGAGTATGTGAAAAAGTAATATCCCACTCTCCACTCTACTGTGGAGAGTGTTCTACATTTCTGAATCCTGGAATAACTGTAAAGGTGTAGGTTTAAGGCCATGTGGTGGGTATACTATTTTTACTAGAAATTGAAGCAGTTTATTTTTTTTAGGGATTAATCCTATTGAAACATTTTTTATGTAAAAAGGAAATTTAGTTTTAAAGTGTCCAAAGTAGCTGTCAGCTGTCTTCTGGATAAGAAATGCAAAGTTGTTGGTTGGAAGAAAGTAATGAACTGAGTGCATTGGCGATATGAGCTGCGCTGTCTTGTTGTGGGAAACAGATGGGTGCCAGCGATTGGCAAAGCATACCTACCAGCTTTGTGTTGAGTTTCCTGACGTGGGGGAATACATTAATAGTGCTGTTGAGCAAATGATTTAAAAGCACTTCAAGAGTGCTCATTATATCTTCCTTGAAATATGAATGAATCAGAAACCAGGGAGAGAATGACGAAAACTTTCTTCTAGGTGGGCATTTAAAATGATAAAGCTAAGTGGTTGGTGCTCTGAGTTGGTAGAGATCTGGCACAGTGCTGGGATCCAGACAGCCTCTTTCTCATGCAATGAAGAGAAGACACTTTACATCAGAGAAGGTGGTGGTCACCTCCCTCAAACACTGTGTGAAACACTCAGCTTGACAGACTGGAGACATGAATAAGAAAACAGAGGTCACAGAAGTTGTACAAATACTTTATCATTTGAGTTGAAGTACTAGGAATGGATAAATTTTCAGAAAACCAAGAATAGAAATGATTATTATTATTTTATTTTTAAAAAATTAATACCTTTATTCAGATTATAACTCAATTGTTATCCCATCACTTCTATCCTCCCATTCCTCCCTCCCTCCCACTTTCACCCTATTCCTGTCCCCTAGGTCTATGACTGAGGGGGACCTCTTCCCCTACTATATAGTCATAGGCTATCAAGTCTCATCTTTGTAGCCTGCTTATTCTTTCTTTGAGTGCCACCAGGCCTCCCCACCAAGGGAGGTGGTCAAATATGGAGCACCAGAGTTCATGTCAGAGTCAGTCCCTGCTTTCCACATAACTGTGGAGAATGTCCTGTCCATTGGCTAGATCAGAGTAGGGGTTTGATATTTACTATTGTGTTGTCCTTGGTTAGTGCAAAAGTTTGAGCAGACCCCCCTGGGCCTCCGATTCACCCATCACGATGTACTTCTTGATTATTATTTTAATAAAACAGTTGAAAGTTGATATTCAGTATCTGCTTAATCTTGTCTCCTGTTCATTAGCTTTTTGATTGCCTTACAAATTTAACTTTTCAGAAATATGTACTGAGTTTGTTTTGGTTCTGATCAAGTTCAAGTCTCCCAACTGCAATCATTTTCTTATTGAATAAATAATACTAAAATCATAACCAATTCAAATTTTACGTTGTGTGAAACATTTACTTATAAGTCTCCATAATGAGGCCTGACCAGCTCTTTGGAGAGAAAAACCAAATACTGTGATTCCCATTTTATACACAGACCTTCAGCCTAAATGATTTGAGGTCATATTTGAGGTCATTTTCTTGTTCTTATTGTACTTAATCTTCCTAGTATCTCATCGTCATTGCCTGAAAACATTGGTGTGCAGCCTGCATATAAACAGGGAGAGACAACTGTACTGTAGACTACCTCAACTGAATTAAAATGAGGCAATACAACGCTGCAAGCAGAGCTCTGTGAGATCCAAAAGTCAGTTGGAACACAAAATGCCTAGATAATCTTCCGATTTTTATGAGACATATTATGCATGTGATTTATCTGCACTACTTTAATATTGCATCAAAATTTGAATTGTACATGAGTCTCTGTGACTGTGCTTAAAATTCTATTGGAAAAAAATAAAACAAGTTGTCTTAAGTGCTCAAGTGTAAAACTGAAAATTGTAAACACTACCTTCGTAGATATACAATCCATATTTTCATAAGTAAAGGAATTTAAAATAACTTTTGTAATAAAATTTATTTGCAAATACCCCTAATTTCTGTCAGTATTTGTATGCTGCTGCTGCTGAATATCTGATCCATTGAAAGACATGTTCCCAGTTACAATAGAAATCATAAAATGATACAGCCTTTCCATCAAGTTGAGGTTAATAACTCAGTCAAAAGTCCACAATGTCTGCTTCAAAACAACACAAAACATTATTCACAGTGATAGCCTTTTATATAATTGTTTATGGGCTTGCTTCCTCTCTTTCTACACTGGCCTAAACCTTAATTGTTTTGTTCTTCTGATGAAATCTATGAAGGTGGTCAAGGTATAGCCTCACTCAAACACAAACCCTTAATGCAACGAGGAGAACAGTAGATCTTTTGTGATGTAAAATTCTTGGTTGTCATGTTGCCAGTGTGTGCTTTGTGCGTGGAATGCAAAGTGGTTGTCATCCATACATCCTTTTTTTTCTGAGCTGGGACACCTGCCAAGTCTATGTCTGTGATTAACATTTGAGGTTGTCAGCTTGAGACAAATATAGAGGCTTGGAATTTAGGACAGGGAACCTGTGGGTAATATATGTTCAACAGTTGTATTGGCGTTGAGAACTCTAAAACAGATAAATACCTTAATAAACTACTCCTTTCCTGGGGGTATTTTGTTGCTTTAAACTGCCCCAGGCTTTTCTTGTAAATCTTACAAAAATTCAAGTAAAGTTGCTATAATTAAAGTTCCATATTAAAATTATTTCACATGAGCTTTAAGTGTCTAAAACTAAATGCCCCCAGTGTTTAAGTATTCCTCGTGCTAGATAAATGGCTAGATAAATGTTGCTTTGGCAGAGGACTGTGGTTCGACTTCCAGCACACACATGGAATGTCACAATCATCAGTAACTCTAGTTCTAAGAGTCTTTTTGTCTCCTCAGACCTGTCTTGGTAGAAAGCACGTGAGTCATACACCAGCTTACCCAATGGGAACACATTCACACATGGAATAAGTTGAGCAAGTCTAATACAAACTATTCAAATCTATTCAAAATAACTTTTGAATCATGAGTTAATATTCTACCAGAACTGTGGCTGTAGATCAATCTCTTTGCCTTGGAAATACTTTCGTGGGTTCAAATCAAGGACTGACATATTGTATTTGGGTTTCCATATCTTCACTATTTCAATGTGTTTTTTGACAAATTCAGGAAAGTATACAGACCCAAAAGGCAGAGCAGGAAAGTAAAGATATCAAAATTACTAACTGCTGCCATCTGGAAACAGCAGTTAGATATCTTAAGTAGACAAATCTCAGAGAAATATTAATGTTCTAGACATTACTCATTAAGACATTTAGTCTTAAAAATGTGAATAAATTGTCCAAGTCTGTTCAACTGATTCATAAAGAATATGCAATTAGAAAGCAATATTTGCTTAGTTTTTAATATCCATTTCTTTTGATCCTCACATACCCCTGATCCACTTATCTTAGGCTACCTTGAATGCACTATTCCTATTATGCTTAGTGTGCTGGGAGGGAGGGATTTGTGTTGACTACTTGGAAAAGGATCATTAAAAATGCATCCATGTCTGTTGAGTACTTATTATGCTTGATGGTAAGCTAAGCATTTGACATGTATTATCTTACTTGAGCCTAAGAATATCTTATAATTACTATTGTTGACAGATTTTATAGATGGTGAAAGGAATGCTCAAAAAGCTAAAATTACTTTTCTTGTTTCAGGACAATATCTCTTGAGTTTAAATGCCATGCTTTTGATCGCTGTTATATTGTCTTCTTTTTATTATCTAATATTTTCCATCAAACATATTATGATCATTTTCCCTTTCTTCAGTTTCACTCAGATCCACATCACATCATTTACTACCAATTTCATATTCACTTCATTCTTTTCCTCTCAAATAAACCCTACAAAAACAACAAAAATGAAAGTAAGAATAAACTAACAAAGAAACAGTGAGAAAAAAAACAGTACTAAAAAAACAAAAAGACCACAAAAACAAACAAAAATAAAATAAAATACCATTTTGTGTTGTTCAGATACCTAGAGCATAGGACCTGCCAAGAAGCATGGTTGATGACACTCCGTTGGAGAAAACTGATTTTCTCTTTCCAAGAAGTTATCAATTACACATTCCCTTTTGTTGGGTGCTAGACTTTATGTCGATTACCTCCTTTCAGTGCTGGAGTTTTGTCTGCTTAGAATCTGGGAAGGGCTTGCCTTTGCTGCCACAGTATCTGTGAGTTCATGTATGCAGCAAGGTTCTTATTGTGTCTGGAGGATGCTGTGGACTTGATGTCACTAACATCTCTGGACATTATAGTCTTTCCACCTCCTCCTCAAAATAAATGCCTGAACCTTGAAGAAAGACGTTTGGTGAAGATATCTGCTTTTGGATGGAGTGTTCTGAAGTCTCTCACTCTCTGCACATGGTCCAGTAGTGAGTGTGAGTTTATGTCATTTCCCATTTACTAAGAGAAGAAGCTTCTCTGACGATGGCCAAACAAAGCCCTAAGCAAAACCCGTAGGGATATGGCAAGATGGGGTCAATTTATTGTTGTTTCTTTAGAAAAATAATAGGAGAATGGTTTCTCCCAGGCCCCTGACTGATCTTAGGTCCTGGCCATGTTAGTAGTATCCATCATATGGAGTGGGCCTTACATCCATTAAAAGAGTATTTGGTTATTTCCACAGCATTTATGCAATTATTGCACCAGTGTAACTTGGGAGGAGATGGTGTCTGAAGGTGATATTGCTTTTTTGCTTACTGTTCTACCAGCAGTAGAACTTGGGATTCTGAAGCCTAAAAATGAGGCTGACTTAAGACTCATGCAATTGCAAGCTTTATTCAGAGCATCAGATAATTTATACACTGAGTGTTTAGAAGGGTCACATGAGTAAAGTCTCAACTCACTAGGGCAATTTGCATGTACCTTCATAAAGACATATAGATTGCAATAGCCAGTTGTAATTTATCTGAAGTAAATTGATCCCTATCTTCTACAAATGAGAAAAGCAATTGTGCTTCTGTTTCATTAGTATGGTGTTACCATATAATGGAGAGACAATGTGCAATTAAACATTGTATGCCACCAAGTAAAAGACCTGGTCACTTACCTCAGTAGTTATTTAGATTGAAGCATATCAACATCATAAAAGCAAACAAACATATATAAGAGGAACTATTTGTCTTTTGGGGTTTGTGTTACCCCATTCAAGGTGATTGTTTCTAGCTTCATCTGCTTACCTTCAAATTTCTTATTTTCATTTTTCTGAAGAGATGAATAATATTGCAATGCATAAATATACCGCATTTTCATTGTGTCTTTATCAGTTAATAGCCATCTAGACTGTCTCTACTTTCTGGCTACTATGAGTATAGCATCAATGAACATATATGATAAAGTACTTCTGTAGTAAGATGTAGAGTCTTTGGGCATGTGCTCAAGAAGGGACTAGCTGGATCTTGGAGTTGTGTTGATTTTCCTCATTGGAAGAACCTACACACCAACTTTGATAGTGGCTTTGCCATTGGATACTCCCAGGAGCAATAAATATGTCAACTCTTTCCCCACATCGTTGCCTACATGTGCTATCATTTATTTTTATTGAATTTGGTCATTCTGACTCAGTAGTTTGATATCTCACAGTAGATTTGGTTTGCATCTCTCTGATGGAAAACTATGTTGATCATTATTTGTAAAGTGAGTTTTCAGACACTTCTGTCTAGCTTCTTATTGCTAGTGTTCAAATTAATACAAATGTATTAGGTGAGGAAATATGATGGTATAAAATCAAGATGTCATCTTGAGTCGTTACTGAGAAACTATTTCCTTTTCCTTTTTCTTTCTGCGTCCAATTCTGTGGCTCATTGCCTCATTGTCTACAAAACATCCATTGAAAAACTTTCAGACACTTTCATCTGCCTTTTCTCTCTTGTCTTGGTATCTTCCCTATCACTCTGTCTTCACTTACATCATTTATCTCTTTCTTTTCAAAGACTTCTACAAGAAATATTTCTACCAGAGAAAACAATGTGTTTAAATCCTTCACATTTTGAAATTTTAGGGGGCAGTATAGATTTTTAATGACTTATTTTTATTATTTTTTACATTGCAAATATGGATACTGTATTTAAATTATTCCCCGTCCATCCAGTTCTTCACATGCTCCTCCCATTCTTCTCAAATTCCTTACATTTTTTGTAATTGTTATTATAACTAAATCGATTGAGCAACTATATTGTTATTCACACACATATATGAAATGGATACATTTTTAAAATTTAATTATTTACTTGTTATAATTTATTCACATTACATCCTGGTTGTGTATCTCCTCACTCTTCTCTTCCAGTTCCCAGCCTCCCTCCCTTTTCTACCCTATTCCTCTCCCCTAGATCCCTTAGACCTCTGATGGGGGAGGTGGAGGTGGTGGTGATGGTGGTGAGCGGAACAACATTCTCCCCCACCATCCTACTGCAGTCTATCAGGTCTTACCAGGGTAGCCTGCATCTTCTTCCTCTGCTTGCATGGCCACTCCATCAAGGGGCAGTGCTCAAATCACAGGCACCAGAGTTCATGTCAGAGGGAGTCCCCTCTCTTCACCCTCTCTCCACACATGGAGAACGAGCTGTCCACCAGCTACATCTGAACAGGGGTTCTAGGCTCTCTGCATGCATTGTCCTTGGTTGGTGCATCAGTTTGTGCAGGCTCCCCTGGGTCCAGATCCACTGGCCTTGGTGGTCTCCCTGTGGAGCCCCTGACATGCCCCGCCCCCCACACACATATCTTCCATACAACTCTCAGCTCTCTGCCAAGGGTCCAGGTGCAAGTCCCAGTATCTGTCCTGAACCTTTGCTGTGTAGAGTTTCTCAAAAAACCTCGGTGTTGCTCTAATATCTACTTATAAGTGAGTATATACCATGTGTGTCTTTCTGGGTCTGTGTTATCTCACCAAGAATGATCTTTTTAAATTCTTCCATTTGCCTGCAAATGTCAAGATTTTCTTGTTTTTGATAGCTGAATATTATTCCATTTTGTAAATGTACCACAGTTTCTTTATCCATTCTTCAGTTGAGGTACATCTAGGTTGTGTCCAGATTCTGGCTATTACAAATAATGCTGCTATGAACATAGTCAAGCAAGTGTCCTTGTTGTATGGTGTAGTATCTTTTGGGTATATGCCCAGGAGTTGTAAATAGAACAGATTTCATAGTGTTCTCACAAGGGGGTTAATTTATCTGAATATATGCCATGTCTTAAATTAATTCTCTTCCTCCAACATACACATATACAAATACACACACACACACACACACACACACACACACACACACACACACACACACCCATATACAAAAAGTTCCTTTATTTTTTTTATTTTAAATTAATTTTTAAAAAGTTATTCACTTTTCATCCCAATCATAGCCCCCTCCCTCATCTCTTTCTGTTCCCACCATCTCTCCCTCCCTCTTTCTCCCCATTCCCCTCCCATAGTCCTCATAGAGAGGAAGCTCTTCTTTCCTACCAACTGACCCCAGCTTATCAAGTCTCATCAAGAGTGCCTTTGCCTGCATTCTCTTCCTCTGTGGAATGGTAAGGCACCCTGCCATGGGGAGATGATCAAACTGCAGGCAACAAAGTCTATGGCAGGGACAGCCCCTTCTCCCTTAATATGGGGCCTATATGAAGATTGAGCTGCCAGTTGCCTACATCTGAGTGAAGAGTCTATGTCCTCTCCATGCATGGTCTTTGTTTGGTGCATCAGTCTCAGACCTCTCTCTATCCCCTCCAGGTCCATATTTGTTGTCTCTGTTGGTCTTGTAGAGCTCCTCTGGGTCCTTCTATTCTCCCATTCTTCTGTAGGACTCTCTGCACTCTGCCTAAAGGTTGACTGTGAGTCTCAGCTTCTGCTTTGATGCCTTGCTGGGTGGAGTCTCTCAGAGGACATCTGTGGTAGTCTCCTGTCCTGTTCCCTCTCTTCAACTGCTTCCAGTGTCTATTCTGTTTGCCCTTCTGAATGAGAATTAAGCATCTTCCCAAAGGTTCTTCTTGTTACTTAGCTTGTTTAGGTCTATGGATTATAATACGGTTATCCTGTATCATATGGCTAATATCTGCTTATAAGTGAGTATATACCATGTGTGTCCTTTTGCTGTCTTATGCTCTATCTGAGGAGGTTGAGGCCATTTTTCTTGGTCTTGTTTTGTATCTTTATTTTTCATGTTCATACACAGATCTTAATGTAAATGTTGCTTCACAAAGACCAATTAAGTGGAGTATTAAGATTTTTAATGTTCACTAGATTCTTGAAAAGATAGCCAAACACTGTCAGTCACTGTCTTCAATGCAATTTCAAAGCAATGCAAAACATTCTCACATTAGGAAACAAAACTAGGATGTTTAGACCTTTAAAAGTGTTTAAAATGGTGGTTGCCTTCTGAAGAACTATGGTTAATCTCTCTTCTGGAAGTGCCCTCTACCTGGTAGCAGTGTTCTCTGTATACCAGATTATGGAAATGGAATCAAGGCTACAGTACTTAAAATATATCCATTTATTATTTAGTAAGTAGAATAAATTACAAGTTATGCTTCCTTAAGCTTAATATGTAAAATGGCTATTTAAAGATTTAAACTTTGCCATGATCATTCTTTTGTGATGCGGGCTAATCAGTCTCTGTGACTCCTTTTTCCAGAAACCCAAGGCATTAGCCTGTAATTACAGGGTGAGCTTGCACTAGCACAGGCAAATGCTATTGTAATGAATGGCCGGAAGCCCCATCTGCAAAGGAGTTCTAATGTCTTCACTACTCCAGTTTGAAAAGAAAATCAAGTATTGACTCAAACAAATCAAAATATATCTCTTAGTATTTCATACTTATACTTTTCGTTTTGTCTTGGTTCTGAAATATGAATTGTCTCTTAATGTTTTTTAAAGAAAAGCAGGATAATTACAGTGCATTATAAAACCAAGAAAATGTTCAGGTACTAATTTACCCAAATAATGGAATAGATGCAGGAACAATTTTTGCTTTATTTCATAAAAGCAAATCAGTGATTGCTCGGAAGCCAGGATGAAGCCCATTGGTACTTTTGGGTCATCTGAAGTTCTGTTTTGTATAACATACATTCAGAAATATATCCACATATCTTGCCGTAATTCTGTTCTGTTTTGTTTCCAGTATGAAAGCAAACACTATGTGTTTTATTGTTTTTATGAAAATGTTTGGGTATGAAGTACATCCTTTTCGGTACATGAGATAATTAGTTGCTAAGTCACTACACTTAACTAAGGACTTTCTCTCAGAACAGAGGTTCTTCATTTTATTATGAAGTGAATGCAGTTTCTTACAAACCATTATTTCAGATACTGCGTGTCTGTGTGTACTTAAAAGCTACCAAGGAAGTAGTTAAGGATCCCACTGTTGATAAATACATTAAAGATATATGTTTAAAAATTTAAAACTGGGCGAGCTTGACTGAATAATTCAGAATCAGCTTCTCACACATAATTCGTAATAACAAGAGATCATGGCTACTCATTGGAACTACGACTAACTGTTTTCCTCACACCAGTAAAAGACTCCGAATAAGAACCAACCTGACAGTTTGTGTGTTAGATCATGAACCAAAGCATAACTTCAATCTATTATATGTTACAATAATTCAGAGTTGGCCAGTAAATATTTGCATTTGCTCTGCTGTGAATAAGGAAGAATGATGCTGGTTTGAGAGGACTGATTGGTCATGATACTTCATTTATAGTCTATAGCATTTAAATTAATATTTGATATTTATTCAATCAAAATTTGAAAAAAGAACTAAAATAAGCCTATGCCTTAAGTTTTTCAATAGGAAAAACATTTACAAATAAATAAGCATAAATATAATTTTTGCAGTATTTTGTTAAATTAACTATGGTTCTTGACTCATGAGATTATGACTGGTGGAAGGCAAACAACTTAGATGCATTCTTCACAGTGTGTTCCGAATTTAATTTAGGACTTCATTTAATTTATTACTCAGAAGTTCTTTTTCATTTGGTTTTTAGTTTGGATTTTTTTTTTTTTTTTTACTTTTTAACTTAATGTTGTTTATTCTGATTACATGCTAAGTATTATACCTTAGCTCATATCTTCCATTTCCATTTTCCCTCCCTCTCCTACCACATTCCCCTCCCCTAGGCCTCTGACAGGGGTCCCTCCTTCCCCACTGAACACAGCCTATAAGGTCTCATCCTCAGAGCCTGCATGCCCTTCATCTATGTGCCTGCAGGGCCTCCCTGCCAAGGGGAAGTATTCAAAATTTCTTGAGAAATTTTCTATATATTTTGCTAAATTATCAACTGATGTGACCTACACCTACATTTGTTTTAATACCTGAAAGTATTGATTTTTTAAAATTGAAAATACAATAAGCAAGAAGCACTCTTAGAAAAACTGAAGTTATTGTCAATTAATAATCCTCTCCTAAAATACTGATTGACATACACAAATATAGTTTTGGCTGAAACTTTTTTTTGTATAAAATAAAACTAAAAGATTATTTTAACATCTTAGATATTTCATTTTATAAACAGAATAAAACTGTAAATGGATCGTTGCTGACAAAATACAAACCCAGTTTTCCTAGTCCCACATGAGATATATTGATTTATCTAATCCTATTTTGACTATTGACTACATGAACTGTTTTGACTCTGGCGTCCTTTAGGCTGCCTCTGTGGAATGCACATTGACAAAGTAGAACTCTTTTAATAGGAAGTCTTATCAACATGCACATTCTTCCAGAGTCACATGGAAGAGCTCACAGTCATTCCTCATTGTCCAAGGGGGATTTGAACACAGTGATTCACCTTCCAGCATCATCGCTAAAAGATACAGCTTTGTTGGTAGAGAATCTAAGATATAAAAGTATATTAACAATCTCCATGAAGGAATTTGTTCCTCTCCCGAACATGTTACTTTGTGATGTTTCAAATTAATTTTTAATAAAAAGATAAATTAATTATGGATATCTTTTACAGGGATCCCCCAACCTCACTTGATTATTTGTGACTCCAAGAAGAAATACGGAACTATATTCAAATGTACATATATTACAAATTACTATTTGAGTAATCAGTTTGCTTTTTGAGGTGTGAAGACATTAAACATTAAAATGAGAACCTTTCCCTCCCCATCCCCCCTTGCTGTAGATTTATTCAAATAATTAGAGTAGCCGGAGGGTCACTTATGTGATTTTTCTCTCAAGTGCAGCAATAAATGTTAGGATTGCTTGTTGATGCCTAGTCCTCACTTAACATCATAAATCAGCACTTGTCAGATCAGGGAAGCATATTAACTAGAGTTATTATATTTCAGAACAGGAATGTTTTTTATTCTGACAGCTTCCCAGAGTGGGGCTTGTGTGATGAGTATGTGCAGATATTTTATATCACTGAGGACGTTACACTTTTCCAGTTGTGACTGGTAAGGGCAGCCTTTGCTAGCATGTCATAATTCTGCCCTCAGCCTCCATTTTAATTCCTGTCATACCAAAATGTTATTTACTCCTGTTACCAAGCTAACAGCTGCCAGCCATGCACAACTCAATAGAGTTATAGAATTTTAGAGGCAGGAAAATAAAACTTAGAAGGTATTATCTGAATCTTCATTTATCTGTTGAAAGTACTGATGCCTGTCTGTCGCTGAGGCCTCAACTAAATTTATCTAGAAATGTTTTACCCCACTTTCTTAGGTGACAAAATGGTGTGACCGTCTAATATCTTCTTCCTTCCCTTTCCAAGTGGAGAGTAATTAAACACACATGTTTACCTGCAAATATTAGAAGAACATTAGAAGTAGCTAAGTCAGGATAGGTTGCTGTAAAACTGAATTCAGGAGGCTGGAGAGATGGCTCAGAGGGTAAAAGCACTGCCTGCCCTTCCAAAGGTCCTGAGTTCAATTCCCAGCAACCACATGGTAGCTCACAACCATCTATGATGAGATCTGGTGCTCTCTGCTGCCGTGCAGACATACATGCAGCCAAAACAATGCATACTTAATAAATAAATCTTAACACAAAACGGAAAAACCCCTGTGAATTCAATTAGTAATATAAGTGAAATAGAACGTAGTGTAGATTTGTAAACTTAACCTTGCTTCCAGAACATCCTAAGAATCCACTGGTAAAGTATCTCACTCAAATTGTGTGAGATAAGCAGTCTATCCAATATTTTTTTCCTATGGTGAGGTTTTTGAAATATTTGTTCATACAAAACAGCCTGAAAAATGAAACCAAAGCCTCAGTGGTATGCATTTTATCGTATATGTGTTTTATATGCAGAGCCTGAAGGTGATTTTATGCAATACGTTCAGTGAATGTGATTTTATTCATACATGTCACACAAAGTCAAGGGTGGAATTTCCAGCCTGTGTCATCGGGATTCTCAAATGTTTTCAGATGTTTGAGGATTTTGGATGTTCAGGTTACTGATTATGAAGTTTATGTTATAATATATATATATGTGTGTGTGTATGGATTGGAACACAAAGAAGAAGCAGTGATTAAGAATTTAGAAGACATTTTATTTTTAGTCTTAAAACTAGTAATTATGGAAATTTAACAAATGTTGTATATCAGTATAAAGGACAAGCTTATATTGCAGGTAAAATACAACAACGCCATTAAAAAAGTAGACTTGTAATAGGACAAGTGACTATATCGACTTTGATTATTTTAAAAGCCCAGGAAGTCATCTTAAGCAATAACACACAAAGACAGGGATAATACTAGTTGACTGTATCTATGAATACAAAGTTATAAGGTAGAGATTATTTGATTAAGTTTTATATCAGTGTTTTACGGAAAGACATCTTTTCTTGCTTGCTGCTCTTCGTGTTTCAATAAATTAGTGAGGAGGTAGTACCAACTTTACCAAACCCAGATTTAAATATAAGTATACAAGATTCTTCTTCTGCTTCTTGAAATTGTAGAGTTTGAATTTTGGCAGGAACAAAGGAGAACTGCTGTCAAGTAGAGGGTGTCAACTGCAAATGAGGTGTGAATTACTATCTTCAGACCTTCTTTTTCCCTCAACATCTACTCCCATTCTGTTAAGCTTAAGCACCCAAAATGCATCCCTGATTCTAAAGTATGTACAACATAAACATAACGAAATCATTACGCAAAATTACTCGTCTTTAACAACTGTCATTGGTTAAAAAGCTTAAGTTATAAGCACAAATGATTGTAATAATACCTATGCAGTGAAGTTCTTTGACTAATTAAATAGTGTGTGTGTGTGTGTGTGTGTGTGTATGTGTGTGTGTCTGCCTGTCTGTGTTTAGGCTAGAACAATTAGTACAAATCTGGAAATTGATAAGATAATAACATACACAGTCTTACAAATTTATACTTTTACTAGATTCTGATGACAAGATGTCAAATTGTTTTAATTTAAGCCTCATATAAAATATTTGACTAAATAAAAATAACCTAAAATGTAGATTGTAGTCCTTAAAACTTGGAGCCATTTCTCATAGCAAATATTTTTGATGACTGGTATTTATGTTATTTTAGCCATAGAAAGAATATTTTTAAAAGTATGCTCTATTTGAAGCTGTTATGTGTGTGTTTATGTGTGTTTGGCTGGGTGATATACAGGGAAGAAGAGAAAAGGGAGAGGCAATATGTATTTTCTAACAGGATATAGGGCACTGTAAAGGAATGGTAGTCCATCGTAACCTGGCAAAATAAGAATATAAGGTATTTTTCCCAAAGTATAAGTATTTATAGCAGTGAATGGTGATTTTAAATAGTCCTGGCTTAGGTTTGCGCTAGGGATTGAGACTGAGGAAGATTCTGAAAGGTAACAAAAAGCATGATGCATAATAGCCATTTTTGTATCTTGATGCAGTATTTGTTTTTTTCAATCATAAATTTAGGATTCATAAACTTAAATGATGACTGCAATGGACAATTTCAAGCCTGGCTCACTGCGGTACAATATACCATGTATAATATACTTTTAAAAATTGCATTCTTTGTTTGACAATGGTGGGAGTCAAGTATGAGAAGTTAGAAGATGAAAATAATCAGACACCATCATGTGCATGTGTGGAGCCTTAAAAGAATGAAATTACTTAATACAAATTTGGGGTGAGTAAGACAGCGCACGATGCAGATAAGGTATTCGCTACAATGCTGGGTGCGTGAATTCGATCCCATGGCTCTGCATGGTGGAAGGTGACCACCTAATCCTGTAATCTGTCCTCTGACGTAAACACGTGCGTCATGGTACTTGTGTCCCACGTCCCTCTCTCTCACACACATAGGGGCAAATAATTACCATTAAATAAATATGTGCAATCAAAAAATTTTAAATTATCGTCTTAATTATAGAACATTGTGAAAGAATAAAATATTACAGTATCAGCATGAAGGAGTAAAATAATTAAAAGAATCCGTGTTTCTTTTTTTCTTCTCTCCAATGGCCATAATATCAATTGCCTTGTGAATGATTATGTAACATAAATTATTTAATATTAACAAAGTTCATATGCAACACCTACACCTTTGGATGTAGAATTGATGATGAATGTGCATGAATTCATGCTTCCGTACTTGGTTATCATAGCTCCCTTTGCTGTGAACAAAGACTAAAGGTAGTCATGCATGTGATGTACTGAAAAGCACCCGGAATCTGCTGTTCACACTGCTCATCTCATGCTTTCCGTGGCATGAGTTCTTGTGATATCAGGGCCTGTGCCCTCTGGAACAGCAGGAAAAATACTCGTCCTGTTTCTTTTGCACTTAAACTTTGTCCTTGCCAAAGGAATGACAGTTATAATATTTTGTTTCACTACTTATTTTGAATGAGATTAATGTAATTTAATAAGGATAGGAAATGCCTTAAATTGATGACTCAGAGGACAAACATCAAACTCTCTAAAAATACTATCCCATTTTTTGAATAGATCCAAACATTTGAAGTACAAATTCCCATGTGTACAAACACAAACACACGTGTGTGTGTGTGTGTATGGTGTATGTATGTATATTCATGTATACAAATACATACACATACACACACATATAGTATATATTTAACTATATACATAAAGGTATTTATTTTCTAAATATAATTTTTGTCTTGGAGGCTTATTGCTGAATAAGCTCACACTTGACAACTCTTTCTCGCTAGTTTAACTCAGCTGTTCTGGCACAAACTCCTCTCCTAGCCAACTGATTCAAACTGGCTTCTCTCGGCTTCTCCTGAATTGCTCTGCTTCTGAACTGTACTGAACTGCCTGTCTTGTTCTGTACTGTGCTGATATCAACTCTATCTACTGTACTGTTTTCTCTAGTGTATATACTGAATTGTTTTCTTCTCCCTGTCTGTCTGTCTGTTTGTCTTTTTCTCTCTGTCCTGTACTTTACTTTCTCCCTCAACTCTACGGTACTGCTCTAAAGTAGCCTCTCTTTCATCTCTGTTCTTTTAGATTGGGCATATCCGATCTCTGACTCATTCTGTCAAATCTTTCTGATTCATGACTTTCTGTCCTTCAATTAGATGTCATTGTTTGTAATTAAAGGTGTGTACTAAGGGTGTGTCTTTATTCCAGCCAGATATATTAAGGGCGTGGCATGTCTACATTCCAGCCAAACCACACAGACCTAGAAGATCTTTGCATGTGATCAGAGCAGACATGTTGCTGGATTAAGTTTCTCTACATAAACATGACACATATAATAGATATGTATTATAAATTGTAAATGTAAGGTATAATATACATACATAATATATGTTTTATTAGATATGTAATATAATATGTATAAAATTATATATAATTTTCTAAAAGTGCATTACTTTCTTTTCAAGCGAGGGTCTCTCTATGGAGCTCTGACTGTGCTGGAATTCACTTGGCATATCAGGCTGGCCTCAAAGTCACAGAGATCCCCCTGCCTCTGCCTCTGAAAACTGCGATGAAATCATAAAACACTACTCTTGGCCCAAAGGAACACTTTGAACACCCCCTTTTTACCCTTCTGAATGGTACCTGATGTCAGTCTCTAGGCTCTAGATCCAGCTTTTGCTTTCTAAAAGAAAACTGTATTCAGTATTTCTTTTCCACTTAATAAACAGGCATGTATGTTGGAGAGATGCATCAGTAAGAATTAATACCATTCTTGTAAAGGATTCAAAGCATTTAGTACACCTAAATTTGCTTTTAATACACACAGAGGGGAGAGCGAGAGAGAGAGAGGGAGAGAGAGAGAGAGAGAGAGAGAGAGAGAGAGAGAGAGAGAGAGAGAGAGAGAGAGAGAGAGATTAGATAATTGTTAAAGCGGTTCAAAAGTTTCTAAATTCTTATGTTGCTTATACAAAGGAGACAGCTGGAAGGAAGACCCCAAAAAATGAATTATAACCCAACACTAAGTGTTATTGAGACATTTATCTCTAGATGTCATTTTTTTTTTGTCTTCTTTCTTTTCATGGTGTGTCTCTTCTTTAATGTAGCAAACTGTAAGGACCTTTACTATGCGCTGCTAGAATATATCACAGCTTCCTCAAGCATATCTGCGTCGTCATTCTGTGGACTTAAAGGAACTGTGGAAGAGTGTCTGCTCATTTCAGAGTTGGGGACAATGCAGTTAGTTCTACGGGCAATTATTTTGTAAGATATGGTTTAAATAGAGAGACTCTATGTGTGGACATATATTAAGAAGTTTCTATTTTCACTGGCATAAATATTTAAGACAATACATACAGTTCTTCAGTACTATAGTTGTATGGGTTAAAACAGGTTTTTAAGCAGCTATTCTTTGCAAAACAGGAAAATATGCTCATAAAAAAAACCCTAGTCTCTTTAATGTTTAGCGATTGAGATTTTAAGTGTTCATTAGCAGGAGTGGGGCTGATGAGCAGATATTTAATGAACAATAAAAGTAAGAATATGCAAATGAATAATACAGAAATAAACATATGAAGACAATCTGATTTATTTCTCTGGTTGGCTCAGATCAAGAGAGTGGTCATATTATCCTTCCAGGTGACCAACTGGGTTTTCGTGGGCTTGCATTTGAGGTGCTCACATTGGTAGGAAAAAACAGAAACAAAATTTTAAATGTGTTTAAATTAACTTAGCCTAACTAAACATCTTCATTTTTAAAAAAATTCCACCTTTGATACCTTCAGATCACATATTCTCTAAATTCTATACACATACAATTGGATCCTTGATTGAGTTATTTGGTACCTTTTCACAGAGAGGTAGTTATATTTATCATGTGGGTTTTTATTTTTTGTTTCTTTGTGTTTTTTTTTTTTTAGAATAAGCAAGTCATTGTGATAGTTTTGGGGGTTGGGGGTCTCCAAAGCATATATCCTAGAGTTACTGATCTGAGGCCAGAGGCTTACCTGCAGAGGTTTCATCACGGTGTGCCAGACAAGGAGAAGTACAGGTTGATACAATGCACCATGGACATTTAATGTCTTTATCTTTCCAATAATTCCTTATGATTTCAGTGACGAACCCCTCACATTATTTTAAGCTCATGCAATTCACCCTAAAACTGCCCAGTTCAAACAATATCTGACCTTACATGAAACCTCAGAGGGACTATGCTGCCCATGACTGGAGTTTCATTGTCTGTGTTTTCGGTGGGCAGGGCTATGAGTGTTTTCAGCACTCTGTTGACCATTACACGTAAATTTTGCTTGAAACAAAGAAATGCCACTAATCTGTGGTACTCTCACCCTGCTTAGTCTCCAGTCCACACATATTCTGCCTTTTCTCCTACCTTCCAACACATGTGCTCCCCTCTTAATAAGTATTGATTTCTAAACTTGTCTAAGGAAATCCTGCACAAGAAAAATGCAGTTTACAGGAGCTCTGTCTAAAAAACACAACACTGTGACCAATTAAGAAAGGCCTAATAAATACTTATCAAATTTTGCTGCAAAACAAAACATAAAGATATTAATTTTCAGAGTCTAAACTATTCACAACTCAGTTTTTCTGGGCTCCATTAGGCTTAGGAAAGAGCTAGGACTAGCACATGCTTTGGCTCACCCAGTATTGTGCTGTAGCTCTTTTCCATTAACAACTCATGTCTCAGTGTGTGTTTCAGGAAATTTAGGGGCTTTCGCTAGTTCACAATTTCTGAAGATGACTCGTGAAAGTTTAGAGTCTCCATAAAGCATGGGTACCATATGTTGTTTGCTGAAAGACAATTGCAAGAGCCCTATTTTGCTGCTTTCTGTGGCTGAGGTGTCTGTTGTAGTGTAATCAGCAGCTTCCAAGAGCTGTCTGTACCGTGATCGTCCCCTTTACCCACGCTCTTGGTGAGTTCTTTCATGGGGCATCAGACTCATTATGTCTTTTTCTTCAAGGCTTTATACTGATTTTTGTTATTTCACATTCTATTTCAGTGGAGCTGGTGTCCTACTTCTGTGCAGCATGCAGTAAGGGTTCCTAAGGGCCTGGACTAGACAGACATCTAAGAGATTGTCCAGAATACGGAATATTCAAAGTCAACACTTTCTCATGCCCATTCTCCTAGGAATAAATTCTTCCCTTGAAACATATCAAGCCTCAGGTTAATAGACCTCTAGTGACCTGCTTCATAACCTTGCCAACAAGACAAGTGCAGACGGATTAGAAACTTTGTAATGAACCCAATTTGTGCTCCATATGGGGTTTCCAATGTAATTAGAAAATAAATCATTGTGTAGTATCCTGTTTACTCTTCTCATGGAAACAAAAAAAGTAGATAGAAGTATATGAAATTAGAAAATCACTGCTTACTAAGCTATCTGAAAAGCTGTTTATAGTCCGTGTTAAAGGCTTATTTCATTTGTATTATTGTGATTTGTGTCTGCATTGGCTTTACCGCATTACCATTTCACTAGTTACTCTCTACTTAATAATTACATATGTAATTACTTTTACTTACTCATTTTCTCTAGCAATTGAAAAATAAATGTAAAACTTTGTGAATGTGTGCTATTTTAAAGAAATTTATAGAAAAACATTACTGCACAACATTGTGTTAATATACCTTCCAATTTTCTTTGGAGTCAATATTTATGTGGTATCTAGGCATTTAAAAGTTAAAGAACATCAGTCTTGCAGAAGGATAATATTCAGTGGTGACAGAGAATGGATAAAGGTGTTTTTGGTCATTATTTCAATTCCTCATTCCTAGTAATAATTTTTTTCCTAGTAATAATTTATGTTGAAAATGGCTTCTACTTTTTTAAAGGTCAAATATATATGATATGTTATTCTGTATTTATTTAAATCATAATAAATTATGTTTTCTTAATTATCATTTCCCTTTTTTATAAGCAACTTCACACAATAGTGAATTTGTATTGCCATGTCGCTCAGGTTGGCCAAGAGCCACTATGCCGGTATGTCCACCTGGACAGTCCTGGGATTACAAGTGTGCTCGAGGACACCCAACTAGAAATCTACTTTTTTCCATGTTCTAATGAACTCCATTCACCTATGAAGAATGCAACCTTTTTACACAGCTTACTTTACAGTTTTTCTTTCTGTTTTTAAACTTTTATCTATACTCCCTCTCTCTCACACATCTATTATCTGTTTACCATCTATCTGTCTATCTATCTATCTATCTATCTATCTATCTATCTATCTATCTGTCATATATTAGTCTGAGGAATAGACCTAGACCTCAAATATACTAAGCAGATGTTGTTCCACAGAAATGTAACCTCAGCTAATTTCAAGTTTGCTTGTGTCTAACCTGAAATGGTTTTGAACTCTGTAGTGCAACTTTGCATAGTGTTTCATGTTTAAATTAATAAATTGTGTTTTCTAACTCAAGTATTTTAAACTTTTAGTTATATATGATATGATTCTTGATTTTCAAGGTACATGTCTGTGCCATCCTTTAATATTTTCCCAACTGGTTTTATGTTTTGAATATTCTAATGAATATGACTATATTTATGTTTTTATTCAACTCTCTTCTCTCATTATGTGCCTTCAGACTCCCCATTGTCTTCGCTCTTCCTCCTGTGTATTGGAATAATAGGTGAGCATACCACTTTTGATTTTGATGAGTTTTCCTAACAATACACAGACACACACCCAGGTCCACACACACACAGCATGCACAAACAAACACTCATTCACACACACGTTCACACATGCATACACAAGCACATTTAAAACACCAATTATTTCATGCAAAACAGAAAGAAGTACTTTGCAATTTACTCATTAGGTTTAAAATGTAGAAGCTCACATTCTAAAGAAATAAGCAATGTAGCCTGTTGGTCGTTCTTGCCTTGTAAATAGAATTTACTGTCACTATCACCATCTGCCTATAGAATAATCTGAATTGCAAATATTTTTAATAATATAGTGCATCAAAGACCTAGGCATAAACACTAATTTTTGAGATACTTTTTCCAGTGCTACCTTAGTGTAAAAGATAACAAGTTTTCAACATGGTTTATCTATAAAAATCCACTTTTGACTTTTAATTGAATTGGTAAATTTATTAATGATATACCCCAGTGCATATCTATAAGGATTAAGGCTGGACTCATTTAATATATGTATATATAAAACATATGTATGAACAATAGCCTATCAGGTTGAGATAAATAAAAATGCATAGTTCATAATTATGGATAGCTAATATCTATTGACAAGTGCTATGTATGCTACCAAGGAATTACTTCATACATATATAATCAATGCCTGTCCGTATCTTCTTTCTATTATAATTAATTTAGTTATATTTGCTAATTAGATGTATTTAAATTTTCCTCTTCTAAGCATGTATGTAAGTAGGAACAAATGATATAATGAGTTTCCTAATATGAGAGGAAGGATTGTTAGGTGTATTTCCAAAGGTAACAACTACTCTGTGGTAATTCAAGATGCAAGAATTGGTTCTTAAAGACATAGAACAAGATTTGTTTTAAACTCTTATGAAGTAAATGGATTGAAAGTTTCACTTAAGGGTTATAAATTTGTTAAGATTAATCAACTGAGCCTATTGAATTTACATTCTGAACATTTGTCTTTAGAGAAATATGCTTGTGGAAAAACACAGGACAAAACAAACAAGCAAACAAACAAGCTTCCACAAGATGCTAAAACCAAATGAAAGAACAAGCCAATACATAATTTAATATTTTTATTCTTCTTTCTTATCCCCTTAAGAAATAACTTAATGCTATTTCTACTTCATACATCTTTACAAATATTTTCTTAGAATGAGTCACTTGTAAAGAGGATAAATAAATAACTTACTGCTAAAGACTCTAAACTGAGATAATTTTCTTCTTTTTGAGATGTATAGAAAATGAAATGTTTCACAACCCCACCATCCAATGGAAAATAAAGTAAAAATCCAAATAAAGGATAGAAATTCAAGACTAGGTCTCCGTCTATGTTTCTCTCTCTCTTTCTCTGCCTCTATATTCTTTCTTCTTTCTCTTCTCAAAAATTCATTTTTCTCTGATTCCTGCGATTGAACTCAAAACTTCGTGTGTGCTAGTCCAGTCTTCTGCAAGGTGCTATAGATCTCAGCAAAATACTATTACAAAATATTTCTTAATTTTTCTAAACACATTTGTTGAACTATTAAATATTCTTACTTCTTCAGTTCTATTTTATCGAGTCTTGAATAAACTGAGGAAGGAGAATGGAGATCAAAACAGAAAATATTACACAGCTAAATTATTTCGGGAACATATTCCTATGTTGAATGTATGGCCATCATCAGTAACTGTTTAAATTTTGAAAGAGAGAGAGAGAGAGAGAGAGAGAGAGAGAGAGAGAGAGAGAGAGAGAGAAAGAGAGAGAGAGAAAGAGAGAGAGAGAGAAAGAGAGAGAGAGAAAGAGAGAGAGAGAGAGAGAGAGAGAGAGAGAGAGAGAGAGAGAGAGAGAGAGAGAGAGAGAGACATAAAGAGACAGATACAGAGAGAAACAGAGAGACACACACAGAGAGGCAGAGAAAGAGACAGAGAACAGGGAGAGACAAGACACATAGAGGCACAAAGAGAACAACACACAGAGAGAGGCAGAGACAGAGACAGAGAGAGCAGAAAGAAGGGGGAGGAAAGAGAGAAATATTCCATCTGCTGGGCACTCAGAAGAATGATGTTTAAAACTGTTTTATGATTTGTCATGGTCCGGCAATTCTTATCTAGAAAATAATACTCATGGAACAGCATTGAAATTCTTCTTACTAAAATAACGAAATTGCTTGTAATGGTGGGGAGGATTTAGGTTGTGGGTAATTCTGATTTATAGCTATCTTCTAAGTCTCAAACATTAATTTGTTTGATATGTGATGAGCTCTACAAAGGCAGACAGTTTCTTATTTATAACACAAGAACAAAAGCACTTCTTACCACATTGAAAGGAACAAGAGGAAGCAAGATTCGAGGTTAGCATTAAGAGAGAGCTCAGGGAACCCACATGTGGTTTGTGAATAGATTACCTCATCACTGAGTAGCTGTTGTCTTCACTTCTGAAACTTTAATTTCTTCATGTGAAAAGTCATTATGACAAGAAGCTTAATTCATGGATACAATGTGGGTACTATATGAAACAAATCTATGTAAATACAATGTTCTTAAGACTCATATTCCATAATTAGTGTTCCTTAGGACCACTACTGCTGCATTTATATGTTCTTAAGTGCATATTACACATTCTATGGGAGTAGAAATACCTTAAGATGAATAAAAATAAAATAGTACACCTATTCTGAAAGCACCTCATTTTGGTAATATCTTTATTGCTAATAAACTCTTTTTTTCTTTGGGGAGAGAAGTTCTGTTTTAATCATTTTTATTTCTACTGAATTAGCTGCTATCATTACAGTTAGGAACAACACAATTATAAGACAAAAGTGTACATAATATTTATGTGTTAAAATGGTTACATACTGTTTTCATGATTGTTTTTAAGACCTAAATATAGAGAAAAGGAGTCATAATTACTCATGAAATCTTAAAAACCATAAGTTGATCAACAATATGTACCAACAGTAATTTTAAGGATAAAGATAGCAGAGGCATTGTGGAAATCCTATTGTAATTAACGAGTAAATATATTTTGCTTTATATTTCCTTTTTATGTTTGGATAGTATAATTTTACTTTATATTTTAGGATTATGTTTCTTGATTCATCTGGCTCATTTGTGAAGTTGCTAAAATTCATGCAGAGATGGAAATGGACAATAGCCAGTATATAAAAAGTGACAGAGTCGTTTTTTGTTTTGTTCACAAAATATCCATTGTTCCTAAGAAAGAGAAATTTGATAATGGCCTGGCTTGAGAGAAGTCAGAAAATTATTTAACGAATAGGATGGGTCAAAAGCTGGGTTTTCCTATATTTGAGCAATGTGGTTTTAGCTGTTTATTCAAAGTCATGTTAAATATTCTATCTTACTATTTAAAAGCTGTAAATGAACAAATAGAGATACAGGAATTGTGATCATAAGTAAGGCTGGTGTGGATATTAGATGCTGCCTTTTCATGATTAGAACTGGAGTTAGAGCAGTAAAGAACCTTCACTTTAACTCTATTTTCTAATTATTTCTAATTTCCTGGGAAAGTTCCAGATTGATTTTGAAATTGACTGTGCAGGTTTATACTCCCTTTCTCCACATCCTCAACAGCATGTGCTGTCACCTGAGTTTTTTTTTTTTTTTTTTAATCTTAGCCATTCTGATAGGTCTAAGATGGAATCTCAGAATCATTTTGAGTTGCATTTCCATGATAACGAGGGGTGATGAGCATTCTTTAAGTGTTGAGAGTTTTCTGTTTAGTTCTGTACCCCATTTTTAAAAACATATCTTATTAATTTATTCATATTACATCTCAATGGTTGTCCCATCCCTTGTAGCCTCCCATTCCTCCCTCCCTCCCATTTTCCCCTTACTCCCCTCCCCTATGACTATGAATGAGGGGGACCTCTTCCCCCTGTATATGCTCATAGGGTATCAAGTCTCTTCTTGGTAGCCTGCTATCCTTCCTCTGACTGCCACCAGGCCTCCTTATCCAGGGGACATGGTCAAATATGGGACACCGGAGTTCTTGTGAAAGTCAACCCCACTATCCACTCAACTGTGAAAAATATCCTGTCCATTGGCTAGATCTGGGGAGGGGTTCAAAGTTTACTGCACGTATTGTCCTTGGCTGGTGCCATAGTCGAGCAGGATTCCCTGAGCCCAGATCTACCCATCATAATGTTCTTCTTGTAGGTTTCTAGGACCCTCTGGATCTTTCTATTTCCCCATTCTCCCATGCTTCTCTCACCTAGAGTGGCAATAGGATGTCCTCCCCTCTGTCCCACTTTCCTGGTAAGTGAAGACTTTCGTGGGACATGCTCCTTGGGCTAGTGTCCAGATATAAGTGAGTATATACCATTTGACTCTTTCTTGCTTCTGAGTGAACTCACTTATTATGATAATTTCTAGTTCAATCCATTTGTCCACAAATTTCGAGAATTCTTTGTTTTAAATAGCTGAGTAGTTAATTGTGTTATTTGGCTTGCTAGTGGTTCATTTCTTGAATTCTTTATATATTTTGGATATTAGCCCTTTGTCGGATGTAGGGTCGATGAAGATCTTTTCTCAGTCTGTAAGCAGTCATTTTGTTCTGTTGATAGTATCATTTTCCTTACAAAAGCTTTGTAATTTCATAAGGTCCCATTTATTAATGGTTGATCTTAGGGCCTGATCAATTAGTGTTCTTCTGTTCAAGAAGTTGTCTCCTGTGCCGATGAGCTCAAGGTTCTTCCCCATTTTTCCTTCTAACAGAGCTAGTATGTCTAGTTTTATGTTGAGGTCTTTAATCCATATGTACTTCAGTTTTGTGCAGGGTGATATGGATCGATTTGCATATTTCTACATGTAGCCATCCAGTTTGACCAGCATCATTTTTTTGAAGATGCTATAGTTTCTCCATTGTATGGATTTGGCTTCTTTGTCAAAAATCGGGTGTCCATAGGTGTGTGGGTTTACTTATGGGTCTTCAATTCAATTCCATTGATCAACCTGCCTATATCAATGCCAGAACCATGATGTTTTTATTACTGTTGCTCTAAAGTACAGCTTGAGATCTGGGATGGAGATTATTCCAGAAGTTCTTTTATTGTACAGGATTGTTTTAGCTATTCTGGGGTTTTTTTTCGCCATATGAAGTGAGTCAAGGTCAGTAAAGAATTGCGTAGGTATTCTGATGGGAATTGCATTGAATCTGTAGATTGCTTTTGGTAAGATGGCCATTTTTACTATGTTGATTGTCCCAATCCACAAGCATGGGAGATCTTTCCATCTTCTGAAATATTCAAATCCTTTCTTCAGAGATTTGAAGGTTTTTTTCTTATAAATCTTTCACTTTCTTGGCTAGAGTTACACCAAGATATTTTATATTATTTGTGTCTATCGTGAAGGTTGTAGTTTACCTAACTTTTTTTTCTCTGCCTGTTTGTCATTTGTATAATGAGGGCTAATGATTTTTTGAGTTAATTTTGTATGTAGCCAGTTTGCTGAAGGTGTTTATCAGCTGTACGAGTGCCTTAATAGAATTTTTAGGGTCCATTATGAATACTATCTTATCATCTGCTGGTAGTGGCTTCATCTTTTCCAATTTGTATCCCCTTTATCTCCTTTATTTGCCTTATTACTCTTGCTAGGACTTCAAGTACTATTTTGAAGAGGTATGGAGAGAGGGGACAGCCTTGTCTTGTACCTGATTTCAGTGGAATTGATTTAAGTTTCTCTTCATTTCCTGTTTTCTTCCCCATGTTTTCCAACTCTAAGATTGTCTCAGCTTATGTTTTCTTTGTTGCTTCTAATTCTCTCTTTAGGACTTGAATAGCTTTGTTCATTTTATTCTCCCATTAGATTGAAATTTCTTGTAATTCTTTATCTGATTTCTTCAATTCCTTCATCTGTTTGAATGTATTTTCCTGCATTTCTTGGAGTGATTTATTTTCCTCTTCCAAGTCTTCTATCATTTTGATCACTTCAGTTTTTTGAAATCTTGTGGTTCATGGGTGTTCATATCTCCCGGACTTGCTGTGGTAGCATCACTGGTTTCCATTAATGTTATGTGGCTTTGAGTTGTGTTGCTAATTTTCTTCCACTGGCCTCTAGGCTGGTTGTCTCTGGTGTGATCAGGCCTAGGCGTTTTTCCAATGTGGTCCCTGTCTGTGTCCCTCGTGGGCCAGGCATGTTAGGAGGGAGCAATGAAAGCTCCAAGCTAGGACTTTCTAGATATCCCCAGAGGTGCCCTCAGGATGGTGGACAGTGGGTGTTGGAGCCTGCACCCAGCTCAGCTCAGCTGGGTTCCCTGTCTGTATTCCAGTTGGTTTACTCTGGAGAGGAGTAGTCTGATAGAATTCCAAGCCCAGAGCCACTCAGGTGCCCTACATTCCTTTCCGAGATATCAGGGCTTTGCCTATGTGCTCTTTGTTCCAGATGGGCTAGGCCAGTAAACAGCTGGGAGGCTGTGAGAGATCCTAGCCTGAAGTGCTCAGGTCCCCCCCCCCCCCCCAGACCTTCTTGAGATGGAAGCAGATGTGAGTTGTGGCCCATGTCAGACTCAGCTCTGCCTATCTGCTCTCTGTCTCATCTGGTAGGCAGCTGGGTGGACTTGGGGAGTCTGAGTCCAAAGATGCTGGGGTTCTCCATAGGCCTTCGCTAGATGGCAGCGCTCTGCTTGTATACTGTTCCCCAGATGTGTCAGGCTGGTGAGCAGCTGGCAGGCCAAGAGCGATTCAAGCCTAAAGCTGCTCAAGGAAAGGCAGGAAAAGTAGATTGTGGCCTGCTTCAGTTTCTGCTCTGTCTGTCTGCTCTGTGGCCTAGATGGTCCAGAATAATAAAGTGCAGGTGGGAGGAGAGAGTTCTGGGCTGGAAGCTGCTCAAAGGGTGGCAGCTAATGTGGAGTGGCTCGTGCTGTGACTCAGCTCTGCCTGTCTGCTCTATGTCCCAGAATATCAGGTAAGTAGCCCTTGAGGAGAGAGAGCCTAAACCTGCACAGGTGTCTCACAGTCTTTCTAAAGATGGCGGATAATGTGGGTTGTCCCCCTGGATTTTCTGTGGGTTAGCTGAATGGCCAGGGATTGGATCCAGCCATTCTCCACACAGTGTGGACCCCTCTTACCGTAGAATCAGCAGCACTGGTGTTTTGTAGCTCTCAGTTTGGTCTTTAGGCCCCATATTCTTCTCCAAGCTCTGGCCTTTACAATAGTTTCTTTTCTCTTCAAAGGTGTTCTTTTAGCCTTCTGGGGTAAGAGCTGTGATACAGCTGTGTCATTATACCTGATGACTCCCTAGGACTCCCCGGATGACTCCTATACCATGTGCATCTTTCTGGGTCTGGCTTACCTCAGTCAGTATGACCTTTTCTAGTTAAATTCTTTTGCCTGCAAGTTGCATGATTTCCTTGTTTTTAATATTTGAGTAGTATTCCATTGTGTAAATGCACCCTTTTCTGCTTTAATTTTTCCTTTCTGTTGAGAATTGTATAAAATATTTCCAAATACATTCTCCATTAAGCTGCCTTTTCTATTCTTCACTAATTATTTCAATCTTGTTATATTTAACTGTATTATTTTGTGTAGTTTTTTTTCTTTTTTTAAAAAATGTTTATACATCTCATTCTGTAGCTCAGGCTGACCTAGAAGTCAAAATGATTTTTCTCACGTTGTTCTAAAACTCATGGCAGTCCTCCTGCATCAACATCACCAATACTGGTATTATATTTATGAATCACCCAAACCGCCTAATAGTAAGGGACAGAATACATAAAAACAAATATCTCCTATAATTTATTTTAGAAATTTAGACCTTATAATGATTTCTTTAATACAGCCTTATAAAATTCTGAGTTGTTTAAAATACAAAGCTTAGTGCTGAATTTAATATTCTAGTCATTCTTAGGATATGAGTGAATCACTTATGTAATATTACTTTTTGTGGATCCTTATCTTAAATGCATTTCCATCTGCCACCTCACCTGGATGGCTAATTTAAACTTTACATTAACTAAGGACCCCCTGCATTTCATGTATATATCAATGTCTTTGCATTTTTATGGGCTTTTAAGTTGATGTAAGAAAAAAATACCCACACACAGGAGAAACTGAGATCCAAACCTAGAACGATCCCTTAAGTATGTCACTATATTCAGGAGAGAATCTTTAAACTTGTGTTTGTACCTACATACTGCAGAGATGAGTTGATAAGGATGAGGTATAGTATGTTAAAGAAAACCCTAATAGCTCTGAGATGGGTGCTGCAGAACTTTAGGTTGTGTCTCAGCACAATTGAACGCGGGCTCTTTTTGCTTTCTAGACTGATGAAGTTGTTAATGCTTTAATTCTCTTATAAATATGAACAATGGCTAAAAGAATCCTTCTATTATGGATCTAGTCATACAGTAACAGTTGTCTTTGGCAGTATGTGTGCTCAGATATGGAAATGTATAATTTACTATTTAGCATTACAATTAATTATGCAAAACACTCTATCACTGTGTATGAATACATTTGATAAGAAACTAAATTCTGTCTCTACATATTTAACATAAAATGGGTAATGAATTGCTCTTATAGCTACAGTAATAAAAGTTTATCCAACACATTCTACCAAATTGCAATTCTTACATATATTTCCATTTAAAAAAAAGTATGTTGTAGCATATATCAGCATTAAATATTGATGAATATAAGATAATCTTATACTGTCTGTGAATAGTACTTAATTCTAATTTAAATATTCAAACATATGTAAATGCATTATGTTAGATACTCATAGCTACCATCGTAAATTTGAGTCTCTGTATTTTCTTAGATTAAGTGCATATTCCTACTGATTTTCAATTGCATTTGATACATATACAATTTTTCAGGTTTAGATTTTAATTTTCTACCTAGTAATTCTAAATTTAGTGGCTGGCAGATGCTTTAGTTGGAAAATATTTTCAGAAATAAATATTTTGATACATATACTAACAAAAATAGTACTCAATCTGAGGGAAAATGACACTTTTTGCAAATGTCTGTGTCTTTCACTTCCTTGTTAAGGGGGCACAGAAAGTGATATAACTGACTTTACAGTTGATTTTGGTTGCAGTAGTTTAATGGGAACCTGAATTTGGTGATGTGATAAATATAAGTAGTGTTTACATTTTAATCTGTAAAAATGGTTTATAATGACAATACAAATCATTGTCATAATTTTTATCTTGTTGAAAATATTTGTTTTCACATGTAGGTGTGTTTTTATTGAAGTATTTATATCCCTAAAGTTTTTGAACTTTTTCTCTTAACTTATTCTATCTCAAATTAACTATTAATTATACATTTTATAATATTTATGGTACCCTTATTTCCAACCACCACAGTATCAAAAACATTGATATAATATAAATATAACTATGTTTACCATTACATTACTTCATGCATGTATGTATGAGCACATGTATGTGCATGCTCATGTGTGTGCAGGCACACATTAATGCATCTGTTTCAGTGTTCTTTGGTGTTGGCACATGAGCCAGTGCCTATATAGGTATGTGGAGGTCAAAGCAAAACTTTTGTTGTCATTTCTTAGTCTAAATTCACATTTTTAAAAGATATGGTCTCTCATTGTCCTGATATTGCCATGTAGCCTAGAGCGATTGGTCAGTAATTTCCAACTCTCTGTTTACATGACTCATCTTGCCTTCCTGGAGATTACAGGCTTTCAGATCCATGCCTGGATTTTTTTCTTTTTAAAATTAATTCATTCATATTACATATCAATTGTTATCCCATACCTTGTATGCTCCCATATCTCCCTCCCTCCCGCTTTCACCCTATTCCCTTCCCATATGACGGTGACTGAGGGGGACCTTCTCCACATATATATGATCATAGGGTATCAAGTCTCTTCTTGGTAGCCTGCTATCCTTCCTCTGAGGGCCACCGAGTCTCTCCATCCAGGGGACGTGGTCAAATATGGGGCATCAGAGTTCCTGTGAAAGTCAGTCCCCACTCTCCACTCAACTGTGAAGAATGTCCTGTCCATTGGCTGGATCTGGGTAGGGGTTCAAAGTTTACTGCACATATTGTCCTTGACTGGTGCCATTGTTTGAACAGAACCCCTGGGCTCAGAACCGCCTATCATAATGTTCTTCTTGTAGGTTTCCAGGACCCTCTGGATCCTTCTATTTCCCCAATCTCCCATACTTCTCTCACCTAAAGTCCCAATAGGATGTCCTCACATCTATCCCACTTTCCTGGTAGGTGATGACTTTCATGGGACATGCCCTTTGGGCTAGTGTCCAGTTATAAGTGAGTATATACCGTTTGACTCTTTCTGCTTCTGGGTTAGCTCACTCATTATGATAATTTCTAGCTCAATCCATTTTTCCACAAATTTTGAGAATTCCTTGTTTTTAATAGCTGAGTAGTATTCTATATTGTAAGTGTGCCACAGTTTCTTTATCCATTTCTTCTACTGAGGGACACTTAGGCTGTTTCAATGATCTGGCTATTATGAATAAGGCTGCTATGACCATGGTTGAGCATATGTCCCTGTTGTGTGCTGAAGCTTCTTCTGGGTATATTCCAAGGAGTGGAAAAGCTGGGTCTTGAGGAAGCCCTATTCCCAGTTTTCTGGAAAGAGCCAGATAGAATTCCAAAGCGGTTGTTCTTGTTTGCATTCCCACCAGCAATGAAGGAGTGTTCCTCTTTCTCCTCACATGCTTGGATGTTTTATGCTTGTCCTGGGGACTCAAACTGGTGTTATAATGGTTAAACTTCAAGTGTTTTACTTACAAGGGCATTCCACTGTTCGCACCTTACATTTTCTGAATTGGAGGAGGGCATAAGTAATATTCGGTAGATGTAGAGATGTAGACATACCAAGCTACAAATGAAGCAAACTGTTGCTCATGCGTTCCTTTCATGCTTTAGGGTCATTTCAAACCTTTGCCTTTCAAATAAGAGGACTTTGCCTTATGTGAGGAAAAATGGCTTGAAGTAAAAAGCACCGATGTACTGCTTCAAATCATACATACTTAAACCAAAGTTGTAATGAGAGCCAATAATACAGTAATTGGGTTTTAACATCTAATAAATCACACACACACACATACATACACACACAAACACACATACATGTATATATAATATAGATATTTTAAAAATTCACTTAATATTGTGTATGAATTTCTACTGATAATGTTTATATGATGTTTCCAAGCAAAGGAAAATCAGATTATATATCAAGGAATATTATATTTTTGTTTATTTATGTTAAATATTTATGTGTAGAGGTATGTTACACTCTGGGATAATGAATAGAAATGTATGTTGTGTCTATATAGAAGTAAATAAGTTGAAATTAGAGCATTCATGTTGATCATAAATTATATAACTTGGGTCCTTATTAGAAAGAAAAATTTAGAATCAGGTATCCATCTGAAGCCACGACAAAGTCCTATACTGGATCTTCCTAAAGTGACCTCCACAAGATCTACAAGTGACCTCTGGAGCTCAAGACTTCTAAGCTCTAAACACATTCCTGTTGTTTAGTCTGCACAGCCTCTGGCATTGCAGGCTTATGAGACTAGTAAAATCATATCCAAGTATAGAATTTAAAAAATATTATATTGTTTAATTTGATACTGTGAGAGTGGGCTAGAAAGAAAGCCTACATATTTATGATATATAACAATCATTTAATAATTCCCATGAAATTATTCATTAGCTTGGTATTCCAAAATTTAGTGTGAAGCAACAAGAAAAGTTATCACGAGTAATAAGCACATAAAATAAATAAATACTTCTTTGGAGTTCTCAGATTATAAAATATTATATTCTAAATATCTCAGTACCAAATGTTTAACTTACATTTTATCACGCTGCAAGGCACAGGAGGAGCATCTCTAAACAAGAACATGGAAAAGATCAGGAAACAAAAATCTTTAGTTTTTCTCTAAAGAACAAAGTCGGCTTTGCTGTTTTCTTCTACCTACTTCTGGTAAAAATCAGTTTTGTAGTAAATATAAGCAACCTTTGTAAATTGGTGTTCAATCTTACACTTGCAGCTAATGACACAACACTACCTGCCTCTATAGACTTTCTGCCAAGTGAAAGTCACGATATAATAACTTAAGACACACCATAGCATTTGGGTTAGAAAGAATGAAACATTTCCTAAATACCCTCTTGGCATGTGTCTGAAGTTTTAATTGTTTTACAACAGTAATGCCAATGCAACGCATAGTTTTTTTTTTGTTTTGTTTTGTTTTTTTTTTTTTTGGTGGTGGTGGTTGTTGTTGTTTTTTGGTTTTTCGAGACAGGGTCTTTCTGTGTAGCCTTGACTTTCCTGGGCTAGCTCTGTAGATCAGGCTGGACTCAACCTCAAAGCAATCCGCCTGCCTCTGCCTCCCAAGTGCTGGGATTAAAAGCGTGCATTACCACTGCCCGGCAGATGCACGTGGTTTTTAGTCTATTGCTGGCGGTTTCAAGCTCTTGAAATCATATACTTTAGTTTATTCATAATTCTATTAAAAGATTTTTTTTGTTTCTCACATTTCTAAATTCTTATGATAAAATGATAAAACTAAAATTTTAATGTTAATTAATTTTTATCTGTTTAGGAACATGAAATGTTTTCAAGAACACACACACACACACACACACACACACACACACACACACACACACACACTCACACAGAGGCAGTAGCCAGGATAAAGAAAATCTCACAGTGGGAGCCAGTAAGAGGGTAATTGGGTTTGTACATTTGAGAAAGTATGTGTCTGAGACCAGAGAAATTATACCAGGTTCTTGGCCAGGAGTTAATCAGATTCAAATCTCAGAGTGATTTAGAATGTGTGACTACCAATAGGTGTCAGATTTTGATGTATGTTTGAAGAAAAATTAAGTCTTAGTGGTTAAAGATATTGAGGGGTAGAATTTTTGATGGTGGGGAAACTAGCAGGATAAAGCTTGAATCAGTGTTTAAGGGCATGTTAAGAACTTTGAAATTGTTTTAAGGTTCTGATCCTTCTAACTCAATAAAATAATAAAAATAAGACTCAATCTTTCGGTCTTGATAAACAGTTTTTGTACTTATTCTGAGTATTCTTAAAATGGATATCTAGGACTTTTATCAAATGTACTCTGCAGAAATTTTCCTACCAGCTCGGCCATCATTTTAAATTGCACTATTTGCTGGCATTGTGGCCTTGATACAAAACCTGTTATAGGGTTTTTGCTATTTATTTCTTTTATCTTCACTAAAATCACCCCGAATACTAGTGCTTTTTATCTATGCCAGTAATCTTGAATGTTGTTGAAGGACTGCCTGCATGCATGTCCCTTTAGACTCACCACTTTCTGGGAATTACATATTTTCTATTAACCAGCTTCTGTTACTAGAAATTTACATGTACGTTACTAGTAATAAAATCTTCTACAATTTAATATACAAATGAGAAACATTGATATCAAATGTCATGAAATAATATGACTTATTTAGTTCATGGCTGCTTGACCTCAAGTTAATAAACTCGAATTGTAGGGTGATTAATTATGTTTTTATCACATCTTTACAAAGGTCAAGAATTTTTAAACTTGCTTGTTATGTATAAATGCTGCTTTGGAAAATCTCAAATCATGTGGTCTCATTTGTTTTTGTTTATTCTTTCTCAGATAAACAACAGCCTTTAAGAGCACATGATTGTATTTCATTCTTATCAGTGGGTCATAATGTTCTAAAAGAACAACAGACAGACAATAATCTTTCAGCCATGAGGCACTTCCTGTACATATTTTATTCTCACATTCACCTAAGGGAATTCACTTTCCAAAGTGTTTCTATTCATCTAAATATGTCTTGTTATTAACAATGGCTACTTCAAAGGTCATTCCTATAATCAATATTCAGTAAGGTTTCTAACATCCCAAGGCATTGAGGATGCATATTATTAGACAGTTCCATATTCATAATTTACAACCTGTTGAGTTCTAATTACTTTTCAAGGTTGTAAAAGTACTTACTTATTTTGATATTGCTGTATACTACAATTAATTTATTACTTGTTAGACATATACAAAACGGTTTATACCCAATAGTCTGCGACCATAAATTTGAGCAAATTAGACAAAGGAGTGTTCTATTTCAATTCAAAGATAATTTTAATTCACTAAGTCTTTGCAAGATTAATGGCCCTACTAAAAATTAAACACTCCCCAGTGCATGGTATGTGCACCAAATGACCTCATTAAATAAGTATATGGCGAACAGATGCCTCTGTGACCTGTCTCCAGATTTACTGAGTTGGGAGTGTCCTTGTTTATGGTCTCTTTGATAAGAGAGTGAATTTTAAATTAGGGACACAAGGACAATATTTCCTCATAGATGTTGTCTATGTAATTTAAATATTTCTAGCATAGTTAGACAGAAATAAAAAGGTTATTATACATGAATTGTCATTTACTTATCAAATATTCTAATGAGAGAGTGTATTTTACTGATATTCATAAAAATCTAATGTATTTTAAATGTATGTAAGTTTTTGATTTGATGACTTGATTTTAATCTTTATATATATATTAATATTACCATATCTTTACTAGAAAAGGAAAAATTGGTATTTTGGTTAAGTTTTGTAAATATAGACACATTTACAATCGTATCTTGTTTGAATTGTGACATGTAATGCATGTGATTATGAATTCACTGTTTTATATGAATACATATATGTGTAATTATCTTTAAGGCATTGAAGGAAGTTAGCACTTTTTGTGTATTATCATAACTGTTCTTTCTTATACTCTTATTAATATCCTAAGATGCAGTCAGCAGAGAGTGCTGTGGCCAAACTAATACTCATATTTTCTACTGCTATTGTCTAATGCTTCTCTTAATGATAAAACCACAGTCCTACTGACCTTTATAAAATTAATGTTTAACACAATGCTGTTTATTGGCTTTCCTATTCTAATAATTCAATCTGAAGGCCCAAAGTACCTTGTGATGGTTTTAGAGAGTGAATTCTATTTTGAAAGTAGAAGAAAAAACATGTCTATTTTTAAAGCTATTACACATTCATAAAACTGTGTTCAAATTATGTTAATAAGTGTTTAGTGAGCTCACAGCTTTATATAGCGTTTTTCTGGAAAGTTTTCTTAATGTACCTGTGGAAACTGGTAATTATGTTGTTATTGATTTGAGTGCTTATTTGATGTTAGCATTTTTGAGCAAACCACAATATTAACAATAGCATACATTAGTGGTACCCACATGTTGAGGATATTTCCTTGAAATTATCCTAATGGAAGCTTGCTATTGAAAAATCTTTAAAAATACCCATCAATCTAAATAACTTTAGTTATCCATACATCTGGGTATGGATAAATAGAAATGGTACAAAATCAACAAAATCAGTAAATTTCTTCATATATACATGCATAATCAAGGGAATTATCAGGCCTATATACATGACTTTTAACTGTCATGATGCATAACACCAGTATTTTGTACTCTCATTAGAAGAGAATCTGTTGGGCCAATGATATTTCAGAGAAATATTTTCTGTCAGTTTTTTTCTGGATGCTGCAGAGCACTTGCACGTATGAGTTACAACCACTGTGTCCATCTATATAAATTTGTGCAAATTCAACCTGACAGCACTCCAGCATGGAGAGAGGAAGTGGGCGTGAAGTCCCACTCCCCCCTGAGAAGCTGTTAGCAATTTACAGCTGCTGGGGAGAGGGTAAGTTATACATACTCCACTGGAAACCCACATATTTAGCAATAAATATGTAGCAAAAACTGGACTTGATTTATATCTATCTATCTATCATCTATCTATCTATCATCTATCTATCTATCTATCAATCAATCATCTATCAATCATCTATCTATCTATCTATCTATCTATCATCTATCTATCTATCTATCTATCTATCTATCATCTATCTATCTATCTATCTATCATCTATCTATCTATCTATCTACTATCTATCTATCTATCTATCTATCTATCTATCTATCATCTATCTATCTATCTGTCTATCTATCTATCATCTATCTATCTATCTATCTATCATCTATCTATCATCTATCTATCTATCTATCTACTATCTATCTATCTATCTATCTATCATCTATCTATCTATCTATCTATCTATCTATCTATCATCTATCTATCTATCTATCTATCATCTATCTATTTATCTATCTATCTATCTATCTATCTATCTATCATCTATCTATCTATCTATCATCTATCTATCTATCTATCTATCTATCTATCATCTATCTATCTATCTATCTATCTATCTATCTATCATCTATCTATCTATCTATCTATCTATCATCTATCTATCTATCTATCTATCTATCATCTATCTATCTATCTATCTATCTATCTATCTATCATCTATCTATCTATCTATCTATCTATCTATCATCTATCTATCTATCTATCTATCATCTATCTATCTATCATCTATCTATCTATCTATCTATCTATCTATCTATCTACTATCTATCTATCTATCTATCTACCATCTATCTATCTGTCTATCTATCTATCATCTATCTATCTATCTAATCTATGCCAATTACAATGTTGAGTGGGTAAGAAGGGATGGATGGAAGGACTACACAGAGGGACATGAATCAGATCAAATGCATTTTACAAAATTCGAAAATAGCTAATTTTAAATAATCATTTCATAGTTGTTTCTATGTTTAAAGAAATAGCTTTAATTTTGATTCCATGTATTGCTTTTCCTTTTTAGGATATTTTATAGCTCTATAAAAACATGTCTGGAGAGATTTATCTACTCTGTCATTATCATAACCATCCTTCCTTCACATGTCTCTTGATTTAGCTTGAACAATAAGAGCAATATGAAGAGACATTTCCACTATCCTAGCACTGTTCTTATTTTAAAGGATATAAAGCAGTGTTCACTTCCCACTAGGAGTATAAAGTCTGAGGTGTTGTATTAGTTACTTTTGTATTGCTGTGATAAATAATAAGTCCAAGTCAGCTTATTAAAGAAAGTGTTTATTTGGGCTTACAGTCTCAGAGGGTTGAAGTTCACAGTGACATTGACACCTCCAAGCATGCTCTTATTTATATACCACCACCAACAAGACCACACCTCCTAATATTCCTTAAATGACTCCTTAAGGAAGTTCACAAACAGTAAAAAACAAAACAAAACAAAACAAACAAAAACAAAAACAAAAAACTAGAGACCAAGTATTCAAATCTATGAATAGGGGTTCATTCTCATTTTTAAAACTCCAAGAATTTTGATGGCAGTCAGCAAAGTCAGGTGTCCTAATTTTGACTTTTAATTTTAATTGATCACTTTGTAAGTGATTTCCTACCATCGTTTATTTATTTATTTACTACCCTCTTACTCCCCTCTCTCTGTGCATGTGAGTGTGTGTATGTTGTTTGTTTGTGTGTGTGTGTGTGTGTGTGTGTGTGTGTGTACTAGTCTGTGAATCTGCCTATGGAAGCTAGTGGTTGACATCATCCCTTTTCCTCCTTGTTTTTGATACAGGGCCTATTAGTGAAAGTACAGCTGATGTTTTCAGCTGCCCTGGCTGGTCAGAGAGCCCAAGTGATCCACCTGTCACTTCCGCTACATTCACATTCAGGGCATACGCCAGCAGATAAAATGTTTATGTAAGTGTTACATATTTGACCTCAGGCACCCAGGCTCATTTAGCAAGCACCACTCCTAGTGGATGCACCTTCCTGTATGTTATGTGTTATTTTAAATTTCTATATATTAATCCAACCTCAACTACAGTATCATATATGATGAAGTACCAGAAAAACAAAACCTTCTGCATGAGACATTGTTTTAGAAACCTGTAAGAACTGGTAGGACAAAAAAAAGAGGGGAAATAATTAAAGTAGGTTTTATAAAATGCCAAAACCCTAAATATCTGTCTTTCTACAGAGAGAGAGAGAGAGAGAGAGAGAGAGAGAGAGAGAGAGAGAGAGAGACCCAGAGACAGAGAGACAGAAACAGAAGAAAAGTGAAAGAAACAGACAGAATCTGTATGCTGTTTATTCTTCTATCAGTTTCCATTCTCAGTTTTTCCTTAAGACATGACTCGTGAAGCAAGGATGATTTTTCCTCATCTTAAACTTTACTGTACTGGTTGAATCTATGGCTGGACTGACTCTGCCCTTTTCTCATTTATTTACTTTTTATCAAGCTTCTATATGTGGGTAGTAAGAATTATATAGTTTCTTCTTAAATATTCTCTTTGTGGAGAAAGTAACTTCATACATTTTTGTAACATTTAATATTTTAATAATACCAGTGTTTTCAACAATAATTTTTGACACTGTAGAATATAACAAAATGCAAATGTATAATAATATTTGCCTGATCAAATGCTACTGCAAAATGAGAGCTAAATTTCTAACAGATTTATTTCAAAAAGGATGAAATTCTATTGCACTAAATATACTAATTACATGATTTCTCCTTAAAAATTACAGTAATGTAACTAAAGTTAATTCAGTATAGAAAATATACAGGAACTCAACAAAATTTATCACATTTTGTGTGTTATATACTTAAATAAATATTAGAGCCTAGCTGAGTGTGGTGGCTCATGCCTTAGGCCCAGGAGTCAGGGAGGTAGAGGCAGGTGTATCTTTGTAACTTCAAGGCCAGCCTTGTATACAAAGCAAATCCATGGCTTCACATAGTCATGGCCACACTTAGAAACCTTGTCATAAAAAACCCAAAACCAGCCTAAAGCCTGTATAAATCCCTAAATAAAATAAATTTCTGTGATTTATTAAGAATTGATTGATATTGACATGCCCTTATGGTGTGCTGTGGTAGATCATCCTATAGAAGCAGAAAATATAAATTATGTATGAATCAAATATTCATTCAACCTTGAAAAATACAAAGACATTTAGGGTTCAAATACTTTAGTTATCAATGTTATCTTTGTCTCAGCTTAAATATTAATTCTGAATAATAATGATAAGCATCCTACTGGAGAAGGGCACATCTTCCTTAGAGGAGTTGTGCATAATGTCGCTTTGCACTTCGCTACAATCCAAATCCATCACCTGGTGTTAGTGCTCCAACTCTTAACCCAGCCCTTGACTCTGCCTATCATTTCTAGAAAGGTATTATGAAGGGTCATTCTCTAAAAGTAATGTAGGGGCAACCTAAATAACTGGCAAATACCCAGATATCACTGTCGAAGAAAGAAAATAATACACAAACTAAAATTTAAAGAGAAAGACAAAAAGGGAAAGGATTTTTAAAATTCCTTTTTAGATGTTTTTATATTTAAATGGAACATTTTACTTATGTTTAAAATTCAACTACACTGATGGCGTCTTATAGAGACAGAGTTGAATGCACATAGACTCATTTCATGTTTCTTATATTATGCTGTAGCTTTCTTAGACTTTCAGTTGTTACTGTAGAGAAATTTTAATCCAGCGGCACGACTGCTCTATAAAGGGATTGCATCCCAAGATGTCCTTGGTCTATGTGATCCAGCTGAAAGGCAGACATGCTTTGAATTACAGTATGATCTGGCAAGAATAGAGACATGCCTTTGGTCCTCCTTTAATTCCAAACAATGAAGGTAGGACGGACTAGTTTAGAAGGAGGCAGGCATGTTTGAAACTGATGTCTAACCGAGGGGCAGACAAAGTGTTGAATCAGAATAAGATTTGATGTAATGAGTCAAAAATGGGATATGCCCACCTCTCAAAAAACATGACAAGAAAGAAGGGTTACTTAAGAGCAGCACAGGGAGATAAAGAAATAGTTTTATTTTTTTTAAGAGACTTTTTTGTTCAAACTGGGACATTTTTACAGAAACAAGTTACAGAAACAATAAGCTAGAAACAGGTGAAGACAGAGCTAGACAGGGAATGAGAAAGAGGAAGAAGATTAAAATATCTTGCCAAAATTAATTTGAGGCTTGGCAGAGCAATTCAGTCAGAGGCCAAAAGAAGCCAGTTTGAATCACTCAGCTTGAAGAGGTGTTAGGGCCAGAGCAGCTGAGTTAAACCTGTCAGCAAGGGTTCAGAAACAGCTGGAAAAGCTGGAGAGTGGCTCTCTTATCATCCTTCATAGAGGAAATCAAAACAATAGTTACATGTTACTTGCCAATTGTCCCACGGTAGGTCCTGGCAAGAAATACGAAATAGAAGTAGGGAAACACAGAGGGTAGGGGGATGGAGAGAGGAGGGAGAGAGAAGCAAAAGGGTGAGAGTGAGAGAGAAAGAGAGCAAGAGGAGGGGAGAGAAATAAAGAGAGAATGGAGAGGGCAAGAGATAAGAGGAGAAAAGGCAGGGGGAGGGGGAGAGAGAGGGAGAGATGGAGAGAGAATCCAAATTAATTAATATGGCACAATAAAGTTACATGGTGATATTAAGTTTCGCAGCCATAGAAGAATTTATGAATCTTACAAATATACAAACACAGGCCTATGAAAGCCTAACATAAAAAAAAAACAGAAATGAAAACTATGAGGATTTGATATAGGTTGATACATGTGAAATCAAACCTAGTAATAAAGGGAAACTATTTCTTGGAATTATACTGTAGTAACAAATGCTTACCCTGGAGCATTATTTTAATTTTCACAGATTCAGGTTACCTCCTAAATTTTGTTTAGTTTAGGAATATTTTTCCAATTCTAGAGCTTGAATCATCTTTAACAGTGTGTATTCTATTAGACTGGAGAGATGGCTTTGGGGTTAAGAGCACTGGCTGCTCTTCCAGAGGTCCTGAGTTCCATTCCAGCCACTACATGGTGTCTCACAACTATCTCTAATAAGACCTGGTGCCCCCCTCTGGCCTGCAAGCACACATGCAGGCAGAACAATGTATACAGAATAAATAAATAAATATATCTTTAAAAAAATGTGAAAAGGTATTCTATTTGTTCCAATAACAACAATAAATTTGTGTAATGAAATATGAAGAATACTGACAATTTAAATATAATATTTGTATCTCTATGTAATCTAATATATATTAACACATTCAATTTATGGAACATATTTTGTAAGGACAATTTAAATCTAAACTTTAGATAAATAAAAAATTGGAGATGCTCAATAGGATGTTCTCCCCTCTATCCCCGTTTCCTGGTAATTGAAGATTTTCACAAATACTCTGGTGCCTCATATTTGACCACTTCCCCTGCATGGGGAGACCTGGTGGGACTCAGAGGAAGGATAGCAGGCTACCAAGAAGAGACTTGATACCCAATGAGCATATAAAGGGGGAGGAAGTCCCTCTCAGTCACAGTCATAGGGGAGGAGAGTAAGGGGAAAATGGGAGGGAGGGAAGAATGGGAGGATACAAGGGATGGGATAACCATTGAGATGTAATATGAATAAATTAATAAAATAAAATTAAAAAATGGAGATGCTCCAGATATTTAAGCATTTAGGAAAAGAATCAAAGGAAAATGGTATCAGTACAAAATGAATAAGAAGGCAGTCTTCAAGTAGCAAACCACTTTATATATATATATAATGTATTAGAATTTAATTTTATTAGGTTTTAATTACTTTATATGTATGAGTATATTGCCTAAATGAATATATGTGTATCACATGTATCTGGTGCCACTGAGGTCAGAACAGGGTGTTGAATCCCCTGGAAATGGAGTTTCCGATGGTTGTGAAGCATCACAAGGGGCTTGGAGCCGTAATGGGTTCCTGTGCAGGGCCAACAAGGGCTCTCAGCCGCTCTGCAAGCTCCTCGGTGCCCTAGGAGTAAATTTCTAAGCACGTTATTTAACTTGTGGATTCGTGAAGGAAAGGCTGTTGCTTAAAGATGTATTATAAAAATTCCTGGTCCTGACGACAGCAATGGCCAATTGAATTAAGGTTGTCAACACTTTCACAAAACAGACGATGGATGAGTCTGTATCTAAGAAAGGGAATGTGAAATGTGAATAAATTGAGGCATCTGGCTTTGCTTTAGGAAATGCATATTTATGAGGGATAGAGCAACATGAGGAATGATGTGGGGACATGTATAGACACATGCTGGTTATCACCAGAGTAGATGATGTGCAGTGCTCAACTGTGGTGAGTTGCTTGGCATATTAATTAATGACTATGTAATAGAGACTTTTTTCAAAATAAAATTGATGGATAGGGAATTATATGCATAAATTAACACCAGAGTGTCGAGTTAAAATGACTAGGAAAATTTGAAAAAGAAAATGACATTTAGTAGTCATGATTTTCATGCCCTTAAAGTGAAAGTTTGTTGGTTATGAAATACCCAAATAAACTTTAAAACATCCCAGTGAATTTAAGTTCATAACTTATTTATATAAATTAATAGTTAGATGACTATAATTGAATAAGCTTAGTTCATATGACAAATTATAAATATATAGATAACTGAGTACTTTTATGATGACAGAAAGTTGATACAATGAAGCATAATATTCAACACCCAAGGTGAAAAGCAGTCTTGTCTTACTTAATCTGGGAGTCAGGGAATGTGAGTCATGGTGAGCAATTGGTTTCAATGGGTATGGAGTAGAATTTATTGACGGATGAGTATGGGAGGTGAAGAAAGTGAGGAGCACATGTCATCATGGCTCTTATGAGAACCCTAAATGATCGTTAAGGTTAGAGGAGCCCAAATGACTGCTTCTCAATCCCTAGCTTCTTTCTTTCTCCATTCCCATCTTTCTCTCCCTTCATCTTGTCTGCTTCTCCTTGCCCTCCTTCCCCCCCACCTCTGCCTGTCTGTTTGTCTGTCCCTACTCATTTCTCCTCTCCTTTCTATTTAGTTAGTCTTTGAATGTCTTCGTGTTTGAGGGTAAGCTTGTGTCTGTGTCTGTGAATAGGGACTCAGGTGGATGTCAAATGGCAGAGTATCTACCTCTATTATTGCTTTACACCTTATAATAAATATTTATTATTCGTTTGTAGGTTTATTGTTTGTTATTTGAGAGTTTCATGGGTTCTCATCATACTTGCTCCCCATACCAGTTCCTGCCAGATCCAGTCACTTTACCTACCCAACCAACATTGTGCTATCTTTATTTTTTTAAGCCATCAAGTCAAATATATATGTGTTTGTGCATGTGTGTGTGCACTCAGTTAAGAAGATAACTTTTGGCAGGCAGATAATGCCTTCCACCAGGTTGGCTTGGTGAAAAATGAATTTGCTCACTGAGTCTGCTTCTCACCCCCTCACCTTTTGTTTTGAGACAGGCTCTCTCAGTTAACATGGAGCTCACTTAGACAGCTAGACTGCCTGGCTGTTATTGAGCCAAGTTGTCATGTTTGTGTGGCAAGTATTGTGTCCACTAAACCATATCTCCAGCAACTCTCCATTTTCTTTTTCCTTTCTATTTTGATATTAATAAAAAATAAGGTTAGAAAGCTTTAAAAAAAAAACAAAACAAAGTGAATGCCGAGACCCTGCCTTTGGTGCATGATTTCTGTATTAATCGAGTATATAAGAGAATCAGTCCTCTTTTCAAGACTGGCTACCTGAGACATCTTCTCTTACATGACATGTATGAGAGGCAGAGTCTCACATACTGGGATGGACTTTGGGATACAATCAAGGGATCAGTTCCACCAGTGCTGCTTGAGAAGGAAAAAGCTGAAGTACTGTTGGTCACGATATCTTCTAGTATACATTTTGCAGAAGCAGGCTAAAATCTAAATAGAAAAATCAGTAGCAGCCATGTTAGCTGGAAGATGATAAAAACAACTTCTGATATAGATACATCTGTGATGACAATAATCAGCTTTGATTTTGAAGCTTTGGGATTAGTTTTTGGGGATTTTATTTTTTTATTGAAAATAGATTCTGCTCTCATATAATATATACTAACCACAGTTTTCCTGCCCTCCATTCCTTCTTGCTCCACCACTAGACCTCTTTTCTCCCTGAGATTTATTTCCTCTGTGCTTTCTTTTCAGACCTCTAAAAGACTGCTAAAAGGCCAGCCAAAGAGGAAAAAACAAGATACGATAAGACAGGGAAAAAGTCCCCATACTGAGGCAAGACAAGGCAAAGCAATAGAAGGAAAAGAGTCTCTAGACTAGACAAAAGAGTCAGGGAAATGCCCATTCCTGTTGGTAGGAGTCCCACAAAACCATGAGCTAATAGTGATAAGATATGTTCAGAGGACTTGGTGCAGACCCACGCAGGCCCCATGCTTGTTGGTATGGGTTCTGTCAGTGCACATGAGAGCTGGATTTTGCTGCAGCTAGATATTTGGACACATGTACATGGCAATATAAAACTTATAGCACTAGACCATCACCTTTTTTGAAACATATCCTACCTGAGATTGTTTCACAGCCTTTACATATATCAATTTATTTTTTTTATTTTTTTTGTTTTGTTTTTTTGGTTTTTCGAGACAGGGTCTCTCTGTAGCCTTGGCTGTCCTGTCAATTTATTTTTATGTATTTCATTTTTAAATACCACTTTGAAATTTGTCTTAATGAAGCTAAGTTGTTATTAGGAAAATGCTATGGATTAAGTGGCTTAAATACCTTAGATATATTTTTCTCAGTTCTACAGGTTAGAGGTAAGAGAGAACAAAAGCAAGGATTGCAAGGTTCTGTGGATGGTCTCTTAGTAGCATGAATGTGACCTTGTTCAAGCTTGACAAGATCAGGAAGATAAAGGAAGTATTCTCATTAGTTATGATGAGGTACTAATCTCATCTGTGAAAATCTTGTGAGTCTTGGGCTGTAATTAATGCATAGAGCCCATATCAATTGCCATTGGAAATACATCACGATAAAATAAAAAGTCATCATTATTTTAAATGAAAGCTCACAACAGAAAAACTTAAAAATATCTGAAACAACTATAAACTTTACAGTTTATGATGAAGAACTTTAAGAATATGAACATGACAATATCAGCATTTTAAAAAGTAGCTTGATAAAACTATAATTAGTATTTCAAGGAAAATGAACGGAAATAGTTTGTTTCTAGTACTTTTATGGATTCGTTAAGCTGACTATGCATTTGGTGCAAAACATAATGTGACAAGGAGCCTTATAATTTACTAACATAATAAACTTACACAAAAAGAATGTTCTTAGTTTCTTTTCTCATCCTTCTGAATGCTTTGGTAAGTAATTATTTCACACTTTAACTTGCAAAATTGTTAGAAAATTGAGCTCCTTTTTTTACTGTTTTTTTTTTGTGCACATTTTTCTTTGTCTTGCTTTCTCATTTAAAGGTCTCTGTTGCTGTCAGTCAAATTTGCAGCATGCTATTCCCTTTGTGCAGTTTCTTCTGTAGTGCTGAATATTGTAAATCTGGGTCAGCATATTTTCTTTTCATTTTCTTTACTTTATGAAGATTATTGATCCTCAAATTTAGAAGCTTCTGGCATTAAATATCATACACAATTAAAAACCATAGTTTTTGAAATACCTTCAAGTAAATATATTACAATTTAAAAAACTGTCAGTACTCCTCATATACAACTGTATACACATCCAGTGGAAATGATAGTTCTGTTTAAATCACTTTTTTTTTTAATGCAGCAAACTGGGCAGAATCACATAAGGCTTCCACACTTACAACTTTTTCATTTTCCTCACTTGTCCTTAGAGAAAGCTTAGAGATAGAGGAGAACTATTATCTTCAGAATGAGGACATTGATAATCTATGTAAGGTGACTAGAACTTTGGCTAAATTGTTGAGTGTGACTTTTTTCCATTATTAGAAACTTTTTATAATAAAAAGAAGAGACAGCCAGGTCTAGTGATGCATGCCTTTAATCCCAGAACTCAGAGAGGTAGAGGCATGTGGATCTCTGAGTTTGAAGCGAGCCTGGTGTAACAAAGGAAGTCCAGGAAAGCCAAAGCTGCAGAGAGAAAGAAAAGAAAATACTCTGTGTGCTCTGTCCCAAGGTTGTGTGTGGTACTCAGCTTCTGCTGTGATCCCCTGCTGGGTGGAGATTTTAAGAGGAAGCTCCTGTCCTGTTCCTTCTCTTCAACCTCTTCCAGTTTCCCTTCTATTTGCACTTCTGAAGGAGAATTAAGCATCCTCCCTAGGGTCCTCCTCAGTACTTAGCTTCTTTAGGTCTGAGTTATATAGTGTGGTTATACTTTATTATATGGCTAGTATCAGCTTATGAGTGAGTATATACCATGCATATCTTCCTAGGTCTAGGTTTCCTCCCTCATGATGATTTTTTTTTCCAGCTCCCTTCATTTGCCTGAAAATTTCATGATACCTTTGTTTTTAATAGCTGAGTACTATTCCATTAGGTGCATGTACCATAGTTTCTTTATCCATTTTTCAGTTGAGGGACATCTGGATTGTTCTTAGTTTCTGACTATTATGAATAAAGCCACTATGAATATAGTTGAGCAAATGTCCTTGTTGTATGGTAGAGCATCTTTCAGGTATAGCTGGGTCTTGAGGTAGAGATATTCCCAATAATCTGAGAAAGGGCCAGACTGATTTCCAAAGTCATTGTACATGTTTGCCCTCCCATTAGCAATGGAGGAGTGTTTCCTTTCTCCACATCCTCACCAGCATGTGCTGTCACTTGAGTTTTTGATCTTAGCAATTCTAATGGGTGTAAGAGTGAATATCAGAGTCATTTTGATTTTCATTTTCCTGATGACTAAATTTATTGAGCATTTCTTTAAGTGCTTTTCAGCCATTCAACATTCTTTTTTTTTTTTTGTATCCAGCAAATACTTTTTATTTTTTTTAAATTTTATTAATTTATTCATATTACATCTCAATGGTTATCCCCTCCCTTGTATCCTCCCATTCCTCCCTCCCTCCCATTTTCCCCTTACTCCCCTCCCCTATGACTGTGACTGAGGGAGATTTCCTCCCCCTGTATATGCTCATAGGGTATCAAGTCTCTTCTTGGTAACCTGCTATCCTTCCTCTGAGTGCCACCAGGTCTCCCCCTCCAGGGGACATGGTCAAATATGAGGCACCAGAGTACGTGAGAAAGTCATACCCCACTCTCCACTCAACTGTGGAGAATGTCCTGTCCATTGGCTAGATCTGGGTAGGGGTTTAAAGTTTACGGCCTGCATTGTCCTTGGCTGGTGCCATAGTTTGAGCGGGACCTCTGGGCCCAAATCTGCCTATCATAATGTTCTACTTGTAGGTTTCTAGGATTCTCTGGATTCTTCAACTTTGCCATTCTCCCATGCTTCTCTCATCTAGAGTCCCAATAGGATGTCCTCCCCTCTGTCCCAGTTTCCTGGTTAGTGAAGATTTTCATGGGACATGCCCTTTGGGCTAGTATGCAGATATAAGTGAGTATATACCATTTGACTCTTTCTGTTTCTGGATTAACTCACTCATTATGATCATTTCTAGTTCAATTCATTTGTCCACAAATTTCGGGAATTCCTTGTTTTTAATAACTGAATAGTATTCCATAGTGTAAATGTACAACAGTTTCTTTATCTTCTATTGAGAGACACTTAGGCTGTTTTCATGTTCTAGCTATTATGAATAAGGCTGCTATGAACATGGTTGAGCAAATTTTCTTGTTGTGTGCTGGAGCATCTTCTGGGTAATTCCAAGGAGTGGAATAGCTGCGTCTTGAGGAAGCCCTATTCTCATTTTTCTGAGATAGCACCAGATAGCTTTCCAAAGTGGCTGTACTAGTTTACATTCCCACCAGCAATGAAGGAGTGTTCTTCTCTCTCCACATCCTCGCCAGCATGTGGTGTTGCTTCAATTTTTGATCTTAGCCATTCTGATGGGTGTATAATGGAATCTCAGAGTTGTTTTGATTTGCATTTCCCTGATAACTAAGGAAGTTGAGCATTTCTTTAAGTGTTTCTCAGCCATTTGATATTCCTCTATTGAGAATTCTCTGTTTAGTTCCAAGCCCCATTTCTCAGTTGGGTTATTTGGTTTGGTGGTGTTTAATTTCTTGAGTTCTTTATATATTTTGGATATTAGACCATTGTCAGATGTAGGGTTGGTGAAGATCTTTTCCCAGTCTGTAGGCTTGTCACTTTGTTCTCTTAACAATGTTTCCTGCCTTACAGAAGCTTCTTAGCCTCATGACTTCTCATTTATTAATTGTTGACCTCAAGGCTTGGGCTGTTGGTGTTCTGTTCAGTAAGTTGTCTCCTATGCCAATGTGTTCCAGGCTCTTCCCCACTTTTTCTTCTATCTGACTTAGTGTCTCTGGTTTTATGTTGAGGTCTTTGATCCACTTGGATTTGTGTTTTGTGCAAGGTGACAAATATGGGTCCAGTTGCATTTTTTTACACATAGACATCAAGTTAGACCAGCACCATTTGTTGAAGACGCTATCCTTTTTCCATTGAATGGATTTGGCTTCTTTTGAGAATTCTCTGTTTAGCTTTGTACTCCATATTTTAATTGGATTATTTGGTTTGCTAGTGTTTGATTTCTTGACATATATACTATATTAGCCCTCTGTCGGATGTAGGGTTGGTGGAAGATATTTTCCCAGTCTGTAGGCTGTCATTTTGTTTTATTGACAGTGTCCAGAGTGGAAGGAGTATTGTGGAAGAGTTGGGGGACCCGGAGGGGACATGAACTGCACTAGAAGGCCAACAGAGCTCAGGGTGCCTGTGGAGACTGAATCACCATCCAAGGACTATGTATGGACTTCACCTAGGCCCACTTCACACATGTATCTGATGGCAAATTTGGTCATCATGTGGGTCCCCAAGTAAAGTGGAGCTTGGGTTGTCCCTGACAAATATTCTCTTGCCTGCTTTCCACTCACTTTCCCCTGATGGGGCTGCTTTGCCAGGCCATCATGCAAGAGGAAGCACCCAGTGTTATTGTGAATTGGTATGCTGGGAGGAATAGGTGGAGCGAGCTCCCCTTTTCTGAGGGGTAGGGGAGAGGGGAGAGGGGACAGACAGGGAGGGAGTGGGACAGGAAGGAGAGGAGGGAGTGAGCTATGATTTGGAATTAAATGAATAAATAAATGAATTAATAAATTAAATTAAAAATAAAATTATCAGTCTGTAGCTATGATATTATAGACATTAGTGAAAGCTGTTCATATATGATTTTCTCTCAGCTCTCCTGTGTAGTTCATATTTTCTTATTGTTAAAGTTCTTTCATTAATGTGAGCCAAGAAAACTAAAGGTCAATATTTTCATTAAAATGTTCTTAGTTAAGTTAAAACCTCTGAGGATTATTGTTGCTGTCATTATTATCACTGTTCTCATCATTAACTACTATACATTAGCTAAGATCATTTTATTTGCCGGTAATAGAATGTTAATTAATTTGCTTTTTAAAGTTTTTTTATTATGTTTCTATCTTAACATATACATTTATATTATTATACATGAGTAAAATAAACTACATACAGCAGGAAAAACCACGAGACAATCAGGAATTATATAAATGTTGCATTCATGGTGATTTGACTATTTGTATTTGGCAAACTTGAAGTACACATCTTTCCTATCTCATTGGGTCTTAATTTCTAAATGGAGATTAATATCTATTGTATATCATTTCTATCAACTTAAAAATCTATCTTGATCTAAAAACATCTTAACTCCTAACCTACTAAGCTTAATTGAAAGACTGAACTATTTGGTCTTCAAACCCACCTGAGACTTGAGAAAGGATAAAACTTAATTACCTGAGTGAACCTAGAGTGCAGGTTATCACCTTCCAAAATGAAAAAAGTGGCTGATAAAATTTACTGCCTGAACAGTCACCCAACACTCTCTATAATATTGGAGCACCATCTTTAGCCTTCTGGCCCAATATATCTGACAGACATATTTGCAAGGCAGAAACTATTGAGGACTTGTTTACCTTGTCTTGGCAAAGTTTGGTCATCGACTCTGCCTGCATCTAAACTTGACCATTTATAGGGAGAATTCTGTCTGTGACAGATACTAGGATACTTTTCGCAGTGACTTGTTTGCCACATTTGAAGCCAACTCCATAAGAAAGTTGTTTGATGCTCATATTCTTCTTTGAGGCAAGCTGGGTGTTGTCAGGAGTTAACTTGCCTTGTTGTCAAAGAATCTTTAGAATAATAAAAACATCTTTAAATGCCATATTCTGTAGGTCTCTGAGGTTTTTGAAGACATTATTCAACTATTTTACCTTATATATCTATAGAATCATATCTATCTATTACCCCTAAAATATATGTTCGTGTGATAGAATTAGACTAGTTTTTAACATGAGCATGATTGGCATCAATATACAAAATTCAATACCATTGAATTAAAAAAATAACCTTATTTGTGAGTAACAATTAAGGCCTTGAGATGAGGCAGAAAAAGAGTTGATTTTGGTAGAGCAAAAACTGCAAAAGGCATAGGTGGATAGAATTGTTCTGAAACTTCGTTGCATTCTGGTTATTTTGCCTTCAAAACATTCTCCTGCTGGGCTTCTTATGCAAAGGGAAGATAGAATTATGGAATGGGTTTTCCTAGCAAAGTAAAAAATTGAAGACCTACATAGAAACAATTTCTGAATTAATTACAGAGGGAAGAGTAAGATTGTGCCAGCTGTCAGGGCCAGACCCGGTGGGGATTGTAGTGCCTCTTACTAGTTCTGAAATCATGTCCTTACGGGTAATTAATGAAGACTGGAAAGGGGCTTGTAGTAACTATTTGGGAGAAATTAATAACAAATATCCAAAAAGCAAATGTATACTATTTACAAAAACAACTTATTGGATCTTCCAAGTATTGGAAGGAATACCAATACCAGGGGCACCCACCTTCTATACAGATGCAAATAAGATGGGCATGGCTGGTAGATTCAATATTCTACCTTTTGATCTATCCTCCCTCTGTATGTCTATATCCCCCTTTCTTTCTTTTCAGCTCCTATCTCCTTACCTACAAAAGAAGGATAAAGGGAAAAAGATACATACCTGAGTCAAACCTTGTTTCCTCTACGTAAAAGAACAATAATACTTATAAACAACTCCCAATGAAAACAAGCATCTGTTGACTAAGAGCGTAAACAGAAACCTATCCAACCCACCTTAGAGGAAATGGGACACTGTTCCCTCAAGATTTCTGCAGGCTGATTTAGGGCAAATAATTCCTTTGAAGCCTCCCCTCCCCCACAAAAGTCAGGAAAAATTGCTAAGTAATACAGGGATAGCATTTGTGGCCCATTTTTCAAAAGTTGTGAAATTTCAGGCTTAATTGGAGTCCTTTGTTGACAATCTGAACTGCTGGACTAATTGGGATCGGAAGCTTTCTCTTTTTCTTTTTTCTTTTTTTATTAATTTATTCATATTACATATCGATTGTTAGCCCTTCCCTTGTTTCTTCCTATACCTCCCTCCCTCCCATTCCCCCTTCTCTCCTCCCCTATGTCTGTGATTGAGGGAGACCTCCTCCCCCTACATATGCTCTTAGAGTATAGAGTCTCTTCTTGGTAACTTGCTATCCTTCCTCTGAGTGCCGCCAGGCCTCCCCATGCAGGGGACATGGTCAGAAAAGGGGCACCAGAGTTCATGTGAGAGTCAGATCTCACTCTCCACTCACCGGTGGAGAATATCAACAGAAGCTTTCTATAACGCTGTCCTGGAAGCTCTCCTGTTCTGATGAGTAACTGCAACTGAGGCGCCTGGGGCTGGAACATGGAGGATGCCGGATGTCAGCATCCAGCTTGCTGAGAGGAATGAATCCTTCCAGGTCTGATCCAGTGTCAGTTTCAAGTTCTTTTGTTCCAAAAACATAATTTCTCACAAACATTATATAATTCTAACATTGTGATGGTATGAGATGTGCAGGATGTACAGAGCAATTAAGGCTGGTTCTCTGCTCATTGTATGAGCAAAAGTAAGACATCTGCAAATCTTCCTTCATTTGATTTTATGCAGTGTTTCTTGAAGGGATGAATTTCTTCAAGAACGTAGGTGGAAGTAAACACCTTAGTATCTAGCCACTTTCAGGAGCAGGGCTTACTTCCCCCACACCTCTTCTGTCACTGAACTCAGTCTGTATGTATGCTTTGGTTTACTTATCACATGGTTTGGTCCTTCAGCTTATGTGCGCTCCTTAATTGACTCTTCCAGCCTGGACGACTTAATAACCAGGTTCACTAATCATGTGCTGAACAACTCTGCTTATCAAGTTTAATGAACATCCTGAGCATCACTGCTGGGTACTTGGTTTTGTATGATGCAGGATGTGAGAAGACCCCTCCTGTTAGGCTATAGATGAGGATACTTTTTAGGAGATATTGTCTTAATCATCTCTAAAATCCATGCAGGTATTAATATAATTTTTAAGAAAGTTACTATCACTTAAGTTTGAGAACAAATCCATTAAGTTTCAATTTGGGCACAAATTTATTACTCAAAACATGCATTTTGTAAAAAGATAATTACAGGAGGAAATTAATTTATGTGTTCATAGAAATTGTGTAAGACCTTTAGATTTAATTGAATGTACTTAGATTTATTGAACTGCAAATCTTAAGAGAAGTTTAATAATTCATTTGCATAATAACCTTTTTATTGGGACACTGAAAAGTTTCTCAGATGACCTAAGTTTAACATGTGAGGACATATTCTTTAAATTAGAAATGAATGTCAGTTAGTTATCACCTTTACTGTAAACAAGATTGAAAATGAGAGACCATATGTAGAATATAAAGTAGTTTGTCTCATAAATGTTGAGAATAGAATGGCATTTCCTAAGGGAAAAATTGTCCATATGTACAAGATTACAGTTCCACGGGGCAATGATTTTCAACGTCTTACTGATTACAGTATATGAGTAGCTAACAATTATGTACTTTGCAGTTCAATGAAAATGAAAACTCGAATGTTTTTATTAAAATAGATCACTCATAAATTTCTAAAACACATGTGAGTATTGGTTATGATTATACAACGTACATAAGCATTTTAACATAATTTTACTATTTTTTATGATTTTCCTATCAATTAAAAAGAATTTAATTTAAATAAAAGTGCTTTGAAGTGAGTAAAATCAGGGTGGCTGATACAATCCATAAGACTGAATCTGAGCCAACAGATTGCCATACATGACCATGATATATAAATAACAGTCTCAGAAACAAGTAGAAAAGGGTCTTGTGACCCCAAATTAAAATATTGACAGCTTGGAGAAAGTATATTTCATCCTTTGAATAGGTAGCTCACTTTTCAGACATGGGTTCTATTTAAAACCCATTCCAACTGTAAGGGTGTATATAATTTCCAGAATACAGCACATAATAGACAGCCCTTAAAATATATAGTGTATCTTACATGGCAAAGCCAGATTTCTCCCCATTTCTTATCCTTGTCCATTTGTGTTAACATAAATTCTTTCATACTATTACTGTTGATTTTAACTGTGAAGAAAGATTAAAATTTCTTCAACATGGTGAAAAAATAACATCAGAAACTGTAATCAGTCATTTGAAAATATTATATTTAAATAGAAATAATAGTAGTTATTGTGGTAATATTGAAATGTGACTCATAAAATAAATGAAGCATTAATTTATCTGTAAGATATGAGCAAGGAATCCATATTTGTTTGAAACAATTTTTGCTTCAAGAATTTTCTGGATTAAACTTAAGTGATTTCATACTTCATGCTAATCTTCATTGTTTTATTCAATATGCTTGTGTCCTGATAAATTTATTCATATTGTAATGAAATCTGCTTACTTTTAACTCCAATGATCACTATAATTGCCATTTCATGATTATATCTGACATTATTACATATTTTAATGAACATTAATTATTGTAGTATTGATATTGTTGGCTGATATTTGTAGGTGAGATTTTTCTTAGACTATTTCTGCACAGTTTGTCCTTAGGAAGTTTATGAAAACAAAACTAATTTATATGTTGTAGTCATCAGCTTTGTTCTCGTCTTTGGATTCTGTCTTTATTTCAGGTCACTATTATTTTATCAATTTAGTATTACCCTGTTTGGCATAAAATAACAAAACTGAGGAGCAGCAAGAAGTCCAGGGATGTGTTCATTTTTTTTTTCTTTTCTCTTCTAATGAACCTGCTCTGTATCAAAGTTCAGTTGACATTACTGTCTTCCCTCTTATCTTTTACTGTCATCTCTAGTGGTTGTTTAGACAAAAGAGGGAGCACAGCCCTGATGACTGTCCACTCTCTTCTGCCCTCCTCCCACTAACTTGCACCAAACTTTGTAATTTATCTCTTTGTCAATAAGGTATTATCCTAATTTGTCAGCTACTCCTTTTGATGAGCATCATTTTCAAGCTAATATAATTGTGATGGAAATATACATAAGCCAAGGCCAAGGCAACAGACTAATATATTTTATAATTATAATATCTTAATTTGAGTCTGCCATCTGTTTCCTTTTGGGAAAATGCAGAGCTAGAACATTCTGGGTCACAGGCAGGACCAAACATACAAAGAGACAAGAAATTTTAGGATCGTTGCATAAGTTACTATGGATATATCCCATCTGGACAACAGACTTGAAATTCAAAGCAAAATCTTTTGATAGGCTTGCCCTTGTTGTTTGGAAGATTGTGATGCTTTGTGGTAATATCTACTTAGAAAATATGTTCTTCTATTCTTGTGTATGATTAAAATAAAGTATGCTGCTACATAGGGAATTAATCTAACAGCAATATGTAACGTATAAGTCCTGCTATGGAATTTATTCATGATTTTTGAACGGAAGTATTTGAATACATGCAAGCACTCTAAACTTAGCTTGAATACGCATTTTCTAAGTTATAGTAATAGCTAACTTCTAATAAAGATTTAAACTACAACTGTATATGGCACTACATGATGTCATACTAAGCAGAAGAAAGATGTTTTTAATTGTGAATGAAAAAGAAGGGCTTTCCAACAGATATGTCAGTTTAAAAATCCATCCATTATTAACAAAATTGCCAACTACTCCTTTTGATGAGCATCATTTTAAGACCAGCATAATGTGATGGAAATATAAATAAGTTAAGGCCATGGCCACATACTGATATATTTTTAAATTATGTTTATGATGTTATTGAATGTATTACTAGCAATAAAATAAATACACTTATAAAGAATTACACTTAAATTTTATACACACTCGGACACATACACATATATTTAAACTTATGGGTTATGGGTCTTCGATAGTGCCAGAATAAATTGATAACAGTCTCAATGTTTTTATACCAAACTTTTTATTTTATTTTTTACATATACATTTATATTATCATATATATTTACAATAAACTACTTACAGCAAGAAGAACAATGAAACAATCAGAAATTGTATAAATGTTACATTAATAATATTTTGACTATTTGTGTTTGGCAGCCTTTAAGAAAACAACTTTCCTATCTTGGTGAGTCTAAAATTCTGAACGTAAATCAATATTTATCATATCTCATCATTATCAACCTAAACCATCTCTCTAGGCCTAAAAACATTGTATTCCCTAAACAACTAAGCTTAATTGTAAAACTAAACTATCTGGCCTTCAAACAATCAGGATGCGAAGATTCCAAACTACAGAACAACCAGGTAACTTACATTGCTAATCCCACTACATGGGAATAGCTCTGAGACTGGCTGAGACATGAATGTCTATGCATAGACAAAGCTTCTTCTTGGCTACAGATTCCATGTGTTCTATTACATCAAACATTCACAGTAATAGACTCTCTAGCATTCTATAGACGGGGTTGTAGAGAGGAACAGAATTTGTACAAGAAATCTATAACTATGGAGTAATCTATTTAGTCACATGCAGAAATGTTTAAAATCCTCCAGTTCCAGAACTGACCATTTTCTCTCCCTTCTTTCTTTCCTTCCTTTCTTCTTTAATACTTAACATTTGAAATCTTCCTTACTCAATGAAAAATGTTACATTTGGAGAAAATTTGCAATAGAGGGATATTGATCCTTATTTGAGGGCATGAGTATGAAATGATCCCAATAGAATTGTTAAAAACTAAATCTAATAGTCTATCCTTAAAAGAATACTTCTGAAAAACTTCTTCCTAGCCCCTCTTCCTATCCTCAGAATTATGATACAGCAGAATACAATTCTTTTTTTCACCTGACTGTTCAATGACACTCTTTCCAATGTGATTATTACATGACTATTTCATTGGGACATTGAATACACAATAAGAAATGAAATAAATATAAACTGTTTTTGGTTAATACTATATCTTTCTGCTTTTCTCACTTTGAATGATTAATACTAAATCTTTCTCTGAAGACCTCTTTCAATGTAAAAATCATATTCCCCAATATCTCTCTCTGCACCTGTGATTTGTACCTCAATATACCTCAAATTTACAACAAATATTCCTTCTTTTGTTTCCTCATTTTTATATTGTTGCTGTTCTACCTTTTCCTCATTTTCATCTTCTTTATAGGTTTATCTCCTTTTTGTAATGTGTATTTTGCCTCTCTGGTCAGGTTTTCTGAAGGTTACCTAAATTTATTTGAATAACAATATATAATAATCTTACATTTGAGTTTATAAGCTTTGCTTTAAGTACATTGAATGGTTTTGAAATTATTGCTTCTAGTTTAAAAGCCAAGAAAAATCAGTGCAGCAATGTACAACAAACATAAAACTCAGATGATTAGTAATGTGAGGACTGGGGGAGGGTTTGCACTCCTTATGCCCTCTAGACCTTTTTCCTCAAATGCTGTCTGAGGATCTGCCACATCAGCAGCAACTGGAGGCTTATTGGAAATGCGGAATATCAGGTCTCACCCCAAATTCAATAATTGGCACGTGTATTTAAGTAGACTGCAGATTTTATTCTCTGTGTCTTGACCCACTTGTAAAAATAGGTGACTCAATACAGCACCTTGGAAATATGAATTTTGTGAATAAGCTAATATCCAAAAATAATAAGAGTTGCCTCTCACCATTGCACCAAAGATGTATGTGCATATGAAAGTTGTAGAAGTATGGATTTGTTTTTAATTGTTTTTGTTTGTCTGCCTATTTTCTGTGTTTTAGATAAGCTATTTATTTTACATAATAAATATATATTGAAACTTGGGCTGTAGCTCAGGACCAGGACCTATGCTCAACATATACAAAATTTGAGTAAAATCCCCATTAGACAACAATAACCCAAAAACAAATCAAAGAAGTGTGTGGGTTTAAAAATCTGTGTGCATGTTTGTGTGTGTGTGTGTGTGTGTGTGTGTGTGTGTGTGTGTGTGTATGTGTGCGTGTGCATGCATGTGTACTCAGGTCTCCTTGCGTGTGTGCACATAGATGCCTGGGTGTGAATGGAGAGTGTAGAGCATGGTCTTGAGTATTAGTTCACTGCTACCTTGTCAGAGGCAGAGGGTTTTGCATTGCTTTGTTTACCACTTTCATTTTTGCTGCTTTACAAGTTCCATGATTGTCCGGTGTCGGTCTCTCAGGTGGCTATAGAAGTTCATGGATTATAGTCACATACTCTTCCTGGATTCTAGGCATCTCTACTTGTGTCCTCACACTTAGTTGTTTAGCCAGTCTTTTATACACTATGGCAACTCTGCAGCTTAATGAATTTTTAGTGTGAGGATTTTATTTTTAGAGGTTTTTTATTATGTTTATTTTTACATATATATTTATATTATTACACATATACACAATAAACTACATGGAGCAAGCAGAACCACAAAACAATCAGGAATTATATAAATATTATGTTCATAGTGTTTTTGGCTATTTGTATTTGGCAACCTTGAAGAAAACGTCTTTCCTATCTTGGTGAGTCTAAACTTCTAAATGAAAATCAATATCTATCATATCTCATCTCTATCAATTTAAAACATCAATATAGATCTAAAAACATCTTAACCCCTAAACAACTAAGCTTAAGTGTAAGACTAAACTATCTGGCCTTCAATCCCATCAGAGACTTGAGAAGGAATAAAACTTAATTTCCTGAGTAAAACGGAAGTGCAGGTTAGCAGCTTCCCAAATGAAAAAATGACAGAGATAGTTTGCTGCCTGAACAGTCTCTCTATAATGGTAGAGCATCATCTTTAGTCTTCCTCTGGAAATAAACCCCCACACCTATGGGCATTTGATTTTTGGTAAAATGTGAACATGCTTAATTTTTAAAAGCTTAGAGAAATCAGTATCAATTAGACATATTAACACTGTTACAAGTTCTAGGACATACCAATGTGCAAATTCTTGTCTAAAACAGGTGATACCAGAAATTAAACAAAGAGGTCAGACTCCATTTAAAAATAATTAGAAATAGTGGCATCTAAATATGAAAATCAGAGTAGTGATAGTAATACATACGGCATTGTAATTAGTAGATAGGCCAAAAGTGCTTGATTTCCATACATTTCACCAATACATTTACCTTTAGTACTGCCTGATCTCACACCAGTATAACCACTGTGATAATTTTACATTTCTTAAGCATTTTTTGTCCTACCAGTTACTACTCTTTAAGTCTGGAATAAAAGTCAATACTTTCAGTGTTTTCTGAATATATATCAATTGAGCACGTTCTGTATTTTATCTCATATCTATCTATCTATCTATCTATCTATCTATCTATCTATCTTCTATCTAATCTCTATCTATCTATTATCTATTTGCTTTTTCTCTTTCTTTCACTTTCTTCCTTGCTTTTTTCCTTCCTCCCTCCCTCCCTCTGCTCCTCCTCTCTTTCTTTCCTCTCTTTTGATGAAATTCATGGTCCATCACTTTGAAAACCTAACTGTTCCTTCAGTTTATGGAAAATACTACCCCATAGTTCTTAACTAATATCCATTTACTACACTTGGCTAATGCTGCCTTTCTTGAAGAAAATTGAAAGTCAACAATCTCTCAATAAATTCCAATATTCACATCCTTATTCTTAACCTATAGCATTTGTACTTATTGAATGTTCATACTTTATTTGTCTCCATTCATTTTTGCCTTCCAGTCTTTTCATAGTGGAATGTTAATTCTCAAAACAGAGACCCTTGCATATCCTATTCAGTTTTACCTCCAGTTTTAATGTGATGCTTGTCAGGTCCATAGTAGGTTCTTAGTTCTACATTTTGCATTAGTGCATTATATGTTGCATGGCATTGCTAGTGGGGCAGATGTTCTTGTTTCATATTAGGGGAAATATATATAGACAAGGCCACCATTTTATACAACTATGTCATGCACTTGATTTTATAATAGTTTTTTTAATTTTACAGACATTCAGGCATGTTTCATATACCTGCATAAGATTTATGTTTTGTAATACTGGAAAAACTTAAGTATACAATATGTTGCTCCCAATTATGCCTACACCATAATAATTCAGAGTTATACATAACCTTATCATTAATATAATCTTTTTGAAAAGTAAATATTTAAATTTATTATCAGTTCTATTTAAAGTGCATGGTTGAGGTGTTCTGTTCTACTTTGTATGAACAAAAGAAAATGTAAAGTCTAACACAGTATAATAAAATACTACATATATCTTAAGGAAACTTTTTCTTTATTGAATTTAGATGATGATAAAAATTAATTTACTGAGAAAAATATATATGTCAAAAAAAGTCATCTGGGTGGTATTGCTTTCTTCAAATTTAATTAGTAAGCCTAATCACTATTTGACACTTAAATAGGTCTCTTTGGGAAGAAATATGTTAAAATATAAGAAGTCTTTCATCCCTGTAATTAAGTGTAAGGGTTTTTGAATGTTTTTAAGAGACTCTGTCTTTAACTTACTTTATCTTTTTGTAAAATGCTGTTTAAGTGTGAATCATAGATTTTGGAGTATGTGCTATCTTTTAGCTACAGTCTGTTCCAAGTAATCCCTGACTTCATTAAACAGTGCAACATATTAAACTATAAATACTTGACAATGCAGTAGCGAACAAAATGATAAACGTATATTAGATGTATAAACCCGTGTATTGCTGTGTATGTCTTTATACATGGTTTTCAGAAATAGATGAGAAAGTTGTGAAGAGGATGATCCTACTGCCTGATGCTCTTAAAATAGAGTGAAAATGAAGTTGGTTATGAGAACTCTTGTCTAAGAGCAATCGAAATACTTTCTTGGAAACTTAAATTTAAAAAAAAAATTGGAGGGAAAAAAGGTAATTACTTTACTGATAAGAGAAATAGTAATACATTTAGTGAAACAATTTTATTTTGTGTGAAATTTCCAACACAATTTTGGTAATTCCTTTGAGAACTTCCCATATGTCTACAATTAATTCCGATCATATTAACTCCCACACTGGCCCAAACTGCTCAGTTAGCTACCAGATCCCACAACCTCTCTGTTGCTTTTATTCTCCCTTTTTCTTTGTACATTACCCAAAAAGTCTGTTAGCATTGTCCGTCTGTGCAAGAGTATCACCCAGTGGAGCATGCTCAGCCTGCTAAGGAGAAAACAACTGTAGAAAACTGACTCTTGCTCTCCCAAAGACAAAGTCCTATGGCTAACTCCTCAGCTAGATGAGGAGGCTCTAGAGCTCTTCCACCATCCTTGGCAGAATGATAACTGACACCTTCTTTTCGGGACTTATATATGCAACCACTGCTGTAAATACATGACCACAAAGGACCTAGCACACCCACATTATTTCACAGCAGTTTTCTCTGAGATCCGGGACCTTATCATCTTTCTTCTTATTCGGAGATGCCCTCTGAGCCTCCAGTAGAATGTTAATAGAAATCAATAGAGATAACAAATTGCATGAAGGCTTAAAAGAGACTGAGATTTATGAATGACAGGAAGGAAATCTGCGATTCTGCCAGCTCCTTCCTGTAGTGGAAGCATCTTATTTTACCATTTGCCCTCTTATTACTCTTAAGAGGAGAATAGATTGTTTCTTTTTAAGGAAATTGGGCATGGCCATGTCTCCAGTTCTAATTTGGGTTGACAGTACCAATTATATATGATGCTATGATTGCTGATGTGCCTTATAAACTCGTTAATCATTTTTAAAGACATTTTATAATGCATGGTAGGGTGTAGTCTGGGATATGGGCTACCATTTTGTTGTAGTTTATTTAGTTTTGTTTGCCTGTATGCCTTCGTAAATGAGCTAGTAACCAGGCCCATGGAGGGATTAAACCAGAGAGGAAACTGAATTTCTCTTGTGAATCTATATCATCTTATTTTATAGAAGGAGTTGCACATTAGCAGCCAGATGGAAGTCAGACAACCCAGCCCTATTAATTATCACTTTCATTTTTTTCCTTTCAACAGTGTGAATGCATAACCCAGAAATTCTTATCTAGCACGTGGAACATTAACTCTCAGCTATAGTTCTTACTAAAACTGCCTGCATGGAAGCAGCAACTTCCTGAAGCCAAGGGTCATTAGGGGGATACCAATATGCATAACCACAGTTATAGGTACTTCAAAGTAAGAAGCCGAAATGCAAGGCAGAATGCAAAGAAACTTACAAAGGGCTATATATTACCAATCTGTCTCCTAATATATTAATATTATATTTCCATATAAATGGGAAGAGTGCACATTATTTTATTTTCAAGAAGGTTTCTAACACATTCCAATTACTTCCTTGCATCTGAAATGCTGGTGTCCTATAGATCTCTAGAAAGCTGAACATTGTAGCATTATTTCTGGAAGGTGCCTATGTCCAAGGTTAAAGGACCCCTGTATGACCAAATTTCTCCTCTAGCTGTTCCCAATCCATTGACTTATGTTGAGGCAATATCTTATCAAACTCTTGCCTATTGTAATTCCTTAGTCCATCCAGCAATCGATTCACATTCCAGACTTTAAGGAGTGTATTCTGCCTTGCAGTGTAATAAAGCAGAGAAATTTGTAGGAGTTCTGCTTCTGTAGCACGGTGCACAGATTCCAGTCACACAACATTCTACTTACTAATCAGTCCGAGAGATTGGACTTTAGTTTCTAATTTTTCAGGAATCACACCAAAGAAAATAGAGCTGATTTATGTCTTGATAACCACAACAATGGAATTATTTTCTAATGGCACTATGCTTCACTTTGCCTTTTTCTTTTTTGTCTGCACATAATAAGGATTTTTTTTCTCAGTCTGATGCTCTATCTCTGGGTACAGATCTTATAAATGTCCCATACTCAGTATTCCATATTCTAACACGAATTTCTTGTAATATCATAGGCATTTATTTGCCCATTTCCCAAACCAATATCTTGATTTTTATCCCTAGAATCAGCTGCCCAGAGACATGCCTCAAAACTTAAGAAACTTTGATGCTCTTATAGAGTACTTAGGACCCACATGTTGGCTCAAATAATCTGTTACTTCACTTCCAGTGCATTTGATGCCATCTTGTGACATCTGTGGGCAGAAGACATGCAAGCGGTGCACATGTACAAATGGAGCTAAAACAGTCCTAAACCTAATTTTAGAATTACTAAGCATGAAAAGATTGAAGAAAATTCTAATTAACTGATATTAATCATAATCACTACACAATAAAGGATACTGTGTATACTACTAGCATGATTGGCGACATTTTAAAAAGTGTTTTTTCTTTGAAATTTTGTGTTCATTTTTATTTCTTTATAGATACATGTTTAATTAGAAGGTTATTGGTTATATACAAGTTTATTCTGTTGTCTTAAAACATCTTCTCAAGTGTAACATTAATTTATATCAGCCACATATTTTAAATAATAAAGTTCATATAGGTTATAATTAGTGTAGAAAAGAATGTATACAATCAAGTAATTAATTTGTAATACATATGAGTTTAACCTTCGTATTAATATCACTGAAGTGATACTAAGTTTAGCAAAAGTTACATTCTTACAAACAATATTGTTGATAGTACAACTGAAACACAAGTATCATAACTAATAGCAAATAGAGCAAAAGTCCTTAAAACCTTTTAAACTCACATGTTGAGTTTAGTAAAATTCTCACTTTTCTAACTACCAACAGGCCTATGCCTGGAAGCTTCTAATCTCCATACAATCTAATGTAAGCCTGGATCTCATAAGGCCTCCATCTACTAATTTAGGTCTTGGAACATTTCAGCCTGAGACTTACTGTTGAATAAGCTCACCCTTTCTACCTCTTTCTGAACTCTGGCTGTCTGGTTCAACTCAGCTCTTTCAGTCCAAACTCCTCTCCAAGCCGACTAAGTCAACCTGGCTTCTCTGTTGGCTTTTGAGTAAATTGCATTGCTTGGTCACAAACTAGCCCTGTCACTATGTCTTAGTCTTCTGGTTCCTCCTCATTATTTGCCTCATTCTTTCTGCAACCTATCTCTGCAAAACTGTCTGGTAACACAATCACTCTTTATCAGCGCTGCTCTTATATTGGCCTCTGTTTCCTGCCTTGTTTTCATGAGTTGAGCATATCTTATCTCTGACTCATCCTTTCAAATCTCTCTCTGATGTGTCACCATGTCTGCCCCTTAAACTTTCAAACCTTGCTGCTTTCTTCTATAAGATAATCTTACTTTCATTGTTTGGGAATAAATATGTGTAGTGAGGGTGTGTGTCTGCATCCATCTAGATCATATAGTCCCAGAAGATGCTTAGATTTATGATTCCTGCCAAAGAAGCCATGTTGCTGGGTTAAAATCACTCTACAGTCTCGGCTCTTTTAAAATACTCAAAGAGTGAAGCTATTGAATATGTTTAAAAATAACTGAATACATTGTCAGTTGGATATTATTAATGTTATAATATATCAGGAAATATAATTTCCATGTCCTCAAAAACAGATCAAAAATAGAGGCCCACAAACAGCACTTTAACTTTCACTATTGTCTCAATTTTTCTTTTTCTTTTTTTAACCACTTTTTTTCTCCTTTATTAATTTATTCTTGTTACATCTCAATGGTTATCCCATCCCTTGTATCCTCCCATTCTTCCCTCCCTCCCATTTTCCCCTTATTCTCCTCCCCTATGACTGTTCCTGAGGGGGATTACCTCCCCCTGTATATGTTCATAGGGTATCAAGTCTCTTCTTGGTAACCTGCTGTCCTTCCTCTGAGTGCCACCCATCTTGGATCTCCTCTCAATTTTTCTTGAAGTGATTTTTATATTCTAATTTTTATTGCTAATCAAGCACAAACATCAAAATCAGATGATCTAAGGAAAAGTTAAATATTATATTTTTCTATTAGAACTCAACAGATGTACCATTTAAAATAAATTAGAAGTGAGAGACTAGAGAAAACAGAGACTAATAAGGCAGGTATATGGCAAAGGGAATAAGATCAGAACATCTGTCTATGTGAACCAGAAGTCTTTAACTATAAAACATAGTACATAATGGGAGATTTTATTTCTCCTTGTACAGAAAACATAACTATTATTGTTAATTTTAGCACATCTGTGAATGGCACACATTCTCTAATTTACTATATGTCAATAGACTAATGAAATGTTGGTCTTATTTAAATTTTTGAACTCCTCCTATTTTTAATGCCTATGAGCTTAAAATAAGCCCCCACGGATCTACTATAGTATATATGGATTGTCTTCAGTCACCTCACTGGGGAGAATGGAATCTGGGGAGAATGACAACTCATATTGAGACTGTGCCCACAAGCTGTGGAGTTGATGTCATTGTTCTGCCATTTTCAAGATTCTATCAGATTTTAAAACTTTCCTTATTCACACACACACACACACACACACACACACACACACACACACACATGCACACTCACACAGTGAACTTGCATTTGTATGGTATAGCATAGTATACATTATTTGATATCTTGGGCCTTAATATGTGTTCACTGAAATCTTGTTATCTGTAGTACTTTGAGCAGCACATCAAATCTCCTTGTAGATGTTAGTACTACTATATTGTGCACTATGTTGTTCCTCTATGCCATGTGCAATTGTAAATTCTTAAATTTTGGTCAGCTTCCAACATTCTCTTTTCTCTCGTGAAATATTCCAGGGGCCCCTGTGAGTAGTGGTTGGTTTTGTTTTGTTTTTTATGAATAAGGATGTTCATAACAAGACTTTTTAAAATATTTTTTATTTTTACATATATATTTATATTACATAATGAAGGAGTCTGGGACTGAAATTCCCTCTTCTCCTATAACACATATTCAAAAATCTCATAATCAAATGATTTTTTTGCATTAAAATGGGTAGGGCAAATTGAAATGTGACTACTATTCATTAAAGTCTAACAGTAAATTATATTGGGTTTACTTAATGTACAAAACCATTAATTTTTGTTTCAATCATATGTTGTAATCAAATTATTGGGGCATAATAGTTGTGATAAAAACATTATTAATATTATTTTCTTCTTTTCACTTAGTTTTTAAAAGCATGACTACAAAATCCTTTAAATTGTGTCTGTTACCTTTTAAATTAATTACTAACTCCTCTTCTGTCATAGTAGTTTTGAGATTATAATACAGTTACCTCACTTTTCCCTTCTCCTCTCTCCCTCCAATCTTTCCTATGTATCTCCCCTTGCTTATTTTCAATTTCATAGTCTCATTTTCTTTAATTGTGTATTCTTAAATACATAAATGTCAACTTCTTAGTCCATATAATGCTACTTGAACGTATGTTTTCAGAGTTGGCCATTTGGTATTTGGTAATCAACTGATTTGCTCTTCCATTGAGAAGACTATTTCTTCTGGTCTCAGCTTTCATTGGTTTCCTGTAGTTTGCTGGGCTTGAGATCTTTTGGGATTATGTTGTTGTTCTTGTGTGATTTAGGAAGTCACATTGATGAGACTTCATGGGTATAGCTTCTGGTATTTCTAGGAGACAGTAAAGGGTCTTGACTCAAATCTCAACTGCTTAATTTAGTGAATTAATGACATTAGACCTGCCATTTTGTCACTGTATCCCTCAGTTTCCCTATCTGCCTAAAGGAAAAGTAGTGGTTTAATTGAAGTTGTCAATATATGTTAATTGTGTAGATGATTTCTTGACAGCTAATTGTAAATTTTAATTATTGTAAAATGTCTAAGCAGTTAAGTGTCCTAATAATGTTCTTTTTTATTATTTTTCTTTTTTCCATATTCACTTATATTATTACAGATATATATGATAAACTACATATAGCAAGAATTAACTTGAAACAACTAGTAATTATATAAATGTTACATTCATAGTGTTTTGGCTATTTGTAGTTGGCAACCTTGAATAAAACATCTTTCCTATCTTGGTGAGGCTAAAATTTGGAATGTAAGTCAATATCTATCATATTTCATCTCTATCAACTTAAAACATCTATCAAGACCTAAAAACATCTTAACCCCTAAACAACTAAGATTAATTGTAAAACTAAACTTTCTGGTCTTCAACCCCATCAGAGACTTGAGTAGGAATAAAATTAATTGACTGAGTAAACAGGAAATGAATATTAGAAGCTTCCAAAGTGAAAAAAAAATGACAGAGATAGTTTGCTGCCTGAACAGTGACCCAAAACTCTCTATAATGTTGGAGCATAATTTTCAGCCTTCTGGCCCAGTATATCTGAAAGACATATTTGTGAGGCAGGAATTATTTGGCCATCTCCCTTCTCAAACGTCTCTTATCTTTGTTGATTAAATCTGATTTTATTTGTTCTTTGCAGACATATTATCATATAATTGAGTCAGATTACAGTTTCTTTGCATCAGCCAAATAAAAGCATGTTTCCCAAGAATACACACAGGGAAATAGTTATAAGTGTTAAAACAGTCTGATTTCATCACCAAGCACTTTATCCTTGATGACAGATCCAATTAATAACTACTTCTTGTTTGTTTTACTTTATAAGAGGTTGGCTTTATCACTATTTGTGTGTTCACATAGGTATTACTGTGTACATTTTCATGATTATTCTGTTCAATTTTGACTGTGGCTGAAACAAAGGAACAATTCCTCAGGCAAATATATGACAAACAATTTTATGATTTACTATCAAAATTAGAAACATGTTTTAGGAGAAGTGGGACTCTAAAATAAAAAAAACCTGGCATTTTAACAAAATTACTATCAAAATTAATTTGAAAATTATTTGTAATACAGGTCAATTATATGTAACTATTAAGTAGAGTTTTTATATCTGAGTAAAAGCTTAATACAAACATTTGTCCAAAATTTACAATTGCATTGTTAAAACAGTGATGGGTAATCTATGAACCATTATATGCTAATAGACATAATATATTTGATGCATAATTTTAAATATATATTGGAATATAATCTTTAAAAAATATACTTGCATTACACAGACTTCTATTGATAGACTTTAATAATTTCCCTTTTCCTTTAGTAATTTTCTATTATTTAAATATCTTGAGAAAACATTTACTAAGTATGCATAATATAAATTTTCATTTCTTGAGCCTAATGAGTGGGCCCTGTGTATCACGGTGGTTCCTTCCAACACTGGACAGTGCGCGTCCTTTCTACAACTTGAAAGAAAAACAATTTAGAATCAATTTATCAATGCACATGTTTCAGTACATGACTATAATATCTTAGATCTTAATATTTTAAAAATATTATGTCTTATAATATAATAGAAACTATCAAGTTTAATCGTTTGTGTCATCAGTCTTTCACTATAGTTAATGAGAACACAAAGTTAGAAAATAATATTTTTTTTCAGGGTTAAATGCTCCAAATAAATATTTATCTTCTCCTAGTGAATCTAGCTTTATCATTTTGTCACCCATTCCACAGTTTTTTGTCCAAGTACATAATAGAGTAATGCTCATCTTGACATTTCCTAGTGTCTTATTGTAGATTATACAGTGAATTCCAATGCATTATGAAATTTGGAACTTCAGACCATTGCAGTAGGGTTGTAAAATAAATACTTTTTTATTTATTTTTACATATACATTTATATTATTACACATATATACAATAAGCTACCCACAGTAAGAAAAACCATGAAAAAATCAGGAATTATAGAAATGTTGCAGTCATAGTGTTTTGGTTATTTATTTTTGGAAGCCTTGAAGAAAACATTTTTCCTGTCTTGGTGAGTCTAAAATTCTGAATGTATATCAATATCTATTATATCTCATCTTTATCAACTTAAACCATCTATCTAGACGTAAAAACATCTTAACTCCAAAACAGCTAAGCTTAATTTTAAAACTAAACTATCTGGTCTTCAATGCCATCAGAGATTTGAAAAGGTTTAATATTAATTATCTGAGTATACAGGGAGTTCAGGTTAGCAGCTTCCACAATGAGAAAATGACAAGGACAGTTTGCTGCCTGAACAGTGACCCAAAACTCTCTATATTGTTGGAAGCATCATCTTCAGCCTTCTGGCCCAATATATCTGACAGACATATTTGTGAGGCAAGAACTATTAAGGACTTGCTTACCTTGTTCTAATAGCCACCATAGTGTGATGGCATCAGTGTACTATCTGTGAGAAAGTGAGAACAGTCATGATACTGTCAATGACTAAGTCTTGTGAGCAAATGGCAGTACATGAGCCTCTGTAGAGTATGCATCTTGTCTAAACAGTAACATATTTTGTGCATTGTTTAAATATTTTTGACTGATAGAATTTGAACAAATTATTTTGAAAACTGAGAAGAAATATGCAAATATTATATGGGAAAGTTAATTAAAATTGGTATTTCATCAAGTTATTTTTATCGATATTCAAGCATAATCTACACACTGAATTATAATTAAATTATATATGCTACAAAAACCAAGGAACGTTTTATAAAAATAGCATCAAATAATTTTCTGTTATCCTTAGCTGTATTGAAATTTTCTTTTTTTAAAAATTTTCTATCATATTCCAGGGAGTAATGAAATATGCATATTATGAGGTACAGCTTAATAATCTGTCATATTTTTATGTACAAGATCTCTTTGAGTATCCTAGGTTTGCCATGAATGCAATCCTACTGCCTACACAAGTCCTGAGAACAAGTCGTGATACCACATATGGATTTAGTTTGTATTTGAATGCATAATGATGATATTCTCCTCTTGAGCAGAACCATAATAAATTTATTTCCTATGTCAAGAATCACTTTTTAATTATAATTTATTCACATTACACCCTGAATGTTATCCCTTCACTTGTATCTTCTCATTCCCACCCATCTTCCCTCTTTTGCCCTGTTCCCCTCCCTTAGATCTTTGAGAGGGGGCTCTCCTCCACCATCTTCTAACCACAACCTCTCAAGTCTCATCTGGATTTCTTGCATCCCCTTCCTCTGTGTGCCAGATTAATTTTAATGAATGTCTATATGCCAGTATCAGACTGGAGAGTCTATACATATCGAACTCAATGGTTGTATAAGTTCATTGTTAAATTTATTTTTAAACATTAAGGCTCAGTGAAAGGATTCCATTTATTTTCAGAGCTGAAGTGCTTTTGTGCACATTTAAGTCTGAAAGATAGTTTTCATATATTTTTCTCCTCAACTATATTATGTAAGTTTGTCCTTACCTATATTGCACAGAGTTGGAAGGATGAACAGTAACCAGACCCAAGCACTTGTACATCTGCGTCAGCATCAAAGCGACTACAAAGGTTCTGAACCCAACACATATTAAGTAGATATTTGCTGGTTAAGGTGATATTTTTACCCTGGAATGGATAGACAAATTTCAGTAATAATATTTATGAGAGCAAAGATTCAAGTAGGGGAAGCCAATCCACAGGATGTGGACATTTGAGCCTTCATTTACTCATGTTTTGCAAATAACTTATTGATGCTGGACTAATGTTTGTCCAAAGTGTCAATAACTTCTTCAGTGATATAATGAAACTTCAAGACAATGAAAGGGACTGAAAACTTACCAATTTGGTTGCCTTAGAATAGAAGTTTTACAACTGACTGCCATAAATATATAAGTGAGTGAGCCAAGTGTGAAACTGGTAGCTTTTAAGTTAAAGAAGAATTTTAAAAATATCATGTTTGAAACAAAAGTTTGGTTTTTATTATAATGCTTTTATTTTTGAGAGGAAGTTACTTGTTTTATAGATTTGATGACATGCTGGCCATTCTGTAGAAACCTTTGCTTCTGTTTACGATAGGAGCTAAGAATGCAGCGTGAAACAGGTATATGGGCTAGGTATGTCAGTGGGCGCAATGAGGACGTAGACTAGGGAGTTGCACAGCCCAAGCTAACGCCCACTTTTGAGCACAGATACTGCAAGTTACACTGAAAACCATGGTGCCATATAATCACTCAAAATAAAAGATTCTAGTATTGTACAAATATAAGAACTTACAAATGTCTTGGCTTTACCATTTTATGCTTTTGTTGTTACCAAATAGATATAAATACCTAAACATTTCTCACAATTTAGGGAAGTTCCCTTGAGAATGGACTACTATGTACTTGTCCTTGACATTTGCTTACACTGCTTTTTCCCATTTGCTACTGGGGTTCTCCGGCCTGGTCCTTCTCCACTGCTGTGGTCCTCTCTCCTTCAGCTACATGTGGCGTATGGATATACATGGTAACTGCATCCTTGGGAACATAATGTGGTCAGGACACTCTGTGTTTTATATGTCTTAGAATAACAACCAGATCACTTCCTGATGATCCTTTGCAATGTCCTAGATTCTAGGTAATCTAATCTCTTAAATATCATGTATAGCAGCATAGCTATATTACACACACACACACACACACACACACACACACACACACACACACACACACATACACACAGACACGCAGGTGTGAGCCCTCACATGAAAATACCACAAGTCCACTTTCATGAGTGAACATAAAATGTAGCCTACATATTACCATATTTATTCAAAAATTGTATCTTTTCATTTTTTGGTTAGCAAGAATAGAAAACTAAAGAAAATAACATGCATTCAAATCTCTTGCACATTCCGAAAAATAAACAAAACAATAAAATTAAAACCATGAGGAATCACAGATCTCCTGGCATTGTTGTTGCTTTAGTTTATAAACATCTACTACCATGCGAAGACACAAGCTTTGTTATCATTGATGTTTTCTTAGTATTTCAAGCATTCACTGTTTGAGAGTATGTGCTAAGATTGCATTTACTTTGTTTGAAATTAGACGTGACACATAACAAGCCTACACAATCAATATCAACAACACTGGGTTCTGTGCATGGCTCAAGCCCTGTTCATTTCTTCAACATCTATAGATACTAGATGAGGTACTGGGTTCACAATACCCTGCTCTGAGTCACTGTGGAGAGAGCGCCCCCTGCTGGGACATTTTAGATGAGAAAAAAAGACAAAAGCAAATACTTTTTAAAATTCAATTATGATACTTTGAGAATGCAAGATAACTTAAATTATCCTGTCACAAATTTAGACATTGAAATATTGTTTATATGTTTTTCAGCTATAATTGATAAACATATAATATGTAGCATACCTAACCTGTCATTAGAGACAAACCTGTAATACTTATGGTGAAAGATTATTGGGGACTTCACATTTTTAAACTTTTCAAAATAAAGTACTTTTTAATAGAGTTGGTTAGAAGTGATACAGATTCTCATTAAGCTTCAAATTAAAAAAAAAACCTTTCAGCATAGAAGTATGTTGTGGAGCGAATTGTAAAATTAATTGGAACTTTGGTGTTCAACTGGTTTATAAATTATAGCTAGAAATCAAAATATATCCAGAGCAAATAAGAAAATTGTTTTTTAAATGAAAAAGTACTAATGATGTTTAGAGGGATGAAAATAGAAGTACTTGATATGACATTCATGTAAGATGGCGTTCCAGCCTGGTATATAGCTGTAAAAATCCTAATGGGCAATGTTGTTGATGTATTGTTAAATGGTTGGCAGAGAAGAAGGCTTTCTGTGAATCACACTGTGTTTGGGTTTGGAATGAATGAATTAATCCACTAAAAATAAAGAAAGCCAGCGAGAAAGAAAAAAAAAGAAAGAAAGAAAGAAGAAGAAATAAAGAAAACAAGAGGAAAACTCTGTGTTTCATTATTTCCTCACATGGTTGCAATGAGTTGAAACCTTAACTCTTAATATCTTATCTTTACAATTGTGCATACAGTTTGTCATAAAAGGTTTTAAGCTCCATCACTGAACGCATGCCTTCCTGTCTAGTCTTTTTTATCAAAGGAGTCATTCTTGTGAATCAACAAGGCTTAGACACAGACTGAGGAGTGCTTTCATCGTTTTTAAGAAAGTGACGCAGCTTACTGTCTCCTAGGAAACTCAGAACCTCAGCAGCTGTAGAAAGTCCAAGTTTTACAAAACAGCTATTATTGGGGGTAAATCTTCCAAGGAATTATTCCCTGCAATATTAAGTTACTTTTGAAATTTAGTCTAAGGTTACTGTCGCGGTATTCATGGTGTTTATTTGTTACAATCCAAAAATAAATAAATAAATAAATACATACATAAATACATAAGTAAGTAAACTAAAGCGAGATTTGGATGCTTTCCATTTCTTGATCTGTGTGAAACTGGAGACTTAACTGTGTTAAACGCAGGAGACTTAACAAAAGGCTGATTATTTGAAGGAAATGACCATCTGACAAACCCTGACAAGACGCAATTCTCAAAACTACAAACAGAACGATGAATGCGGCAGAACCCCAGCAGTAAATTATAAGAAATTTCCATGTGTTTTGGAGTAAAATATATACTAAAATGTAAAAGTAACACTACGTGCAATCATTGACTTCTATCTGTGAAATTAAACTTCCCACTAAGTTAACACGGAAATTATTTCAAAAAGATAAAAATGTATTATCACCATGCTTTTAAAAATACTATGTTAGATATCATATCTTTACAAGTTATCTGTCAATTTGTCTATATCTGTGCAAGAAATAAATATGCTAGCCAGTCATGGTTTTTGACATCTGCTGTCTCAGGACTGAGAAGTCTGAGGTAGGGCAGATTACATACGGAGCTCAAGGGCTATCAGAGCCATAACGAGAGACTGTTTCAAAACTCAAGATGATGATGATGATGATGATGATGCAGCTGCCACGATGACTATAAGGACAATGATGACAGTGACAGCAAATACGTGACAGGAGTGATAAGGCTGTTATTTGCATAATATATAATAACACACAAATTATACAATACATAGAGCCATATTTATCAAAAGTCTGCAATTAAGACCTGAGCTATCTAAGCATTAGAATTTATTAGCAAATGCGAAATACCAAGAAAACGAACTTCAGGTATTTAAGAAATAAAACAAGAGAGCAATAGCCAGAAAGCTGTTAGCGTGGGAGCAAGCAACTTACAGAAGCAGTAATGATCTCTGTGCGGAGTATGCTTGAGTGATGGCCCACTACTTCCGGCTTTAAGTTGCAAGCTACACTATGATTCTCTCTTGGTTATTGTTTTTAATCTATCTATTTATTAATCAAACCATCTATTTATTTATTTGTTTGTTTGTTTGAGTCCCATCTTCACACAGAAACTGTTGAGCAGAATACAATGTGGAGTCCTACTCAAGAAATAAAGAGAAACAACGTGAGCCACTTTTTTGAGGTTAGAAATGATTCTCTACACCAGATGGGTCTGCACAGTTTACACCCCAGCAAACAGCTTGTGTGTAACTTCATAGGACCTTGAAGCATGGCTCCATAGAGTTCCTTATGCTTTTCATTTCCCAGATATAATATGTGATAATAACTGTTTATTCTTTTAAATGCCTGCATATTGAGTTCACAAATGTGATTAGATCTGAGTGATGGATGTTGAGACTTTTTATTGTATTTCTATTTAACTATTTTTCCAGATGTAAACTCTCTTTTTGGCAGTTTTTACAGAGAAAAATAGTTCAAACTTTATATCATAAAGATATAAAAAAAACAGGCAAAATATTGATTTAATCATATATTTATCAATTGATTTTTATCTCCTAATTTTAATTAAACCTAAAAAACTACAGCAGCCAAGAAACTAAATAAATTAATATTTTATACATTTACAGATCTCCTAGATATGTCAAATATTATTGTTGTCAAGTCATCAGAGGCGATGCACAGGTGTTTTCCAAATTGAAGAAATGGCCCTTTTACTCTGAACCAAACTTCAGAAAATAATTTGCTTGGAGGAAAATAATTTTTTATAATTATTTTTTCTTTGAATTTTTAGATACCTGAGTCCTGAGATTGTAAAAATAAGACATTCTTTTTTCAATACAGACTAAATGTAGTACTTCAAGAAAGATATGTGCATTATAAGAAAAAATAACCTTATTTGACGTAACACACTACTAAAATGAATGTTACTGCCAGGTTTTTAAAGTTCTGTCCACATGGTAGACTCATATATAATAAATATGAAAGGGAAGATCAATTTATAGTCCTAAAATCTTCTGCAGGAGATGTATCTTGGAGCTACAAATTTGTTATATATAATAACATGCAGGAGAAAAGACTACATTCTCTTGCATTTCCTACTGCTGACATGGAAAGCAAATAAATCTCTCTCCGTTAATGCCCTCATTTCCTCAGTAAAAATAATTTTAATGCACTGAATGTTATAAAGAAAAATACCTGAATATAGAATGAGTTGATTACTACAATTAAATAAAAAGAAATTTAACATAAAATAAAATTATGTTTCAACCCTATCAGGAAACATGAACTTGATGAGAACTCTATTAAAATGAAATAAAATTAATTATTCACAGACTATAACAAGACAAAGGAGTATTGTCCAAACAGATATTATGTCATTTTAAATTTCTTATTTTTAGTGGCATATGTCATTCATCAGGGAGCTGGCTTTCATAAGCACAAATTTATATATGTATGTATATATATATATATATGTTTTTATCACATTAATCTCTCATCTTTTCTTTTCCTCCTCCACTTCTATTTGTTTTTCTTTTCTTTCTCATGCTTATTTGCATGTTATACACATACACACATACTCACACACACAATTGTGTAAATAATAATCTTTAAAATGAGCTTCACTGTTTGACCACCATAATTTCCAATTTCCTCTATTTTCCTGCATATGACATCATCCTATGGCTGAGTAACGTTCCACTTTGTGTATCCCATGCTTTCTTTATCTAGTCATTTATAAATGGACTCCTAGGCTGGTTTTATAAGATAGCAATTATGAATACTGATTCAATAAGGATAAATGTTCAAGTATTTCTAGTTGTCCCCTACACAGGACTTCAGGAGCTAGGTCACCTGGCCACTCACATTTTAGGCATTATTATTTTTTAAATTTCTGACTTTTTTCCTTTCTCAAGCCACTTCCATATTGATTTCTGTAGTGGCTGGACTAATACATAGCCACATCAGTAATATGGAAATGTTATTTACTCCCAAATCCTATACAGCAGGTGTTATAATTTGTCCTTTTGCCAACAGTATTTGTTACTTGAGAGGCGGAATTCACACAGGTTGTTTTATTTATTTTGAAAATTTTATTTTTCATATATACATATATCATTCTCATTATTATAACCCCACTAATATCCCTCCCAGATTTCTTACTTTTGCTAGCTTTGTTGATTTTTGTTATTATGTGTATACATATATGTATCTGTCTTTCCATCAACTACTTAACAATCCATCTATCTCTCTATCACCTATCTATCTATCTATCTATCTATCTATCTATCTATCATCTATAGAGTTCATTAAGCATTATCTTCATCTATGTTACAAGGTTATGGAACTATCCGAAATAGTTTTCAAATTTCTCTTACACATCAGAGAAATAATTTTCACCCAATTTCTAACTTTTATCTGCAACAAATTATTTCTTTTGTTGTAAAGAAGCTTTGGGTTTTGTGTAATTACATTTACCAATATCCAGCATATTCTGGGCCACTCAAGCATTTGTGCTTCTTGTTTGTGCCTCTATCTTGGAGTGTTATAGCTATCTTTGATTTGAGAATTTCAGAATTTCAAGTCTTTGAACATTTTGTTCTTACTATTTTTTTGCAGGATGAGTAATAGTTATGCACTTTTATTGTTCTTTATATAGATTTTGTTTCTTTCAGCATTTGTGCAAATGGCTGTTTTTCCCATTGTTTGCTTTGGAATTTTTGAGAAAAAAAAGTTAACCATAGATTTTAGGGTATATTTCTGAAACCTATAATGTATTTTATTTCATTATTCCTCAGGTCTCTTTTATGTCAATGCTTTAGTATTGTTTGTTATTTTACTATTATACAATAACTTGAGATTCAGTTTTATGATAATACCAATATAGTACTTTATTCTCAGGATTGTTTTGTTTATTCAGGTTATCCTATTCTTCAGCAATCATTACAGGATTGCATTTTTCCCAGTAGCATTAGAACTATGATGGAATTACATTGTAAATTGTTTGGTAATATAGCTATTATCAAAACATTAATGCATGTGCATGGGGTGAACTCCTGTTTTGTAGCACTTTTTCCAGTCTCCTCAATATTTTTACATCTTTATTTAAAAAGTATTTAACTGCTTTGTTATGTTTACTGAAAGACACATTGTTTTTGATGATATCCTGAATGTTTTTTTTTCTGATGCATTTTTAGCAGGTACACCATTGGGATATAGGAAAGCAACAGAATTTTCTAAGTTGGATTGTATTGTGATACTTTGCTGGTATCTTACAACTGTAAGATTATTTTTCTGGGATAACTTTTAGGAACAATCGTCCACAAATAATCTGCCAATGTGGATACTTCAACTTTTTTCTTGCTTGCAGCCCTTTTATTTTTATATCTTGTGCTATTTTTCTAGCTAAACTTTCAAGAATTGTGCTTTCTATATTTAGTGTGATTTTGGATATAGTCTTATTATATATGACCTGTAATATATTGAGGCAATCTCCTTTCATGTATATTTTACTCATGAATTTTATCATGAAGAGTTTTGAAATGTTTGTCAAGATGACACTTGTGTCTATTGAGATGTGCATTATTATCTGTCAATGAAGCAATTGATGTGGTAGATTAAATTTATTGATTTGTGGGCTGGAGAGATGGTTCACAGGTTAAGAGAGAACCTCTTGCTCTTCCAAAGGTCCTGAGTTCAATTCCCAGCAACCACATGGTAAGTCACAACCATCTGTAATAAGATTTGGTACCCATACATGCAGACAAAGTACTGTGTGATAAATAAATAAATCTTTAAAAATTATTGATTTGTATATGTTGAAACATCAGCACATTTAAATGTAGAATAAATGATAAATGTCAATAGTATTTTAAGATGTAGTTCTTTGTGCCTTGCAAGTAATAATTGACCATTACTCATCCATGTTTGTTCATCAAGATCATTGGCCAATAGCTCTTTTTCTGTGTTTTAGTATGGTTATGTTCTGTATCTTAGTGGTTCTTATCAAAACAACAACATATTATCATCATTATCATCACATGTGGTTGGTTATATATTGTCTCTGGCATTTGTGATAAATAATTTTAGCATATATTGATGAGTCATTTATCTAATGAATCTCTTACTATCTGCAATGAAGTCAGTTTTGCTAATAGTTTCAGCAATAGAACTTTTTAAATTTAGTATGTATACTGTATAAATCCATTTAAAATTTCATATCAAACACAAGTTGAACTGTGCTCTTTATTTTTTAAGACAAAATAATCTATTTTAGCATCATAAATTTTTTATTTCTTTTTAAATGTATATATATATATATATATATATTGTCATTCACTTTGCTTTTATTTTACTATGCAACTCCCTCCATTTATTTTCTACAATGCTTTTTTTTATATTACCTTCAAATATATTTTCCTTTTCCATTTACTTTCACTTTGTCATTTTGAAATTTGATTTGCAGAGAACAGAAAAAAAAACACTTAGAAAAAAGTGGCTATTTTTCTAAAGACGTGGCCTCATGTTTACACCTGCTTACTTGTTTCTAGTACAGCTTTTATCAACAGTGTCAATTTCTTATTTCAAATAAATTTGAACCATATCCGGTGGCCTGGCATCTTATAAATCTACCCCAGAATGATCTGGAAGGTCCTTGTTTCTTCCAGTTCTTCAAAGGCTGCAGTCAGTGTTTCCTTGCAGTTATTTTATGACACACTGATTGCCAGATGGTATCTGCCCTGATAACTGCACTTAAGAAATGAAATGAAGGGAAAGCTTTTATCAGTGTGTCACCAGGAGGCCTTGTCACCCACAAGCCAGTGGCCAGGCTAAAAGAGCAGTGCAGACCATACAGCAAGTTCTTACAGGAGACTGATCAGAAAGATAAGACAAGTCAGCTCCTTTTACTCCTCAGTCAATAACAAGTATTAGTAAAGATAGATTATGGAGACACATTGAATGCCTCTGGCTTAGAATTGGCTTCATGGTTTGAGAAATAGTGATGCTTTTGTACATTGTTCCTTTCCTGCTCATAATCTATACAAGGGGTTGTATTCTGTCTTTCAGCAAGTAATTATTGTTCTCTCAAACTGCACACTATCCATGCTAACAGTTTTATTAGAATTTGAGATATATGATATACTCCTGGGTTCTCAAGTATACCAGAAAACAAAACAAACAAACAAACAAACAAACAAAAACTCTCCAGATTCCTAGAAAAATAACTACCAGTAGTTACATGAAACCAAAGTTACATGAAACCAAAAAATGTTCCTAAGTGATTTTCATAATATTACTAAGATTGTAATTGGACGTTTTCAATATCTTAAACTTTGGCTTGGTATTAAGAAAGTGATTTCATTAGACATTGCTCTTTAAGAAATACTGTGCTACATTTGTGTCTCAGAACTTAATTATACATATTTTCTTTATTCTGTTGGACAAAATTCAGAACACATACAAAGCCTGTCAGCTGCAAACAAAGATAAAATAATGACCTTGGGGAAGTGGTAAGTGTATGCAGCTACAGCTGAGAGGCACAGTAACATTTTATTCTTTTTATACGTGGATCATTATTCTCACTGAGTAAGTGACTGACAGAATATGGTTAGACTTGGTGAACTTCAAAGACTACCTTTCAAAATTCACAAAACGATTTCGCAGCTACATAATAAATACTGCCAGTGTTTGTAATAATTTATACAATTTGTGTATTATTCAATTGATCTCTGTATATGCTGATCCTGTATCTTTACTCTAGCCTTCCAATACTCCAGGACATAAATTATCTATTTCCCCTACATTTCCTAAATGATAATAAAATATCAGTGAAACTCCTTGCCATAGATGGTAATCTTGTTCAGGAGTCCTTGTATGAGTTTTGACATCATCAACTTCATAGCAAATCCTTTATTTTAGTCAGTGCTAAATTTCAAAGATTCCCTGTAATTTTATGACTTTACCAGAGAGTTATAATCAATCACATGATTTACTTTTATTGTAGGTTGTTAGTGTTCACATCTCTGCCTCTTCTGATTGGCTCTCTCCAAGAGATCTTTAATAGTCTCCCTTCTTATATATGTATTTTTACTCATTTTAAATGACAGAAAAAGTGAGTATAACGCTCTACATTGCCAATGGTCTGTCCTTATTTTGGGAGAAACTTCTGAAGAGATTGACCAGTATATGCTTGAAAGTAACATAAATGGTGCAAAATTTGTCCCGTTGTCTCCTTTATAGTTAAAGTTTATTCATTTCTCTATGATCTACTCTAATTTTCAAATTACTACTCCGTTTGATGGTTATATTTATAAAATGATTGGAACAGTATAATTATGTAATTATGTCTAATGGATCTCTCAGAAATAATTCCAACTTTACAAGGGTCAACACTAACTCTTTGTTACAGGAACAAACTCATAACAAGAGTAAGGTCATTACCTGTGCTGAAAGGTTTTTTTTTTTTTATTTGAATAGTGTGACAGAGGATGCACCTTCCGCTGTTTTGATGAAGCGATCAGTGCTAGCGAATGCTTATGAAAAGCTTCCACAATGACAGCTGGACAGTGTTCTCTTAGAGTGAGGTGAGGAATGTTGAGGGACAGATTCACAGAGTGCAGGGTATGAGGGCTTCTGCTTGCCACTTTGATTAGCTCTGCTCCTCTCCCCTCCCCATAATTTAATTCTTCATTTGTCTTTTGTTTTTTTTGTTTGTTTTGTTTTGTTTGCCTTCTTTCCAACATGAGTCAATCTTCTGGCTGTGAGAAAGATACTAGGAAAGTCCCTAAAGTGTGCTTCAGAAGCATCTGCATTCGACCAGGCAAAAGTCATGGGTGACATTCTTCCTGAATGAAGCGACTTTATTTGATTTTAATGATGCACTCTCCTGTCTTTCTGTTCTTCAGGATTCAGCTGGTATTTAAGATCACTGTTGTTGACCATAAAATAATGTTTCAAGTATAGATTCCACAGCAATTACCTACTTTATTGTGATGGAAGTTTCAAAGGTCTTATTAAATGACAACATTATAATCGTCAAAATTTATTTTTATATCTGTAGCCAAAAATACTAAATTTCAACCTACAGTTCAGTTTCTTAATGTGCAGTTTAGTACCTTATTTACTTACTGCTGAATTTGAAGGTTGAGATTAAGACTTGCAGAACTCTATATATACATTGTCACATTATCCCAGGCCCCTTTGCCCATGTTCTTTAATTTCACATACTATATTTTCATCTATAGGTAACTTAATGCTCTAGTGAGTAACTTTTTGGTCACAGAGTAATCTCAGAGGAGCTACCGCCATAGGACACCTTTTCCTAATGTCTATTTTACGGGCTTCCGTATTTCGATTTTCTTCATGCTGTGGGTGCTCATCATTCTAAACTAGTTCTCTTCAAAAATTATACCAATTCTTTCTGGATGAACTCATTATACATTCATGATCAAAGAATTGTTTGGGTGTGTAGAATGTACAATATCTTATAATTAATGAAGTGAAAATTGGGCTAAACCATTAAAATACATGGCCTGAGAAAGCAGGAATCTCTTGCTTAGAGCTGGAGTTCAGAGTTTGTCTTGCACTGTTTTGAAATATTTTTGCATTTTCCCCTAAACCAATCTATGTTTATTGTGTTGTGATCAAAAGATTATTTTTCAGATATTCCATACACATGTTTTGAACCAGAGACACATACCATGAGTGACTGGCTTATCATGATTGTTTGCATAGAACAACCATTCTTACCAATTTAGTATTATTATAATACTATATTATTTAACACATTCATACGCTTAGTTTTTATTTTCAACATTTGGGTTGTGTGTGTGTGTGTGTGTGTGTGTGTGTGTGTGTGTGTGTGTGTGTGCAAGGCACACATTTGTGTGTGTGTTTGTATGTGTGTTTGTGTGTGTGTGTATACATCTGTGACATGGTCTGGGTTTAAAAGCCAAAAAACTTCTTGAGTGAGCCATACATATTTTTACTTCAAGTGTGTGGGTTGATCAAATTGTTGCCCGTAACTTCACCTGCTGAGCCATCTTCTCAGGCCCCTTTAACAGTTTCCTATTTAATTCAACCACATCCCTTGCTATTTTTCTCAAATTCCTTAGGCAAAGAGAGACTGACCCACGAATTCTAAAGTACTCTGGCTTCCTCTAAATCCACTTAAGGACTGATTAGGGAATCACTTGAAGTAATTCTCCTTTGTTGCAGTGCCCATTCAGTTTAAGAAACTGCTACCACATCTGCTGCCAGTCTTTAGCTCCGCCCTTTTCATTTCAATTCCGTATGTGAGGAAAAACTCATGTGTCATAGGTTAATTCACAATAGAATAAGCATGTCATAAAAAAACAAATTATGTTTTAATAGTCTCTTAATAAAAGCAAAGAAAAGTGCTATACTGTTGCCTTTTAAATCTCACAGGTTTTGAACACTGTGTACATTAATAAATGATGTTATGATGTGTGTTTTGTGACAACTGTCGCTCTCATGAGAACACACCTATCTCTAACAAAACGATATTTCATATTCCTATAATTGATCCTCATAAATTCATCATCTCAAAACTAGCAGTTTAGATATTTCGGACGATATACATCATCTTGTGCCAGGGTACCCACATGAACTGCTCTTTGCAGCAATTCTGCGTGCCTCTATGTATTGCAACTCACAACGTAGAAGCGATCTACATAAATGAATGATTAAATTCTGGAATAGAGATACAGAAACAAAATCTTGCAGTTTTTCTACTCGCTATGAAGTGGGTAGAATTATAAGATCTTATGCTATGGAAATAAACTATTGATGCTCTAGAATTACAGGTCTAGTCTTTTATTATTTCTCATATCTTGTATTGTTTTCTTACTTATTGGACATGTTGGACATATATCAAAAATATAATGCAGTTAGTGATTCAATATTTAGATAGGTTTTTTTAATTAATGCTACTTTTATTTATTTGATTTCAAGTCATATGTAGTCGGTGATTACGGTTCATCTGATCTCTAGCTTAGGCAAGCACCTAAAAGAGTTACAATACAATTGACTATTGCATTAGTCCATGGGTGGCTTAGACTAAGGTGACTTCTGTTTCATCAGTATTATTTTGTTTTAAAAGGATACTAGAGAATGAATTTAGCGCTTCTTTAGACTAGTCACTTGTTTGTTTGGACAAATTCCAATATTATGATATTTAATAATCATAACTGCATACAAATACTTGCGTTAGGAATTCTGACCATGACAAATTAGAGAAAATGTGGCCCCATTTTCTCCCATTTAAACCCCTGACTCTTTTGTGCCTACTCAGATACTATGCAATAAACAAATAATCTGATTTTTTAGGAAATATTTTGAAAGCTTTAGAATGTCCTTCCAAAAAAGACTCATCATATTCCTTTGAGTTGTTTAATGGCCGTGATTGGTCACATGGAACAGAGGGTAAGCAGAGGACCGGAGAGAAGAATTCATGTTGTTACCAAGGCTTTGTTCCCAGGAAACCTTCTATTACCGCAATCAATTCCCAAGTCATAGAAAAGAAGATTATGATTATGTTTCAAAATAAGCCAATTGAAATTGTCTCAACTATTGAAGAGATCACTTTGACTTTCTGAAAGATGAGCTATACATCAACATATATTTAGCCTTTTTGGAAAAGTGACAGTGGATGACATTCTAGGTGAAACAGTCAAGGAGAAAGGAAACCCAATATTCAACTACTATGTGTATTAGCTGCCACACATAGTAGACTAATGCTAAAATGCTGTTTCTTGATGTTTTGTTTTTTATTCTTCTATTTTTTCCTTCTTTCCATTTGTCTGATTTTCTAATTTCTCTTTTATTTTCTCCATCTGATTCTTACTCTCTCCTGAATTCCTGGCAATCATTAACTTCTATACAAGCAGTTCAGAGACATTCGATCCAGGGCACTTACGTTTCCCTGCATAGTTTTCATAGATGATAATCCACCCACCCTCAATTATCTGTTTTACTGGCTGTCAAAAATAATAAAATATTTTAATATCAAGCATCTGAACTGTATATATGTAGCAACTTTTTTCACTGACTAATACTAATATAAAGGAACCCATAATAATTGTAATCACCATTCCTTTTTGTTCGTGGCTGATGTTTTCATTTATGTCACATTTTATTTTGAGCACATTGTGCATTAAAAAAGCTCAGCTATGTTTTTTTTTTTTATTGACTGATCATGATATTACATTTGAACTTCACAGTCTTGATAATTGGGCATTTTCTTTCAGATCTAATTCTCTTTTATATGTTCTCCTTAGCATAATGATTACTTCACAGTAATATTATATTCCTTTTCTTACTTTAATTAATGTCACATCTCAATTCTAAGTGCTTGTTTTCAGCCCCAGGGTACTAATTTCATATCTTGTTTCTTAAATTAGCCAACTATAAGCTCAGATTTCTGGTGGTTATGATAGTCATACAGCGACTTTGTGTCTCCATCAATAAGAAGAAATTAGTGTTTTAATGAAGGACATTTTTGCTATTCCATTAAGTATTTGACTTTAAAAGAACTGTAGTATTGTTTCATGGGCCTAAGTTGCTTATTAAGGAAATAAATGCTTGGCAGCTAATTTATTTGTGGAATGGCTAGAATTCTTACTAGTTTATTAAATGGCAAATGTGTATTAAACTACTCATATAGGTCTCAAAATAATGACTTTATTATTATCCACTTTAATAGACTAATATAGAAAATATTGTAATTTTATAAACTTTAAAATGTGAACTTATTTTTTCATAGATAATATTCTCTGGGAACAAAATAAAAACAAACTCTCTAGAGACTGCCTGTTACCACTGTATCTGAACTTTAGACATAAGTGAATATTTCCAAATATAATTTACACATAAAAAGTAAATAGTTTTACACTGGTTTTTAAAAATGACTGTCAGCATATCACTAGATAACAAATGGCAAATTCAAAATCTATTTTTGCTTTTCAATTCTAACCACTCTTTAATGTAACTATATTTTGGGTTTTTTTTTTTGTTGTTCAAATCCCATTAGGATTTTAAGCTGCCTTTGTCCCTGAGCAACTCAGTGTTTGACTTATTGCCCATTTATTGTGAGTGCTGTAAGGGAGATCTCTCATTGTTTGATAACTGCTTTAGTTTGTGACTTTGTTAAGACAGCAGGTAAAAATCTTAGTTTTATTTATTTCTTGTATGTGTTGTGGATAAAAGGAACACTCTCTAGGTTTCACTAGTTTTTAAGATGCTATGACGGTGCATTTCTTAAGTTTACTAAGATGTGTTGATCATACCACTTTCATCAATCATTTGAGACAAAAATTCCCTTTGGTAGCTCAAAAATAAGCATAACTACACAAATTATAAAATTGAAGATATAAAGAGAGTTGAATACTCACAGTGATTATGCCGTAACTAAAATTTGAGTCATTTCATTAATGAAAAAAATGAAATAATAGTGAGTTGGTGGAAGTAAAACATAGTACTACAGTGGTGTTATTTGCAACAGCGTTCTTGTCTGTTTTGTCCTAAGGAGCTGAGTTTAAGCATCTGATAGGTGCTTGTTTCTGGTAGAGAGTTTATTAGTTGTAGAAGCTGCTTATGCAGAGACCCTGCAATTAAGATAAATCTTATGTAATTAAACATAAAGTGTTAAAATTGTGGGTTTTAAAAATATATTTTATTAATTTATTCATATTAGTCTCAGAAATAATTTTTAAAATGGCATTCATCAGTTATTGGAAATCTTTACTGACTTTATTTTTGTTGACTGAGTTCTCTGAAGCTCAATATTTCATACAACCATTATTTATTTTAACTTTTAACATTGTGATATTTCAAATTCATATAATTTTTCCTGCATAAAGCATGATTGAAACACTCTTACTTGTTAATAATGAGTCCTGATTAATAGAAAAACTACCACTAACTGGATTGTTTTTGTCCTTTATCTCTCTCTCTCTCTCTTTTTTGTATAAAACTTTTCTCTATGAATCATTATTGAAATTTTTATTTATTATAGTGCTGTAATTTGACTGATATCAGGAAAAGGTAAGGTAAAAATCAATAGTTCTACTTAATAGTTTGTCATAAATTCTAAATAATGCTAGGCATTTTTGTCATAATGTTCCTTTTTTAGTATATATCATAATGATAGCTTGAACCACTTTGAATTTGGTATTAATTATAGATGGAAAGCTATCAATTGTGATTTATTTTCCATACTTGTGAGGGGATTAATATGTGTCAAGACATGACCAAGAATACAAAGTAGTTGGGTCCCTTATTTATGCTCAGGGTTAATTAAGGACTGGCGAAGTCCTTTTTTAACCAGTTTCAGGTGGGAGGCATTGAGAGAGGACGGATTCCATCTAGCTCACTGAAATGTTTAGAAGGCTCAGAGAGAAGGTCTACGTAGGCTGCCCCTGTAGGGATTCCTGCCATTATTGTGCTGTTCACCTGGCCCATGAACCACTCTGAAGCCTGTGTCATGATCCCCCCATGCAATGAGGCAAAGCTAGTGCCACAGTGTCAGACTCCAGAATAGAGTTCCTCTGGAATGCCGAGGCAGGTTGCACTGAAAGGAATCATCATTGATCTCGGTTCAGAAGAGAGTTCTACATGGTTTCAAGACCAGCTAAAAATATGAGAGGATGAGCTTTTGAGAGGAAATGGAGGGTCTTGAGGAATTGTTTTGCTCACAGGGTGTGCGAGGAAATGAAAATCAGTTAATGTTATTTAATGGTAGAGGTCATAATGCCTAGAAACTATATGAATAGTTACTAAATGCACAAGGTCAAGAAAGAAACCTAGGCTAAACACTAAGCCAAAAGCCCTTTCTTCTGGCACTGTCCATTCATCATTTAATAATTTCATAATTCTACATTATGTTAGTCAGAATTCAACCTCTTAATATGATCCTATAAGGTGATTATGTTCAGTTGCTCATGGTCACTATGACAAAAAGCTCCTGGAACACCACATATACAGTATATACTGCCTCAGTCATAGTGAATCAATTTAGAACCATAATTTTAGTAACAGGGCAGAGTAAAAATAGCCGTATGCACTTTTCTCCATGATGCATTATTTATCTTTGTATTGGGAATGTATCTCCACAATAATTCTGGGTAATAAGCTATCCTAATAATTACTGGCATAAGAGACCAGCTACTTATTTTTCATTCTAATTCTGTAGTTTAGCTGTGCGGTTGATGGCCAAGATTGTCTTCTCTCAACACTGCCTGCCCAGATGTCAATAGTCACTTGTCACTTTGACTGAAAGCGGACTGATGATTGCCAGATAGTTTCAGTTCCTCTTAAATATTTTTCTTTCCTAGTTTTTCTTTTTATTAATTTTTAGCTTATGCCTTTGCCACAGCATTTTTCCATTTCTTTTTCTCCCTCTATCAGTAATAGCACACATAGTGATTGCTCAGTTCTTCTTAGCACAGCATTAAGTTAGGCAATGAACATAGTGTTATTCTGTCAGAGGGAGCAGTTCAAGAGATTTTGAGACATTCTCAGCCAAAATTCCTAACATCAGAACTGGCAAACAAATTTCTGTAATCTAGAAATCAGAACTAAAAAAATAAGCTACAGCTAGATAGTAGACTGCAATTTGCATTTCTTCCCAACCAACTGCAATCTCTTATATACAACCAAATTTCATTAATGGTTCAGCAGCCTGATGGGTTGTTCCCATCATTCAAATATACAGTTGTGATTAAGTGTAAGGTTTATGGAGCACATTCTATTTGAAATCTGTATAGTGTGCAATATACACGGAGAAAAGCAAGTGATGTCTGCAAGCATTGCTAATTGTTATCTTTTACCCATTTAAAAACATATAGCCATGGTCTGATGTGGCAGGAAAGAGGCCTACCTTGAGCAGGAACAAGGCCCTCCACTTGGCAACATGCATGCTCAGAAAGGGGCTATCATGTAGAGTTGGCCTTAGACCTACTTGGACATGCCAGGCTCACCCAGAGACTGGTGATGTCACAATGGAAAACAAAGAGTAGGAGCCACAGCTGGAGCTCACAGTTTGGGAGCCAATGGGATGCTGGGAAAACAGTATGAAGGCATACCCTGTTTCAGCAATAAATGTGCCTGCTTCTGCTTTATGCATGACTCTCAGAGTCTGCTGCTAAAACCCATGCCCAGGACCCTTGGGGCGTAGAGTCAACAACACAGACTCTGGGAGTCTAATCCCTGGGTCAGTTGTACCAATTTAGGTAGGCTTCAGTAAGTGAAGGCCTGTCCATCATGCCTTCAAATTTAACTGTTGCTAAATCATATAGGTGGACCCTTTCCAGAAAGAACTGACAAATATCTCCTAGCTAAGGAGCTCTAAATTTCAGCAGCTATCAATTCTCTGGAAAAGTTTTCTGTTACTTCTTCCCCTCTTATTGCCAGTAACTTAGCCCGGCATCTCTCAACTTTCTGCCATTCTTCCTGAACTTTCTTAGAGTGAGTATGGAGAAGCATGACTCCCACTAAGCACTTTGTAAACAATTTCATAACAAGAGCCAAAACAAAGTCAAAAAGGATCCAAGAGCCTTTGCCATGGTGACTTGGAGAGGGACCATAGCAGCTTCTATCATTGCTCTGTGAGGGTAGAGCCCATAGGCAGCTAGGAGCAGCATCTGTGAAATCTCTGGCCCTTGGGCACACGTGTGCATGTGCATCTTTCAAAGCTTAAAAGGTTTAAGGAAAAACAAATACAAAATACAAAACAAAACAAAACAAACAAAAACAAAACACAATTGCTAAAAACCTTTGCTCCATTCCATGTTTTCAATGGCTAAGGTTTGGGAAATGGCTTGTATTTCTCAGGCAGGCTGCCCATAATTACAGAACCCATATGAACAAGTTTGAGGAAATTGACAAAAGAAAGAGAATGGAAAGTGTGTGTCAGAACTGAGAGTCTTTTTTTTCCTTTTTTTTTTATTTATTTATTCTTGTTACATCTCAATGGTTATCCCATCCCTTGTATCCTCCCATTCTTCCCTCCCTCCCATTTTCCCCTTATTCCCCTCCCCTATGACTGTTCCGAAGGGGGATTACCTCCCTGTGTATATGCTCATAGGGTATCAAGTCTCTTCTTGGTAACCTGCTGTCCTTCCTCTGAGTGCCACCAGGTCTCCCCCTCCAGGGGACATGGTCAAAGGTGAGGCACCAGAGTATGTGAGAAAGTCATATCCCACTCTCCACTCTACTGTGGAGAATGTTCTGACCATTGGCTAGATCTGGGTAGGGGTTTAAAGTTTACCGCCTGTATTGTCCTTGGCTGGTGCCTTAGTTTGAGCAGGACCCCTGGGCCCAAATCTGCCTATCATAATGTTCTACTAGTAGGTTTCTAGGACCCTCTGGATCCTCCTACTGTGCCATTCTCCCATGCTTCGCTCATCTAGAGTCCCACTAGAATGTCCTCCCCTCTGTTTCAGTTTCCTGGTAAGTGAAGGCTTTCATGGGACATGCCCCTTGGGCTAATATGCAGATATAAGTGAGTATATACCATTTGAGTCTTTCTGCTTCTGGGTTAACTCACTCATTATGATCATTTCTAGCTCAATCCATTTATCCACAAATTTCAGGAATCCCTTGTTTTTAATAGCTGAATAGTATTCCATAGTGTATATGTACCCCAGTTTCTTTATCCATTCTTTTACTGATGGACACTTAGGCTGTTTCCATGTTCTGGCTATTATGAATAAGGCTGCTATGAACATGGTTGAGCAAATTTTTTTATTGTGTGCTGGAGCATCTTCTGGGTATATTCCAAGGAGTGGAATAGCTGGGTCTTGAGGAAGCCCTATTCCCATTTTTCTGAGATAGCACCAGATAGATTTCCAAAGTGGCTGTACTAGTTTGAGAGTCTTGCACTTAGCAGTTCCTTAATCCACAGCCATAAACTGTGCAGTGTCTCCATTGAAGATTTTTCAGCCAATGTAGAGACACTAAATACTTATTTGTTAAAAATCAATTACCATAAAATCATTTTGAAAAATAATGATGAAAAAAATAAATAATGATATGCTGGAATAAAATCAATGTCTCCAAATTAAATTTAAGTGAACTTTATTCAGATTTTTTTGGGGGGGGGAAATGATGGAAAAAATTTAAGGAAGTAATTCATTCACTTTTTTTTACCACTGTATCAAATTTATACAAGAAAATTATCTTCATTGAATTCAGTTAGTTTTTTGACTGTCTAACCACATAATGTTTAGCCTCTATGATATATATAACATACATTGCATACTGATTATATAAATGTATCCTTTTTGCCAATTTAAAAAGAATATTTTGAAAAGTATTCAGGCATAAAAGTTCATGGTTTTAATTCTAGCAACTGTAAGCATGATGCCAGTCAGTGTGACATATAAGTGGAAATTACACTGTGGCTACTGAGTTAGGAGGGAAAGACATACAGAAACATTGTTAACATAGTCCGTTTCCTACCTTCCTTCCTTTCTTCCTTCTTTCCTTTCTCTCCCTGTCATTCTCTGTTTCTTTTTTCTTACCTTCTTTCCTTACACATATGTGTGTATATCTCACAGGTATAGAGATCAGAAGACAAGTTGCAGGAGTTAGTTCATTCTACCCACTGCATAGGTTCCCAGTATTAGACTCAAGCTGTCAAATTTAGCAGCAATCACATTTACCTACTGAGCAATCTCACTGACACTAAGCCTACATTTTAAGTATACATCGTTAATATGCTACACTATACTACCTGCCTGATAAATATGCAGTGTTATTAAAAACTGGAGGTCTGGCCTGACACCCGGGTCACTGAGAGGTTTGGGAGTTTACAAGAGGTAGCACAGAATGTGTATCACTTCATGTTTATGTTGCTATCCATAACATTTCCTTCATCCAAAAGTTAATCCAGATAAGCAATGCAGGCTACACCTGAAGCCACAGTAAATGAGGAGATTTATACAAGCCTATGTTGTGGAATTTTACATTCCTTTAGAAAATAAAGTCCGAGAATGTGTGCCTGAAAGATATCACAAGTAAAACTGAGGTCTCCAATATTAAATAGAAAGCAAATTATACTATGTAATTAACATTCGGTTATTTGGCTTGTTCGTGGCTGTTTTGTTCACAGGTAGTATATGAAATGAGTAAGATTTGTGCAGCTAGATTTTATTTCTTTATTATATCTCAAAAACAATGGCAAAAGTGGACGATGATGTCTTCCTTTAAATCAGTATTAAAATAGACACATGTAGGCTGTCACGGTGGTGCACATCTGCAGTCCCAGCACTCAGGGAGGCAGAGGCAGGTGGATCTCTATGATGTCAAGTCCAGCCTAGTCTACAAAGCAAGTTCAGGACATTCAAGGCTACACATAGAACCCCCATTTTAAAAACAAAACAATAACAATAACAACAAAAATCAGATGTTTGTGTTATTCACAGTAATTCCATTTTCATCTTTTAATTAGATGCTTGGTCAGCAAGCCGATGGACAGACAGCATATAATGACATGTTCATAAGGTACATAATGAGTGAATTATTGTGATTTCTAAATTATGAATTAAGGCAAAATTAAAACTTTATCATTTTTAACAACACAAGTTAAAACTTAGAGATCTTCTAGAACCATAGCAGGATATTAGATATGAATACACTGATATTTTTCTAAGTCATTGACTTTAATTCTGCACGAAGTCTAAGCCATGCATATATAATATAAATAGTTTAAAGAACAAAATGAAATTTAATTGACCTAACAAAATCATGAGTATTTATATTCCATATAATGAAATATGAAAATAATTAGTCATTGTGCAGCGATTACCATTATCAAATCACTTAGCACATCATATACGGGTTTAAGTGAAATAGGACAAACACAATTCGAAAATGACAAATGGTAGTAATTCCAGAATTTCATGTGCTTAGAAATTCTACTGGTTATGTGTTTGTTTTATTCATGTGGACATTTAGGAGAAAAATCCTCTGCAATGTGTGCTTTATATAGACCAGATGCATTTGGCCTTCTGGAAATGGGGAGGCCATGATCCAGATGAAAGCCAATTCAGTGTCTGAAAAAGGCTTCCTCTTTGGCTGATGGAGGGTAGATTCCTGCTTCATTTGGGGAATTCTGTAGCCAATCAGAGTCTCCCACAAGAGGAGGGTATATTTTGGACTTTAATGTTTATATAATATGGAAAAATCAAATATCTGTAATTGTGGAAGATGATTTTCAGGAGCTTCAGTACTTCTAAATAGGAACATATATACTTGGTAAGAAGCCATGTGCCGCTCTGGGAATGGACTTGAATTTTTCTAGATCATTGTTTCAGCTGATGTACACAATTCTATAAACTTTGAACACAGAAAATCCAGAAAGCAAATGATGATGACAAATACAACAATTTGGATTAGGTCTAAATAAATTTAATTAATATAAGTCATGAAATGCTATTGAGCAGTTCTCCAGAGCTGTGAAGTTTTTGTAGTACTGTTAATAAAAGTGTACATGGTAAAATAATTATTAGAAGTTCTGTACACCTGAATATTAAGAAAAAATATGCTACTCATCTCAGAAGATGTTGCTCATATAATTTTATGTATAAGTTGAATTTAGTATTTTTCTAGACTTCTCCCTTTGGAAGATATTTGAATAGTTACTAGTTACTTTTAAATAGAATGAATATGTAGCATTGTTATGTACATTTTGACATAATAAAAATCTGTGGATTATTTTAACCATTCTTATCAATGATTGTGTGGGAAAATTTGATTACTTGTCAATATGCCATAATTTTCATTATGTGAATTAATTTATTTTCCTATTAAAAATACTAGGGCTAGAAATAATTTAGTCAGTGAGGTAAGTCCTAAAGCCTAACAATCAAGAGAAACTGAGTTTGATTTCTGGCACCCATTTTAAAACTTTCATCTGCCTTTAATCCCAGAGTGAGAAAAAGAGAGACAGAACACTCAATAGCATTCATTGGTCAGCCAGCCTAGTTTCCTTGGCGTACACCGTGCCCAATATTGACTCAGATAAGAGGTTGATGGGTCATGAGAAATGACATTGAGATTGACCTCTGCCCTTTACACAAATGCTTACATATATGTTCATTACCATATATATATACACATGAACATATACAAACCCCAGATACATACATTCATACATACATACATATATACATACATGCTCACATATATTAAATCAAACCAGTATATGCTTCAGTTGGATGCCATTGATAATAAGATGTCCCCAGATGCCCGTTTACTGACGGCATCTCCAATATACTATGATCCTATCATGGGGTGCTGGACATCCTCTGCTCTATATGACTCTCTCTATGATAAATCTTTTATCTTCCAACCCAGTATGATATTGAAGACTAATACATATCACCAAGATTGGCTGCTGGCCTGAGATATAGCCTTGGCTTCTGAACAAGAGTTTCTAATAATAATATATATCATCTTGACTGCAGTTTCCCCTCCCTCCTTTACTCCCAGTCTCTCTCCTGCTGCTTCCTTCTCCCCTATTTCTCCCCCCATTCACTTCTCCTCCATTTCTCTTCAGAAAAGGACAGGCTTCCCATGAGTATCAACCACCCTTGACATGTCAAATTTCAGTAAAACTAGGCACTTCATCTCCTATTTAGGTTAGAAGAGGCAATCCGTCAGAGGAAAGGGCCCCAAAGAGGCAACAAAGTCACAATCAGGCCCTGCTTTCATTGTTTGGAGTCGCATAGGAACAGTCTGAACTGGTCATCTCCTGTAACCTTATTGTGGATGTACTTGTATTGGCACATTAATCGCCCCCAAAAATTGTGACCTACGATTTATCCTGTCTGCATGATGTACTAGAGTAAAGATGGTGCAGAGCTTGTGGGAGTGGCCCTATTAACTGGTCTCGCTCAAGACCAATGCCATGAGTTGGAGCCCACCCCTTACACTGCATGGAAGGCCAAAAGCCAGAGGCTGGTTTGCCCACAGACCTAGGGAAGAAAATTTATTCCTAATGATATTCCACTATACTCATATTTTGGTTCATAGCACAACTTGTCATCAGCGAGGCTTCACACAGCAATTAATGAAAACAGATGCAGAGGCCCTCACTCACACATTAGGCAGAGCTTGGGGAATCCTGCAGGTGAAGGGCAGGAAGATTTTTCAATGCCAGAGGTCAATGTCAAAGGCAGCACAAGGAAACCCACAGAATCAGCTAGCTTGGGCTCATGGGGCTTCACAGCAATTGTACAAACAACCCAGAACTCTGCATGGGTCTGACCTAGACCCTCTACATGTATGTTACAGTTATGACCTGGTCTAGTCTTTTTTTAACCACAGAGATTTTTCATTACCAGTAAACCATTATCCGTTTTACCCATAAGTCACAGAAGGACCCACTCTCACAGATTCTTAATTACGGATTTTGTGAAACAATCACCATAGGGTCTTTACCTTCCTCTCCCACTTTACAAACCAGGTGTCCGACTGTCTGTACTTCTTTCATCGCCTCTGTTTTCCAGGCGCACAGAATAGCTCACTGAGATCTGAGTACTCTACTGCTTTTCCAGTGAAAGTCTCAGAATGTTTCCACAACCTTCTCCAAAGCAAAAAGATCACAGGCAGCCCTCATTCACAGTACAGATGTCTCTTTGGTTTGCTTTCTGTCGATGCGTTAAACACAGACAACAGAAACTTGCAGAGGAAAATTTGTACAGTCTATCACTTAGAGGAGCTAAAGGAGGAACTTAAGAGTAGAAAGCATTGGCTATATCTGGGTAGGGGTTTAAAGTTTACAGCCTGTATTGTCCTTGGCTGGTGCCTTAGTTTGAGCGGGACCCCTGGGCCCAAATCTGCCTATCATAATGTTCTACTTGTAGGTTTCTAGGACCCTCTGGATCCTTCTACTTTGCTATTCTCTCATGCTCCTCTCATCTAGAATCCCAATAAAATGCCCCCCCCCCCACTCTGTTTCAGTTTCCTGGTAAGTGAAGGCTTTCGTGGGACTAGTATGCAGATACTAGCCAATGGACAGAACAGTCTCCACAGTAGAGTGGAGAGTGGGGTATTACTTTCTCACATACTCTGTTGCCTCACCTTTGACCATGTCCCCTGGAGGGGGAGACCTGGTTGCACTCAGAGGAAGGACAGCAGGTTACCAAGAAGAGACTTGATACCCTATGAGCATATACAGGGGGAGGAAATCCCCCTCAGGAACAGTCATAGGGGAGGAGAGTAAGGGGAAAATGGGAGGGAGGGAAGAATGGGAGGATACAAGGGATAGGATAACCATTGAGATGTAACAAGAATAAATTAATAAAAAATTAAAAAAAATAAATAAATCAGACCGAAAAAAAAAAAAGAGGAAAAAGCAAAGCAGAAACTCTGTAGCCACACTGCTGCACTGCCTACCTGCTTGTCTGCTTTATCTTGTGCAAACCTATTTAAAAAATCCACCTGCCTAGGAAGGGAAGCACCCATAGTGGCTTGGACACTTCATGTCCACAGGCCAAGCTTTTCTGGGCAATTCTTCAGTTGACATTCACTCTTCTCGGTAACTAACTCTAAGTTGGTGTCAAATTAGAGTCTAGAGTTAACTATAAATCTTCTCATTGGAGCTGAAGATGTCTTAGTTTAGCAGAAAATTTTAATGCCTACTTATAAAGTAAATCAGTTTTAACCAACCCTCTCTACCATAGTTATTCTTCCTTCAGTTTTATTGAATGAAGATTAATTTTTTCTATCACACATTGAGTGTGAGAATAAACAATACCTTAATTTTATATTTTAGCATAATTTCCACACATATTAAAATGATGCACTTTTAAATCCAATAAACCCTGGTAAAGATTTTACCTTTCTTTGAATATAAACACAAGTTTTGCTTTCATATTATTAATACAGATAAATCTCAATGTTCTTTTATGAATACAGTTTTATAATGTGATATAAAATAAACTGGGTCAAGTGCATAAGCATAAATTTGGAGCATAACCGATCTTTAAATATTCATGTGGACCATGAAGGTACCACATAAGCTAGAATAGTACCCTTCCAGTATTTTATATTTCTTTAAATGTCCCTACCAAGATAAAGGCTATTATCCACAACCACTGCCCTACCTTTTGGTAATCAATTTCTTAGCAATTTAACCACTTACATATATAGTCTTAAAAAATGTCAGATCTTCACTTATAAGGTGGATCACATCAAACCTCATAGATCATGATGCTACTTATTTTACTTGCTCATATTTCAATTAAAAGAGCCACTCATCTTTTCCCATGTAACTGTTATTTTGGTCTTTTATTTTTCATTATTGTACTTTTTATTGATTAATAGTTCAGTAATTTTACAGAGTAATGTTAAAAAGGGAAACCTAAAATCACAATGACATTAAAATAACTATTAATACTTCCTTGTGATATGCTGCGGTAAAAGTCTCAAATAATAATGACTGGCTTCTTTGTGTCATGAAATATTCATTATATGTTCTTCAAAAGTGGACCTTAACCTGTCAGAAGTTAGAGCCACAAATGGAATATTAACATTTGCCTAGCAACAACAGTGAGTAAAGGATTTTATTGTGTTCTGTCTCTTAAAGCCTGTACCCAGACAGGGATGGATGATTTCTACTCTTAATTCATTAGCTGTAGTAATATATATGCCTATACCTAATCAAGGATGCAGGAAAACAGAAAGCCAGTGTGTACCTGGAAAGGAAAGATATGAATACAGTGTTAATCATCAAATATTCAGTTTCTCATGCCTTCTATGCCCAACATTAAATTACTTACCTTAGTGGAACAAGTAGAATGGAAAAGAACACTTCCACAATGCTAGTGGCATGGCTCCCTAGGTAAAAGACCCTGCTTCCAACACTGATGATCTACGTATGATGTCTGAAATCTGCATGGTGGAAGAAATGGACATACAAAAGCTGCATTCTGAATTGTTGCTAAGGCCACGCACACACATATCCATATTATACCATACATACGTACATTTATTAAATCTAAAATGTAGAACTTCAATAGCAAAAAGTACATTAAGATGGCAGAAGGATATATATAAAAAAAAACCCTAACAATCAATGAATCCTTGAATATCTGCATGTTCTTTAGTCTTAAGAAAAGTTAGGTTTGCTAGTATTTTTATTATATACAGAGTCAACTGATCTTACTTATTTGAAAAGAATCTTATATTTTTGGAACAATTTATTTTCTCTTAAAATATACATTCCTATCTTTTTAGCAGATCATTTTTTAAGAGGTTAACTACATCAAAATCCTTAAGTTGATCGAAGTTCTTTGTATTGTGACAGATATTTGTGGATTACAGATTATTATCTATTGTCCTGTCAGCATAAACATCTGTTCATTGACAAGTTACAATTAATTTTAGAAATAATGTAGTTCTTGGGTTATATGAGATATTACCTATATCAGATATTTTCATTTATGATTTTAAAGGTTGTTTAACATATATTATTGATTTTATAAGAAATATTAGAAGTTAAAATATATTTTGTGTTCTCTTGACATTTTTAAAACATACTAGCAGTGATTAGCAAAAAAGCCTATTTTCATCCTTATGTTTTTAGAGAGTTCTGTGTATCAATTAGGTGACCTTTATTTAGCAAATGTATTCCTGTGAGTACATTGAAAATAATCTAACTAACATATTACTTGTAGTGTGATTTTATAATGGAAAACTTTACTGTGAGTATTATAGAAAGTGTGGTTGCTTATGGCAAACTATCATATAAAACTTGTCATACTTCAAAGACCTTGTTTACAAACTAAGTGTAAAATATGTATACATGAAGGCATTTCATGACACAGATAACTTTTTAAAACTTGTCTGTTAATTAAAATGACTTCAAAGTTTTTTAATTTATGTGGGAGTCTTTTATGGGACACCAGGTTACTTAGAAAATATTGAGACAGAAATGTGAGTTTATTTGAGTATTTTTTAAGTGCACAGTATATATGATCTTTGAGACAGTTATCAGTTCTTTTCTTTAGCACAGAGACACAGGATATACATGATAAATTTCTTATTTTTTAATTCTATTAGGTTGAGGTATGAGAAAGGAAATGGAAATTTGGCTTGAGGATTTGTGGATTTGTCAAGGATATTTACAAAATCATTTCATTACACATTACCTGCAGCACCAGCGCTTACCATCTTCTTGTATAATTCTGTAGACCTCAGGAACTCAGTCATTGGTCCCTTTTTAAAGGTATGATCATGCACAACCTTTCAAAAATCCTTCTTTGTGTTATCTTTAAGACTGTGTTAGTCTGTGAGTTGCAGTATGGTTATCCTGTACCATATAGATAATATTTGCTTATAAGTGACTATATTCCATGTACATCTTTCTAGCAGGTTTACCTCACTCAGGGTGGTGGTTTCTAGTTTCACTCATTTGCCTGAAAATTTCATGATTTTCTTCTTTCAAATATCTGAGTAGAATTCCATTGTGTAAATGTACCACAGTGTCTTTATCCATTCTTCCATTGAGAGGCAAGTGGGCTCTTTCCAGTGCCTAGCTATTACCAATAAAGCGGCTATTAACATAGTTTAGCAAATGTCCTTGTAGAGTGGAGCATCATTTGGGTATATGCCAAATAATGGTATAGCTGGGTCTTGAGGTAGAACTATTACAAGTTTTCTGAGAAAGCGCCAGATTAATTTCCAAAGTAGTTGTCCAATTTTTCATTTCCCCTAGCAATGTGCTGTCACTTGAGTTTTAATCTTTGCCATGCTGGTAAAATGGAATCACAGACTCATTTTGATTTGCATTTCTCTAATGACTTATGACATTGAGCATTTATTTAAGTGCTTCTGGGACATTTGAGATCTCTATTGAATATTCTATGTTTGGCTCTATACCCAATTTTTAATTGGATCATTTTGTTTGTTGATGTTTAATTTCTTGATTTATTTATATATTTTGTATATTAGTCCTTCATTAGATGTAGGGTTGGTGAAGATCTTTTCCTAATCTGTGGTCTGCTGTTTTGTTCTGTTGACAGTGTCTTTGCATTACAGAATCTTATCTGTTTCATGAGGTACCATTTATTAATCATTGATCTTTGAGCCTGAGATGTTGGTGTTCTGTTCAGGAAGTTCTCTCCTGTACCATTGAATTTAATGTTGATCCCCACTTTCACTTCTAAAATATTTAGTGTTTCTGGTTTTATGTTGGGTTCTTTGATCCACTTGGACTTGAGTTTTCTGCAGGGTGATAAATATTGATTTATTTCTCCTTTGTACGTGTAAGCATCCAGTTAGTCAGTTGATGATGCTTTCTTTTTTCTGTTGTATGGATTTTGTTTTGTTGTCAAAAACCAACTGTCAGTGGGTCTGTGGGTTTATTTCAGGGTCTTTGATTGGATTTCATTGATCCTTTGCCAATACTATGCTGTTTTTACGAATCTTGCTCTGTAGTAGAGCTTTCAGTCAGTTCAGATGTTCTTTTACTGTATAGGTTTGTTTTGGCTGTTCTGTTACTTTTTTATATGAATTTGGGAACTGTTCTTTGATGGTTTGTAAAACATTGTGTTGGTATTTTTCTGGGAATTGCATTGAATCTATGGTTGCTTTTGGTAGGATAGTCATTTTTACTAACGAGTGTTTTTAGACCATAAATGTACTCCTTATTTCAGCACATTACTGTCTATTTGTATGACACTGTTGTAGGCCTTATTTTTATCTATTTTAATGGGATTCCCTATGCCTATATGACCCTTTCAACACCCCCTGCAGCACTAGGTATGAGAGAAAGAAGATTATAAAGGAAAGGGGATATAGATAATCATTACTATTTCTTCCTGGTTCTGGTCATTGGGTTCTTTGGAACAATACCAATCTCAGTTGTCAGGATATCTAGCAGTACAACAAACAGCAAAAAGCAAACAAACTAGGAGCCTTTATCCTCTTCTGACCATCTCCTGGAAAGGTCTCTCAGAGGAGCATCTGTGAAGTGTTCTCCGAATCTTTCTTGTTCTCTCTCTAGTTTCTGATATTTATGACCTCTCTGAGTCCTCAGAATTCAACTCTCTTAGCTGGCAAAGACCACACCCCACTCTGAGCCATAGGAAGGTGCTACCAGCTGTGGACAAACTAAAAGCAGCTCCATATCCCACATTTGGGATTAAAACAAAAACCTGATTATTTAACAGAACTGAGTTTTTAAAGAAAGTAAAACTTCCATGACACACTGTTGTTTCTAAATGGGTGAAATAAATTACCTTTTCATTATGATCACTGCTGTAGTTTTAATTTTTTTGTACTGATTACTTTGTTCATATTAAGATACATTAACATAAAGAATAGTCACACAATGTATTTAGATAAACAATTACATCTTCACAATGCATGAACATTTCTTAATTTCTTGAGTTCGTGAATAACTATGTTTAGAAGATGTTTTGGTGTATATAATTGATCTATGTGTATCCTAAAGAAGGGATATTGTCCTATTTTCTGTGTGCTAAGTATATTAGGAAATAAAAGTTATTGAAGTGGAAGGTGAAGTCATATGAGCTCAGAGACAAAAAATGCAGCAAGATGAAATGAAAATCTTAAAATGCTGAAGCTGCCCACAGCTAGGAATGTGGGGAGCACAGTCTGCATGAAGGAGTAAGAACCTCTCACATCTCAGACTCTTAGTATTAGATCTGTGAAACAATGTATTTCCTTCTCTTTTTAAGCCTTTAAGAATTGTGAGAACATTAATGGAGATGAGCTCTTGTTTGCCTTTCACAGATCCTGTTAAAAAAATATGGCATAATTTTCCAAACACTTCTTCTCTGAGAAGAAAATTAAGATCCAGTCTACAAATTAATGTAATATATTGTTGCAGGCCTACATGTATACCTATAATCATATGTGTGACATACTAATGCAGAAATATGTAGACTATATGAGGATATTACTAAACTTTCTTGTTTATTTATCTCTACTTGGCAATACAACCATTGTTGTCTATGTGTATACGTAAATGGAAATTATTTTCAAAGATGCCAGTTTAACCTTAACTTTGCTGGAAACATGAGATTAACATTTGTTATAGTAAAAACATTCTTCCTGTACATTGCATGATATTCTCAATAATGAGGTTATTGAGTTAGTTCAGAATTAAGGACTTAAATCAGTAATGTTAATTTTAATTTTAGAGGAGAGAATATAAGTAAAAACTTAAATGATTTTGAAAAATAGATGTTACTGGACATTTAAACATTTTCGACTGATATAAAAAACAAAGGTATTACATTTACAAGCCCTGAAACTAAACATTTCTGTTTCATTATTTTAAAAGAAAAAATGGAAAATTTACAATCAGGACTTTTTCATGTAGCATTAGATAACAGATCTACGAAGTTCTCTGGTTTAAAAGAAGCCCACTAACAGAATATTTTTGATTCAGCAAATGATATATTAATAAATAAGATATGTAATAATACATCCTGAAATATTAATAAAGGATGACCCTTAATGAAATTTTGAATGAAATTCTTAGAAGTCTGGGAAGCAGTAAAGGAAAAGGTTTTTCTATTTTTTTTTCCTCATAAGCTCATTTCGGTGCAGTTTTAAATATCCTATTTCTTGTTCATTTTTTTTTTAACTGCAGGAACACAAATTGTTTCTGCACAAAATAGTATGTGCTTTAATGACATTGGCTACTGTTGAAGACTACTGAGAAGATACTGTAACCTGCCAACATTAGGAAATGGTGATATTTAAAACATGTATTTGTTTTTCAAATATAACCAAAATGTATTTATGAAAAAACCTTTCACCAGATGCAGGGTATGCCAGTGTTTGTAAAAAGCAAAGAAGCAAACGAAAGACAGGACAAATATTTTATTTCTCTTCCCCTCTTGCTATATTACAACCTAGTTTTGCTTCCATAGAACTTTCATTAGGTAGTAATTGATAAATTCTTTAAACATACTAATTAAATGTTATATATAATTGTATATAATAGGTTCTAATTTGATTACCAGGTCCTCTTTATCAAATCATTACAGCAATTGAGGTTTATTAGAAATGTCTAAAGTATAACTATCGTATTACCTACCTTTACCACTAATGAATAAATATACCAAAACTACTTTAAGTCTGATTACCACAGAGATACTAGAAAATTCAAACCTTGGGTAGTAATATACTTATTAGATAAGTTGTGAAGTGATTCCAGGAACCCATCAAAAGATGAATGGGCAAAGAAAACGTGACATAAATTTATACTGAAGTCTGTTTTGTCATTAAGAAGAAGGAAATTTGTTATTTGAAGAAACAGAAGTGGAACATGCTACAATTATGCTGAGGGAAATAAGATATTTCAAAAAACACACAAATATTGCATCTTTCTCTCATATGAAAAAAACCTAGTCTTAAAAAAAAACCCTTAAAGTAGAGAGTGGTGTGTGTAGTGATGGGATAGACCAGCAGCAGTGGATATGGATTATAAGACAGGTTATTATGCGTACCTGAGCATGCCTTCAGCAAAAGCACTGTATTTAAAATAATATAGTACATATACAGATAATTATATGTATTTATTCTTCTTAAAGATGTCAACTCTTTCTATTTTATTTATATATTACTTATTGCATCCTGTTCCCTATTTTGCTAATTTCTTTGTATGTTTCCCTATTTGTTTTTAGCTATTTTCCATTGTATTTGACATATTAAGATGGCCCAGACTTAATTTTTCACTATTATGCCTACACTGGTAATTCTTATTTTCTTCAAAGTAAATTGCAAGGAACAAATTATATTTCGATTTTATAATCTCTGTCCAGCAAATATATATTTTTACCAGAGAGACTGCCACTTCTAAAAACATTAAAAAAAATAGTGACAGAAATAATAGACAAATTAATGATCAAGGATAATTATATGAATTGGGAGAGAGGGAAGAATGGGAGGATACAAGGGATGGGATAACCATTGAGATGTAATATGAATAAATTAATAAAAAAATTTTTAAAAAGGAAAAAAAGAATAATTATATGGACAGTAATTTAAATGAGTGGTATATAATAACTAGACATTTGATTTGTGATAGATGAATAATAGGAATAGTTACATGTATGTAAGATATATGTATAAGATAAATAAATGATAAAAAGTGGGTAGATGATGGATAAATGATATATAGATAGATAAGCAGAGCAGTACATAATAGATAGGTGATAGCTTGAAGACAATTATACATCCAAATATATCAATAAAGTTCAAGTTTTTAGGGTTTTCCATAATTTATTTATTCTACATATTTTCTGTTTGCCTTGGAAGGATAACTGATGAGAAAGCAGATGAAGTGATGTGTGTTGGTATGGTGCCTTGTGTGCAGCATTTTAAATCACATTGGTCATGATTAAGTTCAGTTTAGTTTGAGCAATTTGAAATGCGGTATTTATAGGTCATTCACTGAGAGGTGCATTTGTAATCACAAGGATAAGAACAGTCTCTGTGTGGTATGCTTTTTCCATTATATCTTGCAACGCAACTTTTGAAGAATTAAATCTTAATGAAAACATTAGCCACTCATGGCAAATGAATGTGATGCGCAGTGTCTTTGTTATATACTATAAAGTATAGCCCGTTACTCTACTGCATAATATTATTGTAGTTTAAACATTTATGTGCTACAAATAACAATATGAAACACAACAGAGGCTGGTAAGGATTACTAGAAGAAATAATAGAAGTTCAATAAAGCCAGTACTGAAGAACCTATGAATTAAAGATTTATCAGGAAGATGTTTAAAAATCTCGGAACTCATTGCATATTTGTTAACCCAGGGACTTAACAGCCATGTAGGAAAAACACCCAGTGGCTCCAGTGCAGGTCTGTACATTTATCAAAAGCACTGTACTTAAGGAGCACAGTAAAATATTGATAAGGGTGAGTTAATTTGCCTGAGGGTAACAGACCAGCCAGTCGGCCTTCTCACAGGAGCTGAAATGTCAAAGGTAAAGACAGCAGCATCATTAAACAGCAGTTCTTCCTAGACTTGGCAAAAGAGACCAATACTTTCCTATACACTCCAAAAGTAATAATGGATAGTTTGAGATTATGAATAAATAGTTTTTTCATAAGATGACACTATAAATATTTTAACAGTTTATTATTTAGATCTAAATATTTAGATCTAAAATACTTAAGATATTATAGCTCAAAAAATACACCTTGGCAGCATAAACTACCTCTAAAGTTATAACAATTTTAATTTAACTTTAGATTATGTCCTGATATTTATTGTTTCCTATTGCTTTCATTCGTTAAAAGTGTCATCAAATAGGGATTATTTGTTATTCATATGAACATGAATTTTTATTTTATTCTTACAAGAAAATATTTAAACTCAGATGGTGAACCTTAAATATTGCATATAAGCAGATATTTTAAAGTTTATACTTGTTAGGATTATTAGAGAAATAAAAGATACATATCATGAAAATATAAATATTTATGAAAGACATTAATGGGTAGAACATGTATATACAAATTCCACTAAAGTGTATGAGATAAACAAATACAGGTAAAATTTTTGCATGATATTTCTTAGTTCATATACATTCTAACAACACATATATATGTATATATATGTAATAAACATGGACACTTTATTGTTTAATTCACTAAATAATGTCATGCAAGCCCTATTTAAACTTAAGTACTAGATTATACATAACCATGTTTTCTAAATCTCTTATATAATAGGCAATGTGTATATATGATTAGAATCTCTTTTGTTAACTAAATGTAGTTAATATAACTTAAGCTAAGAACAGTATACTTATTAATAACCATTTTAAAAGTTAAAATAAATATTTTTTGTGTATATCAAAGTTTATGCATGTGTATAACCTCAAATATTGTATTATTTCTTAAAACCTTTTATATGTGTATATATAAACCTCATGATTGTTTCTGTTACTCACTCATATGGTTTTGGAGACCCAGAACTCTCATTATCTTTTCCATTTAGTAAAGTGGTGCATGATCACTGATTATGGAAAATGAGGTCTAGAAATTTAACAGAATCATGAATCTGAGGAACAGAACCATAATGTCCAGAAGTGGGCTACAATTGGCACTCCAGGTTGTATGAGAAGCTATAATCTACTTTTCTCTCCTTTTTTCCTATTATTGTTGAATTGAATGCAGGTCAGCCGTGCTGGAGGCCATATGTTTTACTAAACGCTTATCAGGCTCTCTAGAAGAACTTATTTTTCCTGGGTTAGAATAAGATAAAGATGAACTGGCAATTTTAAAACACACTTGCAAGGAATCATATTTCCTTTGCTTAACTAAAGAGCAATCTTTAAAATTACAGAATTTAATGTTTGAATTTCTTTGATCTCTTCAAAAGAAGAAAAGATTCCTGAAACTTGTCTTTGTTGTGATCCATATTGTAGCTGAAGTGACAATTTTCCTCAAGTAACTAAATTGTCTTAGTTATTGTTCTGAGAATTCCTCCTACATTTCCCATATGTTCATGTGATATTCAATTTTTTTGCATAAAATTTCAACTGAGTTTATTTCTTAATCTGCAAAATATTCTTCAACAAGAAATGCTGCTATGTTAAAGGACTATTTCTCTGACAGTATGTTTATGTCCTTACTGGTAATATATATATATATATATATACTTTAAATATATATATGCAGATCTCAGAAAAATTAATAAAATATGTCTATCTACATATAAGACCCTTAGGACCTTGTTAAAATCAAATGTCCAAATATAAGAAAATACGTATTTTATTCTTCCTGCATATGCTCTGAAAGCATTTATGCTGTTACTACTAAATGTGACAGTAGATTTAGGCATATTATAGTTACTCATTTTTGTTTGTTGCTTTTAAAATATTTTATTTAATATTTATACATTCTTTTACTATATTTATATCAACTCCATTCTCATTTCCTCCCCCTCAAATTTCTTCTCTATCTACTTGTCCCCTTTTCTTTCTTAAGTCTTTATGTTCTTTCTTCTCTTTAAGTTAAACAGCCAGAACCCACATGTTCCTGCCAGTATTTGCATGATTATATTGCAATCTACTTGAGCTTGTAGCTGTAGTAGCTTCTTCATGCCCCCATCCTTAAGAAAAATGAAAATGCATCCCCCAGACCCCTTCAGTTGCCAATACGTCTGTCATCAGCTAGGAGCGTGATTTCATGAATCTCCCACCTCTGCCACTAGTGCTGGAATTTTGCCTGGCTTGGTCTTCTGCATTCAGTCTCAGTTCTTGTTTCTGCATATTACAGCTCTTCTGCCATGTCTCTCAAAAAATTATTTCACTACAACAATTTATTACCCACACCGCTGACAGCCTTTCCATCTCCCTTTGCAGAGATGACCCCTGGGTCTTGGTCCCATATAGAACAGTAACACATGAAAAAGAAAGAAGGAAGTTACGGATATGAGAGGAAAAGTATAAAATTTATTATTTATAGGTAGTCTGTGCAATTTTGGAAAATCTTGTTTTATTTTCATTTTTATACATATTTTTGTTATAATTTATGTACGCTAGCTACATCTCGATTGTATTCCTCTTGCTCTTATCTTTCCTGTTCCCACCCTTCCTCCGTCTTCTGCCTTATTCCCTTCTCCTAGTCCTCTTCCTCCTGTCTAACCACAGCTTACCCTCCCGTATCAGCTACTAATCCCACGCTCCCTCCCTCATACCTGCTGCTTACCTTTCCTAGTCCTCAGAATGGGGGAGCTCCCCTCCCCTAACATCTAACCTCAGCCTATCAAGTCTCATCTGGACTGACTATCCTCTTCCTCTATGGCCTGGCAAGGCCTCCCTACCGGGGGAAGGAGATCAATCTGTGGGGATCAGAGTTCATGTCAGAAGTAGTCCCTACTACCCATATTATGGGACCAAAGTGCACTTATTTTTGCTCTGATGTATATGTGTTTAAGGCTGACTGCCTGCAGTTAGACAGTCCCCTCCTCACAGCAATACCTAAGTGTCTGTAATTTTCCATCTAGGGATGCGGACCCTTGTGAGATAACCTTTGTCTTTTAAAGGATGCTGTTAATAGAAAGGTATTATCTAGGCATCCCTAGCATTAATCGAAGCCCTGCTTTCCTGTTAGGAAGAAGATACTGGCTGACAGGAGACTGCCCATCCTCTGGATCTTGGGGTCCTTCTTTTTCCGTCTTCCTGATGCTTGCTGAGCCTGTGCCTTAGGGATTTTCTTTTCCTGCATGTATCAGTTGGAGTTGGACACCCCATGGCTTGTTGTTCTCTGCAGTGTGATTACTTTTGGGGAACTGTAACTTTTTCTGGTTCAGAAAAAATGCTTCTTTGATGATGGTTGAGGTCTATACTTAAGTTTAGGAACAAAGACACAAGTTTTAGAATGACCTACGAATTATAATGGTTAAGGAAAATGCAATAGTTCCTGACTCACAAATATGTCTGTCAGATATATTGGGCCAGAAGGGTGAAGATGATGCTCCAACATTATAGAGAGTTTTAGGTGTATGCTCATGCAGAAAGCTCTGTATTTAACTCATTTTGTAAGTTGCTAAATTGTACTTCCTGTCTAGTCAGTCAATTAATTTTATTCCTTATCAAGTCTCTGATGGGGTGAAGACCAGATAGTTTAGTTTTACAATTAAGGTTAGTTGTTTGTGGCTGAGATGTTTTTAGATCTATATAGATGTTTTAAGTTGATAAAGATGAGATTTGATAGACATTGATTAACATTCAGAATTTTAGACACACCAAGATAGGAAAGGTGTTTACTTCAAGGTTGCCAAATACAAGCAGCCAAAACACTATGAATGTATAAAAGTATATGTAAAAATAAAAATGTTTTTTTTCAAAAATGGAAAAGAAAGGAAAAAAAAGAAAGATATTCTGTAGTGGTAGACAGCCAGGCGCTTTATTAAATGCTGGCAGATAGCCAGTGACAGCCTACACTGTCCCTTTAACATGGGCTCCACACTCAACAGGAAGATGGACAGCCCCAAGGAAGTCAAACAGGCGGGTTCTGGTAGAGAGCTCTCATTCTCATGCTTGAGGTAAGGAAGATGTGTGCAGCTCACTCTCCCCTGCTGCATACTGCCCATACACAGAACAGGGGAATCAGCCACGGCACCCGCCCCCCTATATGCACTGAACATATGAAGCAAGAGGAAGCAAGCTGCAGGAAAGTACCAGACTTACAAGACAACCTCGGACTTTAGCATGGATTTTTCTTGGTTAAAAAGTTGTCTTACACTTCGGAACATACAGTAGTGTACATTCACTAGAATGAAATATTATGAAATATCATGGAAATTTTGAATAGATATCATTGATTTTGAAAAAGAAAGTCAACAAAGTTGTGAATGTTGAAAGTTGTGAAAGAAAACATAATGCCTACTTTATAAGATTTGGCTGAATTGGGATTGACAATTTGGAAATTGAAAATATGTGCATGTTTTGATGCAAAGTAAAATATCCTTTCAATTTAAAAATCATAGTGTTGTATTCTTCCAAATGGGAATGTGTCCTGCAAGCACTCACAATGGACAGTGCTACCTGATAATTCTTTATGCCTCCTGAAATGTAGTCTTCCGAACACCTCTAATGGTTTTCTTTTAATTGGTGGTTCAATACAAGAACCAAACAGAAATAGCAAAATACATTTGGAAGTTTCTTTCTTCTTTATTGTAAATGTCTTACAAGACAAATATCTGTTATCTGTGATGACCCAGCACAATATTCTGAATGTCACAATGTGTTGCTATTCAGATTTTTGAGGCTCGTTTATATGAATGATTATATTAATATTACATGGAAGTCTGGTTTTATTAGCTTTGCTGTGTTATGTACATAAACATCCTTACTGAAAAAAATATTAAATGTAGTATAGTTTTTCATATACATACAGTTTGAGCTGAGATCATTGATAGTAGTCTTATATTGAAAAGGTGCTTCATTTGGCTAAATTGTTTTGAAATTAATTCAAGTGCTAATTTCCTTTTCTTAAAAATAAACTTGGAGATATCTTTGATTGTTTTCTAAATATTTTCATTGTATAAGCAACTGGCTCAGATGCTATAAGATTTTTATAGGAAAGCTTTATAAAACTGTTCAAAACCTTTTTATTAATCAGTGCAATCTTTTGGTATGTGGAAGTGTCATCATTGTTATTTCTGCCTGTGGAGATGATCTTCCTGTCCTTTGTTACGTCCTCACTGGGAGACTGTAGCAGTCACCAATTTCGGCTTCTTTCCCTTGACTCAATATAATACGACACACAGATCATCCCGGCATATACTTGAGCTCCAACAATTATCTCATGTAGGAGAACAAGATAAAACTAAACTTGCTGGTGTGGCAGGCCCTTTCTCTTTTTTACTTGTGCCTCTGATTATAAAAACACAACACTTTTCATTGTGTTTAACTGAAACAAACAAAGAAAGAAACAAAAGAATGACAAATGACTAGTGTGTGCATTTAAATCAAACAGTGTCTTCTGAGCATATCTAAACACTATCCCATTCCCAGTAATACATTCAGTAAAACAACTGCATTTTGACATCAAATCCTTTCATAATAAATACTCACCATATATAGGAACAGATATATAGAGTATATGATAATACAAAAGTGAAATGATTAGATAAATAAAAAATGTATTTGGCACACCAGTGAAAGTGATGTGTTTGTTTCATTTTCGTCCTTATGATTAGTATTTGAATGATAACTCTAGAGGTCAGAGGTAAAGAGATAAGTAGATAAATACAGTTATAGCTTCTGAGATAGAGTCTTATATTAGCTACATGTCTTTCTGATGACAAAAGCCACTTATATTAGAAAACTTTATTCTGGCTCACATGGCCTGGGTCCAGGCATCCTGTTGAAGAACAGTGGCAGCGTCCAGGCAGCTAGTCATGCTGCTACAGAAGCAGAGAGAAATTAATGTTGTTTTTCTGTTTCAATAATATTTGTTATACTCAGTCCCGGACACCAACCCAACCATATTTAGACTGGGTCTTTCCTCTTCAACTAACGTAATCTAGAAAAATCCCTTACATACGTGCTCTAATATTTGTTGCCATTGTAATTCTAAATCCTTCCAAATTATTAATAATTTTTAAGCATCACAGATACATTTCAATTATTGGGTGTATTTTCTAAAATTTAGAATTCTTTGAAGTAACAAAATGAATGAGGTGAGCACAGTTATATGTATGAAAAAAAGAAAGAATTTCTCGAAGAAAATACAACTCTAAGAATATGTCTAGTTATGCTCATTGTACAGTGCTAACTTGGTTCTTATGCTATTGCAGAACATCTGGCCAGGGCATGTTGAACGTTATTGCATATCTTCTAATAAGAGCTTGATATCTCCCTATTGGTCCTCTTTTGGTCGTGCTTAATATGTATTCATTGTGTCAGTGAATTATTCTAACTCTTATAAACTATACATTTTTTAACTCACTAAAAGTGAAGACATTAGAGTCTTTAAGATTCAATTATTTAAAATATTTGAGATCAGTTTTCCTGTGGAGGCTTGGCTGTCCTGGACTTGCTTTGTAGACCAGGCTATCCTTAAACCCACAGAGATCCACCTACCTTGCCTCCACCAATGATGGCATTACAGGCATGCTCCACTGTGCACGTATAAGATTATTTTTTTTATTTTAAATGATGTGTATGTTGAGAATCAGTATGTGTATTCTAAAGTGTGCAGGTGCAAGTGGAGCTGGAGTTGTTGCTGTTTTGCTGACAACATAATTTGGGTGCTGGGTAACCAAGTTAAGTAACTCATGTCCTCTGGAAGAGCAGCAAATGCTAATAATCTCTGAGCCTTCTCTCTAGCTCCAGAAGTCATTTTCTTATAGATTTACTATTTTGCTTCTTTCTAATAGACTGTGAAGTACATGCCACATGTTCCTGCTTTACACAGAATGGATTCCTCATTCAGCTGTGGACTAAGGCTGTATCTCTCACTTACCTGATGTGTTACTCACTGCTGAATTAATATAAAGGAATTATATCCTCTTCTGTATTTTGGCAGGAAGAGTAATTCACTGCCTGAATCTCAGCTAAAATTAGACTCCACACTGGGGAGAGTTATGAGCACCTTGTGATGTCCTACACAGTACTGCTGATATTTTTTCACACTGCTGTACTTGCATCCTTGTCTTAGCAATGCTTTTCACATGACCTTAAAGTTTTCAGGAGCTCTATGAATTGGTGAAAATTCAATTATCCTTAAATTACTTTGGACAGAAGATAGTGGGCAGTCATTATAAGCCATATATTATAGACCAATTTCATATTAACATCATAGAAAGTAATCCTTTATCAACACATTTAGATATTGTCAAGTAAATTAAGGGGACGAATCTGATGAATTACAGTTTATAGTGTTTTCTTTACTACAAATTCTTCAGCGTGACAACCTCTTTTCATAGAATCATCTGTTTTTTAAAAAGAATCTTCATAAAACCTACAAAGACAGCTGCCTGTGCTTGCAGCTGCTAGACAGATGTATTTTAGTATAGAGTTTCTATTTGTTACTGGGACAGGTAAAAAGTAGAAAAAGGAATTGTAATATCCTTTATTTTACCTTTCTTCCTCCCTCCTAATATTCTAGCCTTATCTCCATCCCTACATTCCTTGCACACCTCTTCTGGTCCCATCATTTTGTTCTCTCTGTCTCTGTCTCTGTCTCTGTCTCTGTCTCTGTCTCTGTCTCTCTCTCTCTCTCTCTCTCTCTCTCTCTCTCTCTCTCTCCAGCCCCTTCTCCTCCTTCTTCTTTCCTTCCTTCCTACCTTCCTACCTCCCTTTCCTCCATCCCCCCCTCTTTCTCTGAGTCAGGAGTTTTTGGTATGGAAGACTATGCCTGTCAAGCGTGAGAAAACAACATGCAGGAGCCATTTATCTCCTTGTTTGTGGGGGGTCCCAGGGACAACTCAAGAGCATTTACCTGCTGAGCCATTTTGGTGACTTTAGAAATATATTTCTGTATTAAAAGATTTTATGTATATACTTAATTACATATTTAAAATTCATTGTAACTATAAGAATGAATTTAAGCAAACTAAATTTCTAGTGTGTATTTCCAGTATATGATAGTACAATATGAAGAGGTTCAATCTTATGAGAAAAGGACATAAGAAAGAAAAGTTCACAACATTTTACTTCAAATTTTATTCAACCCGTTATAATTAATTAAAAAACTTTATTAAATGCAGCCGGGTGGTGGCGGCGCACACCTTTAATCCCAGCACTCGTGAGGCAGAGGCAGGTGGATTGCTGTGAGTTTGAGGCCAGCCTGGTCTACAAAGTTAGTCCAGGCCAGTCAAGGCTACACAGAGAAACCTTCTCTCAAAAAAACATAAATAAATAAATATATATATATAATAAAAATAAAAATAAAAAGTGCTTAAAGTATTTATTAAAGCCTCATCAGGAAAATTGAATAAAATCACTTTTGATATTAATCTTACTCATAACTTTGTAAATTCAATTACCTTATTTAGCAGGATTAATAGAAAATAAAACTTAATACGAAATATTTCTAGAATATTTGCAAATTAAAAGAAAATGACCCCAAGTGCTTGTGATATATTTATTTCTTGCACACTGTAAAGTATACAAAAAGAGGCCAATATTATTATTTGTAGCTATTGTCTACACTGAAATTTTGTTTCCTTTACTTATGAAGTATATTTAACTGCTCATTGAATTTCTAAAGAACATTGGAGAAGGTTTAACTTTATTTAAGTAATTAAGTACATGAACACATCATAACATTAGAATGACTTTCCAAAAATACTATTTATTAACTGTGGTATGTGGAGATCTGTGGGGTTTTCAGTTACTAGTTAGAACATCTAAATTACCACACATGTAGGAAACTCATGAATGAATTCAGACAACACAATATTAGCTTAGTCAAAATGTAATAGAACTGGAAATACAGATCAATGATCTTAGCATATGACAAAATTTATGAAAGCAATGACCAGTAAAGTAGGTGCCAAGCCATCTCAACATGGGGATTATTGTTGGATATAACTGATATGGCATTTGATACTATTTGTTATTCTGTTATTAAGCTTTCACTTACTTATTCAATATTTGTGAACTTGACTTTACTATGTGAGATATTTATAACAATTTGCCATGAGTACAATTTTCTCTCTAATTGGATACCAATTCAGATATGATCCACTGCTGAGTTTAAGATTAGTCTCATAATTGAGAAATGTTGAATCATTGAAGTAAGTCAATTTTATGTATGTATGTATACATAAATGGTGTGAATATTTGCTGTATTTTATTGCATATTTGTATAAACATATAAAATTGTTTTTTCTAAGAGAACAAAGACTTAGAAATGTTTTGTGTAGACTAACTAGAAGAAATAAGAGAGCTAGATGTGTATCTGGCTGTAATAGATGTACTCAGAACCCTGGTTTATTTCATGTTATATGTAGATGTGGTTAAGAAAAGCACCAACACTGTACACCATACCCAGATAGTGTTATGCCTCCAATTTGTACTATCATGAGAAACACAACTGCAGAAATAAAAATAATTTGCAAAACACAGTATTCATTGGTTATACATTTCAAAAGTAATTAGATTTTCAAAAATGAATTATAGGATTTTTTAGAGCTCTTTCATAGACTTCATGAAACTCTATATGTAAGTTAAGAAAAATATTCACTTCCTATGTAGTAGCAGAATAAAATGGGTCATGAGTCTAAGAAATATACATAAAACAGAAGAGAATGTTTACACAGTCACCAGATTGTAAATTTTCATGAGCAGTTGGTCTCAAAACCTTGTGTAAATACCAGTTTAGCAAATTACAATCATAAAATACTAAGATTTACATAGGAGGATGGGCTGTTAAGGGAATTGAAATATATTTAGATCAACATAAATTCCAGAGGAAAAAATAAAGGTCCTTTCACATTAGTGTATTTTCTCTTTTTCCACTTAGTGAAGAGAGAAACATAATCTGGGGTTTCGGTCTATGTTGAGTCCCAGTGTTGCATATGTAACTTACACCATGGCTGAAAGTTGTCTTGGCAATCACTGGCATGTATGAAAATACCAAAGCCTACAAAAAAGAAAGGAAACCTGCCAGAATATCGTCCAAGACTCGGGAGGAAGTACCCAGCATTTCTAAATATTGTTAACGTCAATACTGACCTGAAATATATCCTTTATTGTTTAAAAAGATGGGTTGATGTTTAATCTGTCAAAAAGTATCATGAATAGCAGTTGAAGTTTGACTTTTGAAAGGAACTTGGCAGTTCCTATGATGAGATTAAAATGCATTCATGAATAGACAGAAGAGGGAAGTCCCTATGCTTACTCAGTCCCTGTGCTTAAAACAATACCGATTCCAATTTGCATATTCTTTCATCTTATTTCCTATATAGGATTCTGAAGCCAGGGGAGATGCCCATGTAGTCACTCATCCCTGTCCTTGATGTATGACATTGAATTAATGATGTCAGAGATACAGACTAAGACAGAAACTCATCAATTCCCCTGAAGAAGCTTACACCCCAGTTAAAATAAAGATAAATGCATTGCTTTTGGTGGTGACAAGCAAAATAGAGGTCAGTGATTACCTGTAGGAGAGGGCATGATTGAAGTACTTCAAAGGCAGTTTGCTAAAGAAGAAGAGACACCAGAGGGAAACAGCAAGGCAGAGAGGAGATTAAAAGCTCTGTTACTGTCAAGAGTGAAGCTTGTCGGCCTGCCCTTTTCTTTGCCACCTTCACTGTTTTTGATTAATCAGCACTGTTCCCTCTTGAAGACAATTTTGTTTGGAAATGTGGTATTTTAAATAGCTGATTCCTTACTAAAACACAAGCGCAATTCTCAAAATATAAACAATACATAGAAAGGACAAATTATTCATTCTGCCAACCCAACCACACCATTATTTATTTCAGCTCATTTATTGTTTGTTAAATGAATATATTGTGCATTTGGTATAGTTGTGTTGCTGGATGCAACAGGCATATAATTAAAAGTCATAACTTTTGACATAGCTAGCAACATAACACTGTACTGACAGCCCTGTATTTTATATTTGTTACTTTTATGGATAATCAGAATCACTTCTCAACTTACATATATTGTATGTTGTATCACTAAAAGTTACAAGAAATTCACTAGAATTATTAATAATTCATAAATAAAAATACTTAGCCAAGAGAAATTTAGGTAAACATTAGCAATTTATTTCTATTAAGAGGTAGAGGGTCAGCAAGGGCTATTTTGTTCCATAATTTTTCTTTCAGCTGGCCATTGCTGTGATGGGACCAGCTTAGGTTCTGATGGCTCAATTTGCTCCTGGCACTGTCTCTCAGGATTGTTCCTACGGAATGAATGGAAGCTCACAGTGAGCCCTGCATTCACAGGTGGGACACCAGAATTTACTCATCAGCCCATATAAATTTGTCATTTACAGAGCTAAGCCTGAGTGGACATCTGCCACCAGGTGGCACCAAATACAACTGAAAAATAAATGGATGCAACCAGTGTCCCTGTTGGCTTTAAGCTGGCCACACTCAGCTTCAGTAGTTTTGCCATTTTGCAGTGTACAATATTCAACATTTTTAGATTATATTTATCTTGTTCCAGAGGAGTTTGTGCTTAGGGTTTTAAATTGAAAAAAATCATGAGGGAATATTAAGTTGCTGTATGTGATTATACTTTCAGTGTGTCAGTTTCATGGAAGCTGAAAACCACACGTTATAAATCCACTGAATTTAGACTCACCAAGATAGGTAAGATGTTTACCTTATGGTTGCCAAATACAAATAACCAAAACACCATGAATGTAATATTTATATAATTCCTGATTATTTTGTAGTTCTTCTTGCTGTAGGTAGTTTATTGTATATATGTGTAGTAATATAAATATATATGTAAATAAAAAAGGAAAAAAAGCTTCCCCCTGCAAAAAATAAAATAAGTCCACTGAATTCTTTTTACACTCTCTCAGAAAAGGCATGCATCTGTAGACAGGTCCTCTGCTGTGAGTCATGAATTGCTGTGACTTCTCTTCTGGTTTTGTCAGCTTATATTGATGATGGTATAGTTATTAATTTGAACCAAATTTTATTAGATTTAATGTCGATAAAGAAAAAAATAGGCTTTTGAAACAGATGCTTTTGCAGATATCTTTTTTACAAAACACCAGGACTGCGTAATGGCACTAGTCAAATTATAGTTATGAAGAAGTAGCAAGGAAAAGAAATGTGGTTCTTGGGGTCATCAGAAAGAGAGGAACATATGGCTACTGCACTGAGAAGGTTGAGAACAATTTCTTTAGATGGAGGTCAACAGTTGAGGTAATCCCATTGTTTTCTATTCCACCAATTACAAACTCAAGCTCATTGTTAACTTTAATAATCCTTCTATAAATTTTCGGTTTGTTTCTGCTTTTGTTTGGAAGAATGAATCAGTAGTTCAGTCACTATATTTAGCTGAATATCACTTATTCAATTAAACCCATATCCTGTATAAAATCATTTAAAAATGCTTTATGTAACCATTAACTTATTTGTCTGTTACCTTATGTTTAACTGGTAGCCTAAGTATCATTGTCCCATTTTCCATAACTTGATTTATTCTGTCTTGGTTAAAAAAACAACAAAAAAATGTTTCTTAAGAATTGCTCTCCCTGATTTAGAAGATAAACACCTATCACTAAGTGACTGGTGAATGCCTGAGAGAGGCACACGTTTCCTGCCCTGACTGCACAGCCTTCCTAGAGTTCTGTAACGTCACATGAATCCTTTCTCTTCTTTTGTGGTTGAAAGATTCTCTGCTTCCTTCCATCAAAATGTAGTTCTAATTAGATATAGACACCAAGACAGTGAAAACGTGTGGTTCATTGGAGATGGGATCCAATTTGGTTTTATAATGTCATTTATTTCAAATAATAACCAAAGGAATGTCAAATTTACAGCATATTTTATTTTTAATTTTAAGATCTTGAATGCCAGGAAGTAGTAAAAGAAATGAGGCAATCAATTAAGTAGAAGCAAAGAAACAAATAGTGGAGCAGAAGTCAATTAAATTGAAAAAATGAAAATCAATACAGAACAATCAATAAAATGGGTTCTTGAAAAATATCAGTGAGATAGTTTAGCTTCCTTTAGGCTACTTAATGAACAAGAAACAAAACTCAAATAACTGCTCTCAAAAATTAGGAATCTCATGGGCATTAAAGCAATGAATGATGGTAAAAAATCTTTATACCTTACAAATTTAACAAAGTGCCTGAAATAACCAATTCCAGAGAGATTTAGACTACAGAAACCTATACAAAAAGTAATCTGCATAAAACTCTATTAAAATAATTAAATTGATACCTAATACCTTACAAAATAGCTTATATCAATTTCACTGCTAACTGATGTGTCATAGAAGGCATTTAGGTGTGATAGTTTAGCTATTTTAGTGAACTTTTCTAAATTGTTCAAAAAAATGAAGTAAACACAAGTCATTCCATGAAGGTAAATAACAAAACAAAAACAAAGAATAAATAATGAAACCAGAATAACAATACTAAAACTATTACAAGAAAATAGTCGACTCAAATATCTTTGTAATATACATGTAAAACGTTAAAACCATTTTTGCAAATGGAATCACACATTCTGTAAAAGTGACTGTGTACCTGGTCTCTACTTCATTCTTTTCATTAGTGAAATTAATAAATAGAATTTAGTATTAAATCATATTAATTTATGCTTATAATTACACTAAACCATTGATATAATTAGGTAAATAAGCTTATAAAGATATGTACTAAAACTCCATGAAGAAACAAAGCTGATGGAAGGTATTAAATAAATGATAGAGGAAAATGGACAAATATATTCCCTGCACATTGAGATAAAAGAAATATCAAGATACAATATTTTCTAACTAATATATACATTATTCCAGTACAGACAAAGATCACAAAAGACTATACAATGGAAAATTTTAACCATATTATAGCATCTAACATTTCAAAAGAATTTATATTTATCTGAAGAGGTGGAAGTTAGAAAAATAACTTGATATATCAAAGAATAATGCAGTTGTAGGTTAGCAGTTACTAACTTGAAGAGGACCAAGGGGCAGAGTGATCAATATCTTTTGAATTGATATAAGAAATTAAACATAGAGTATACAAACAGAAGAAGAAGCCATAGCAGATACCTAAAGATAGAAGTAGCCCTGAGCTTCTTACTAAATGGAATAATGCAGGCATGCAATGGGAGAAAGTTTGTCTGGTGAAACATTTCAGAAATCTGAGACATCTATGTGCAAAAACAAATGGACTTAAAGAAGATCTTTCAATTTCATATTTAAAATCTAATTAGAAATTCCCCATGGGCATGACTTTAAAAATGCAACATAACATGGGTTGTAGATGCTAATATAGCATAAGACAAAGATGGCTGTCAGTGTGATGATCCTTTTCTAGAGCAAGGAAGAATTTATGGAAGGGTAAGAGGAGGAAAGGGAATATGAAATGATACATTCATAATATAATCTTAAAAATAAAAGAAAGATTGGCTACTAAGCAAAATATGTATTAATTAGATGAAGTTATATAAAATGCCATTAAGCCTGCCTTGATCAACTATCTACCCCATTAAAGTATCTTTTTTAAACTTAATTACCTTTTGACTACAATTTTTGTTTTTCATATTCTTCTGAATGTAGGCCCAAACACTGGTAAGTTTTCCACCTATCAGAAACCACACCCTTTAAGGAATCTTACACTTCCTCCCCAAGATGCCACCAACAGTTCATACCACCTAAGGCAATAGTAGGGTTTAAAGAACTCCTTCCCACTCCATGAAAGCACATGGACTGGCTTCATCTTTTGCAGCCATTTGAGGCAACCACTGTTGTCGTGATATCATTAGTGCATTGCTCTATCATCTCTAGAACACACTGTTTGCTCCAACACTTTAATCTCCCGACTCTTACAGTCTTTCTGCTCCATCTTTCTTACTGGTCTCTGAGCTTTGGGGAAGCGTGTAACACAGATGTCTCACTTCACTTTGAGCATTTGTGAATTTCTGGCAAACACATTCCTGCACAAAATAATTTCTTTGGCGAACTCTGACCGTTGTACTGATCTCACATTTTGACCCAGAGTTTTAGTACCTGACAACTTTCTGAAGGATCCTGGTCCAGTCTTAAGAGTATGAGTAGCAGGGAAGTTTCTAATGCTACCATGCCCCACTTTAGTGCAGATTCTTTATGCCTCATTGGCTATGCGTGTTTGAGCAGATCATACACATAGAACCTTTTACAAGGTAGTCAATATTTCTATGAACCTCAAACATTCCAACATTCATTCCTTTAATTTTATTTATTCATGTTATTTACTTGTTCAATCTCTATGTGGGGGTATTGTACACATGTCTATGTGTACATATGTGTGAAGGTACACATGTGCATGCATGCATGTGGAGGCCGGAGGTTGCCACTGTATGTTTCTCTCCTCTATCTATCTCCAGAGAACTTGGGGAGCACACATACAAAAGATTTTTCTGTGAATGGTGGCATCTGGCTCAGGTCCCAATGCTTATGAGGCAGGCACTTTAGCAACACAGCTATCACTTCATCCCCTCAAATTTGAGGTCACTGAGAAACATTAAGAATTGAAGTCCAGAGTTCTGGATTTCTTTCTGAGACTATTTAGAAACACATTTCAGCTTTAAATTTTGATACTGAAACAGATTACATGGTCAATTACACAGGGGTGTGGTAATACATTTATAATGTGACACTTGGAGCCACTGGCATGATTAATTACTGTGCATTAAACATTGGCTGAGGAACCACACTTCAAAATGATTATGGGATTATTACTATTTAAACATGTGCTAAACTGGGACATGCCAAAGACTGGCATAATGTTTTCTTCGGAAAAAATTCAAAGTGCAAAGAACTATACTCAAATTCTTAGTTAAAGACGAAGGTAAAGGAATTTGAAAAGGAGTGAAATAAAAGATATGCAACTATAATTAATCCTAGTTCTGTTAGGCTATATTATGTCTAGATTTTGTGTAATTGAATCATGAAAATTGAGACCTAAGGCAATATTGTATTTTAATACAATATTTTATTATATAGATAGTAATACAAGTTACACATATGGAACAGAATAAAGTAACATCCAACAATCTTGCCTTTTGAGTGCCACAAAGAAATTTAAGCATTCCACTTCCATTGTGCATTACATTCTATGTTTTAACTCTTTTTTGCTCCATCTAACCGGAAAAATAACAGCACTGAGCTTTGAAGAAAAATTCATGCTATTCATGTTGTTGCTCATGTTTTCTGGTTAAGTAGCCATATAAGAATATTAGTGGTGATCCTCTTGCCTTTGCCTCCTTCAACAAATCCTATATACTCACTTATATCAGGACACTAGCCTAAGGGGCATGTCCCATTAAAGTTTTCACTTACCAGGAAAGTGGGACAGAGGGGAAGACTTCCTATAGGGATACTAGGTGAGAGAAGCAAGGGAGAATGGGGAAATAGAAGGATCCAGAAGGTCCTAGAAACCTACAAGAAGAACATTATGGTGGGCAGATCTAGGCCCAGGGGTCCGGCTCAAACTATGGCACCAGCCAAGGACAATACGTGCAGTATTTTGAACCCCTACCCAGATCTAGCCAGTGGACAGGATATTCTCCACGGTTGAGTGGAGAGTGGGGTATGACTTTCACATGAACTCTGGTGCCTCATATTTGACAACGTTCCCAGGAGGGGGAGGCCTGGTGGCACTCAGAGGAAGGATAGCAGGCTAGCAAGAATAGACCTGATACTCTATGAACATATACAGGGAAAGGAGGAGCCCCCTCAGGCACAGTCATAGCAGAGGGGAGTAAAGGGAAAATGGGACGGAGGGAGGAATGGGAGGATAGAAGGGATGGGATAACAATTTAGGTGTAATATGAGTAAATTTATAAAATATATTTACAAAAGAATATTGGTGGTAAGGTGATCTCTCCCTCCACCACCCCCTGCCTCACACACACACAATAGATTATCATGGATTAGATTAAAATTGTAATGTAAGTTATTTTGTTAATGTATGGAAATATTAGTCATTGTGTATAGTCCTGAACTCAAAGACTTCTCTTCTTTAAATTTTAAAAACACAATCATTGTAAACAAATAAATCAATTCATACATTTTAATACACAATAATATTAAATCACCATAGCATACAGCCCAATTGATTTTTCTACATTGTTATTTTATTTCAGCCTTACCACATATAGATGATTCTTTCCAGTGCAATGCCCTATTTAAACTTTTTGTTTTGCAAGCTTGCATTTGTTTCCAATACATTTCTGACAGTGTAGTGACAGTGTCATCAGTTTGGTAAATCAAGAGGAAAGATTTCCTCATGCTGGAGCCTCAAGCTACATTTACAATAACACCTCTATAAATAATATCATAGTATAATATTTGGTGACATCTTTGAACTAAGCAACAATAATACATTTTTTGATGCATCAATATCATTTTGATCTAACACACTTTAATCTTTACTGGATAAAAAATTGTTGCACTTTACATTCTTCTGTTTTCAATATATCTTGTCAGTATTGATAGATATAAGATGGCACATGTAAGCACATTGTCTTCAAACTATGGAAATTTTTAATTGACATTAATTTCTGTCACAATTTAATTATACTTTAGAAAATTTAGAACTTTTTAAAATAATTTTTTCAGGTAGAATAGTTTTATACTCTAAATTTACACTTTTCAGTTTGGTTTAACATTATACAAAATTATTGTTATTTAATACTAAAATTGAATTGCTAATCAAAGCAAAAATCATGGTTTTAAAATTAAATATTTATTTTAAAAATGAGACACAATATCTATGTGTACCAAACATGCTTCTGAGTTTGTCTTAAAATGTACAGGCTATTAAAACTTTTTGACATAAGACACATATAGCTTTTATTATTTTCAAAACATGTAAATTCCAAATACATAATATGGGAGAGCTAAAAGAAAAATCAAAATAACTGTCTAATTCCATTCTATTTGACTCTTTTATTATTTTTATATAATATTAAATTTGATACCCTGAAGCACTGGGCTTGAAGTTTGTGGTATTAAATGTAATTTTCATTGCTTTTTTTGTAGATAAATTTAGCAGACTGTATGATAATTTAATCAATGTAGCAAAATGTCTACAAAGTATTCATCTTTTCAGTGGTCTATAAAGGTTATAGCAAATCAAATACAACAGGCAAGTACCTATATCTGTACATAGATTTAAGTGACTGTTTTCCATAATTACTCAGTGTGTAGTTGCTCCTGACCTCACTGCTATTACATATTCCTATAGCTATATTAATTATTGGTATTACTTATAACCTCAGAAACTTAAAGGAAGAAAATTTTAATCAATAGCCTTTAAGCAAATTGTTGGTAATATTAATCATAGCTTCTCCTAAGTATAACATATAATTCTAATGACCTTCTCCCAATATGCTATAAGTATTAATTGTAATTTATCCTAAACAGCTGTTGTAGATTTTTGTATGTGTGACTTTTGTAAAAATTCCATATTTATTCTTATGTTATTATTATGTCCCTGGATTGTTGTATTCACTAAAAATTATATTTACTTGATTATATTAATAAATATCTTTTGTTATAAAATATATGGTTTTAGAAAAGAATATAGTTTTTCATCCAAATTTGTGTTTGCAGATGTCAGCCATCATAAGCCAAATCCAATATAACCTTCAGTGGCATTAGACACCCCATTTGGAAGAAGACAGGTTCCCATGTAGGGATCACTCATTCATCTAGAGTTGCAGATATCCACCATTGTTTGCTATAGTAACAGAATTTTTAAAAAAGTTTTTTATTAATTTATTCTTGTTACATCTCAATGGTTATCCCATCCCTTGTATCCTCCCCTTCTTCCCTCCCTCCCATTTTCCCCTTCTTCCCCTCCCCTATGACTGTTCCTGAGGGGGATTACCTTCCCCTGTATATGCTCATAGGGTATGAAGTCTCTTCTCGGTAACCTGCATAGCTTGCAAGAAAACAGTTTGGTATTCACTACTGTTCTCCCGATTATTTGGAAACTATTTTCTTTCATTGTTACCTATGACTGTGGCCTATCTACATGTTCCCAAGAGTCTCATAAAAACAAATTGGTGCTATCAACTCAGAAATCTGCTTTTTGATAGAGGATTTTGCATTTTTTCATCATAGTACTTTTCATCACTGTTTGGCTTATGCTCATGCATAATGCCGCCCACATAAGAAGGATGGTCCAGGAAGTGATGGGAAAAGTTTTGCTACTTTAACGTTTAGACCTCAAATCATACAGGACCTATATTTGATAATAAGTTGGTAAAAGTTTGTTGGATTATATCATTGTCAAATAGACAAATATATGACCACTACATTTGATTACGAGAAAATACAACAAATATTCAACCAATAATAATTAATAATTTACATTATATATATATATATACACACCTTAATGATTAGTTGAAGAGATGTTTTGGAACTAAACAATCACTTACTCATTAATTCATTAATTTTTTAAACAATATATTAAACATTTATTTTACTTTATGCTAAAAGAATAAAAATATAAATATTATGAGCAAAACACAAATAGGAATTAGCTACGGCAAGAAAGAAGAAGAAATCAAAATATGCACAGAGGAATACATGTGTTTCATTTGTAAGCCAAATGAAAAAAACATAGTAATTCTGTGGAAAATCAGACACAAATGTTTTTTGGTATAAAATTATCTGTCTGCTATATCTGAGAAGTGCGTGTTGTGTGTATACTTGTTTGTCTTAAAAGATTGTTGTGATTATTCTACAATCATGTCTGGTGTGTGAAAGTATCCTTTTCTTTTCTCCTGTCCTCTGTTGATGAGCAATTTACCTTCAGTGCTGCTGAAAACAAGCTATAAGCTCAAACCAATTTATTGATAGAAGTGTACATTTCCCTATTAGAAAGCTGATTGCATGAATTACATTTTCAAAGAAGCAAACACAATTTTGCATGCCTTTCTCTAGATGTTTCTCCAACCTCCACTTTTCATGAAATAAAGAAATGTGTTCATGGAAAGCTATGATAATACTCTGTATCCCAGTAGCCCATGGATTAACGTGTCCAGGCTTCCTCTGACCCTTAGGAATACAAATGTGCCTCTTGACGTCAAGGTCATTGTAGTAAGATTTTAATCCAGATGGAAAGATAGTTTGATTTCACCTCTAATTTCATATAATCTTAATCGAGTACAATTACATTGTTTTTCTGAAAATACATTGGCTTCTTGCGGTATATAACTTTTACATGTGCAAGTGAAAATGCCACCTGCTATCATTTTGAAGGGTTTTTAGCAGGGGAAATTGAATAAACCATTTTGAGGCAGTTACACAATTTGCAGTATATCATAGCTTAGTCTTGTTGAGATTAGCAGGACTGAATGCATTTCAATAAATGCATATAAAGTAATGACATATACATATTGTAAATATGCTGATATGTGATGGCCACACCCAACTTGCTAGAAACCTACTGATTCATTGTGTAAAACTTGAAAATGGGGCCTTTGCTCTTAGTGAAACACTATTGTAATGACTTTCCCTCCAGAATTTGTAGACTTGGATACTTTCTTCTCATTTGGACTTTACTAGATGGTCTTCTTCCTTGTGCCTGAAAATGTTGCTTCCATTGTTTCATCTGCTTTCTATTTTTCCCTTCACACATAAATCATCATGAACAGATTTTGTGCTGTTGTCAACCTTCTGCATATAGCACCAATCACACTAAGATAGTATCTCTTTGACTGCAAGGAACACCTTTAGTTTCCTATTAAGAACCTTCTTCCATCAGTACCTATAACACTTCTGACAGGAAACATTTAGAAATAGTTTGTAATGACTGTACTGATAATTACTGAGAAGGTGATAACTAAATATAGTAATAATCATATGTTTAATAAATATAGTAAAATATATCATTTAGTATACTTCTTTATATATGATCACTTATCAGTGTTATGATAATAGTAAATTACATTAATAATTTAAAATATATCATATGATAGAGTATTGCATATTTTGCTTTAGCACAATGCATAAATATATATCAGATAAATGTCTGCTTTTTCTAATTCATAGAAAAGCCTTGTTTATATTATGTTTATTAAGTATAATAATTACTATACTTAAATATCCCCACTTTAAAATGCTTCATACCTAAAATAATAACATATTAGAAACTTATACAAATTGTAGCTTTCTATGAATGGTAGACATTATTTCATTATGCTAATATTGGTGTGACCAGGCTGTGGATGCTGAATGTTGGGATATGTTGGATAATTTCTTTGACTAAGAAAAATAAATAAATTCTACTATGTCATTGTAACCTTTCAACTCTTTTTTGTAGTCTTTGGTACTGTTTGATATTTTATCAGAGGTACTTTCTTCAACATAGGAGTCAACCTTTTCTAACACTTTGGCTACTTTTTTGTGGAGGTGTGTGCAATATTCCAAAACATTTGTTTTCACTTCAAAAATATTTTTGTATTTTCACCACAAGTATATCCACCTCCTCCAAAGTTCTTCCATTGCTCGTCAATGAAAGGCTCTTCCTATATGTTAAATAATACGGGATTGCCATTTCGAATTCTCCTACAATTATCAACACATTTGCAGGTAAATCCTCCATGGAAATCTCCAGTCTTTAAAAAACCACATGTTTAGTTAGGAATGAAGTTCTTCCAAACTCCAATTAATGTTGAGATTTCGATCTTTACCTATGACACATGAATGTTCTTAATGGCGTCTAGAATGGTGAATCTCTCTGACCATTACTTTTTAATTTGTCATGTTCTGATTTATCGGACACATCACTATACGCAGATGACTTAGAATTACAAATTATGCTTCATAAATAATAAGAGTTGGCAATACATTTCTGACAGTGCCATTGTCTCATGTTGAATGACGTTTTTGCAGTCATGGAAACAATAACCTCTTATGCAATCTCTGATAGAGCTCTTGAGTGACTGTGTGCACTGTCAATGGGAAATAACATTTTTGTCATATACAGATCTCAACAAAAGCATAAAATATTCACTTGTGTTATAAACAGACATGCTGTCAGATAGTTGTCAACCCATTTCTCCAATATGGACTACTCTTCCCATAATGCTTGAGAGTCCTAAGATTTGGGAAATGGTAATGTTCATTAGCATTAACTTAAATAGACCAGTTGCATTGACTATATTGGAGTACATTAGCATTAACTTAAATAGACCAGTTGCATTGACTATATTGGAGAGAATAAAGGAGTCCTTTGAAGGTTTGGAGCCAAGCATTGACTTTATTATGGATATATCATTTCTAGTTGACATCTTCTTTGAATATAAGGTTGTTCAATCTCTTTTGAAATTCTGTTGTTTACAATAAATCCATAGAGAAAAAAACCCTTAAAATACTGAGAGGTGGATATTACTTGTGTAGCCAGTGGAGAAGTCAACATGCTTGGCAGCAATAACATTGTTCTTCCTGTCCTGTCTGTATTAACATGAGGAATCTCCTGAACCTTTGTCAAAAACTCATTCTTCGCATTTATAACTTGAATCTTCTTCTTGTTTTTTTTTTTTTTTTAACAAGGGTAAGTTTCAAAGATCCATCCCTCATCATTTATCGGTTTTGTCTTATGTGAATCTTCACTTGTATAAGATGTCCTATGCAAATTGCTAACTGGCTTCTAAAACAGCCCAAACATTTGAAGGAATTTGATGAATCCTAGTAATGAAGGATTGTAGGAGCCAGAGAGGTCAAGGACACTACAGGAAATCTCACCAAATAATATGAGCTCATAGAGACTAAACTGCCAACCTTGGAGCCTGCATGGGAGTGACTGCATATGTACTCCCTATGTATATATGTTGCAGTTGTCTCTTTTGGGACTCCTAACAGAGGGACCAGGGACTGACGCTGACTCTTGTGCCATGCTGGGAAACTTTTTTCCTCATACTGGGTTGCCTTTTCCATCCTTAATAGGAGAGGATGTGCCTAGTCTTACTGCAACTTGATATGCTCTGCTTGGTTGATATCCCACAATGTGTTTGAGATGCTGGTCCTTTTCTGAGTTGGAAATGGATGCGGAGTGAGAGTTGGGGAGAGGCAGATGGGATGTGGTGGGGAAAAAGAAGTTATTAATTGTAAGGAAAAAATAGTTATCAGGAATTCCTTGAACAGCATGAAAATGTTTTAACGTTAATTAAGATCCAGCTAGTTACTCCATTTTCAATAAACTAGTAAAACAGGTTGTTGTAAGAATAGATTGTTGTGGGTTCACTGTCATCTTGGTCTGTAGAGAAGGCAGCTTCAGTTTTGATACTCACCTCTATTACACGTTATTAATGTACTCCATCCTCCTGAAAAATATTTACCTATCCTGTCATATGTCTACTTGACCTAGGGTATTGCAATTTAAATAGTATAATACACATGATAAATCAGAATTAATTATCTATTTTAAATAACAAACTTGGTGCTAAACATGTGAAATGGGAACTACTGTGGTTCCTTTGAAACTACTATGGTTTAGAGACTATTCTAAGAATTTTACACAAATTTCTTTATCCATCTGTGTTAATCCCTTACTAACTAGGCTTGAATGTATTGCTCCTTTTTTTTTTTCAGAAGAGGAAACTCACAGACAGCAAAGGTTAAACACTTTGTCTATATGACTTTAAGAATACAGAATTACAATTCTTGCAGTTTAACTTCAAAGTCAGTCTTGTAATCCCAGAGCTGATCTGACTTCCACATGACTGTGAATAATTACAGATCTTCAGAAAGTACCCAGGAGAAGGAGATCAAATTGCAGATCTAGTTTATTGTGCTATGAATTTTATGAAAATTATGTGAAATGGATTCCATGCAAGTACAATAAATTTAAAAGCTATCTAAATTTTGGCAAAAATGCATGAATGAATAATATGGGAACTTTCTAACCTACACAGAGCAGATGTAGGCATGAAAACTTAAATTAATAAATTAACCACAACACTATCTAAGCACTGTCATAAAATATCAAAACATGGAATTGAATGAATTTGGAAAAACCAGAGTTCCAATGCATGTATATGAATGTACTCTATAACTTAGGATAAGTTCCCATTGCAGTTCGTCTAAAAGCAAAACATAATTTTATGTCCCCTGACTTTTGTGACAAAGGCTTATTTACCTCAATGAGATTACTCTGGAACATAAAAATTAAAAAAAAAATAATAAGAAAAAGAAGGCCTACTATCTCCATGTGCTTACTTCTTAAAACTAGATAGTAGTACATACATATCTAGAAAAACACAGCTGAGTGTTGACTCAAAAATTATAATGGAAGCACGGCAGTAATAGTAATATTTAACAAAGGAGAAAGTTATTTGTGTTTTACTACATAAATATCCATAGAAGTGACACAGAGAGATGTGCACAATCCTTGGTAGAATTTCACTATAATTGCACAAGTTTTATTTGTGGTACACAAAATAATTTTAAGAGGAGTAAATTGGTTTATATAGGTCACACTTCTAAAGAAGCACACACTGCCAAAGCTAGGAATTCTGTGGATTAAAAAAAAAAAAAAAGACACCAGCTCTTCTGAGAACATAAGAAATGCAAATTACTTCAAATGTCAGGAGAATGCTTTAAAGTTGAGATTTGTAAAAGAAGAAACAAGGAGAGAGGGGGAGAGAGAGAGAGGAAGGGAGAGAGAGGAGGGAGGTGAGGAGGGATTTGTAGTAACTTCAAAGGGTGCTTGAATACTCTCTGCTGTAATCCTACATACAGTGCATATTGGCACTGTAAAAGCTGACCGCTGCCTAGAGTGGCTCTTAGAATGGGCTACTTCTTGGAATCACCATGGGCATGCTAAAGGGAAAAAATACCTTTGCATGGGCTCCCCCTGCTGATTAATCTTTGCTTGGCACAGGCTGCAGAACTGGACATGAATATAGGCTTAAGGCTCCCAAAGGAACACTAATGCAAGACCATGGCTCAAACCCATTCTAGGTCACTATGGCAGATTAAATCTGGGATATCTATTTCGGGGAACACTTTAAATTCAAATAACAATATTGCTATCCCTCATCCAGATTTCATTCCAGTTTTCTATTCTAAGTAATATCTGCCGTGAAAGCATCTTGGAAGGCATTTCTCAGGGTTCCATTTAAGTTGCTAATAAGATGAATCAACAGTATAAAGTCTAGATTGTTTCTAGTAATAGAACTTCATTGCCAAAAAAAGTCACTTTAGTACCTCTGTAGCATATATTATATATAACATATATGTACATGTATATAACATATATATTTACAAAAGAAGCTCATGACTAGAAGTGGGTAGGTTTTCTGTAAAAAAAAAATAGCACTTATAGTTGTATATTCAAAGGTGGTAGAGGAGTAAATACTAATATAATTTAGGCAAATGACATTTCGTTGGCAGAAGTGTGCTATGTGTCTAAGCAAAAATACCATGGCTTCCAGAAACTTGCTAGTCTTTCAAGGTCATGTAAAGTCGACAGTTTAAATATATATGGTACCTTATAAACACTCTGATACATGCAGATATTCCCTGTGTTTTAAAAACTAATCTGTTGATCAGAGCAATATGTTTATTTAGAATCACACCATTCTACCAACTGTTATGTTTGCTTTATGTTCTGTGTTCAGTAAGTGCGTACAGCAACAATACAATTAACAAAGACACATGGGGAGGTGACTCACTCATACATAGAGTGAGGACAATCCATGTTGTTTTCAAATACCAATCAGGCACATTAGTTAATGTGCTCAGGACATTCAACTTCCAACATACCTCTAGTACATCTCTCTCTCTCTTCTTCTTCTTTTTCTTCTTCTTCTTTTTCTTCTTCTTCCTTTCTCTCTCTCTCTCTCTCTCTCTCTCTCTCTCTCTCTCTCTCTCTCTCTCTCTGTCTCTTCCCTCCCTCCCTCTCTCCTCTTCTCCTTTCTTCTTCTTCTTCTTCTTCTTCTTCTTCTTCTTCTTCTTCTTCTTCTTCTTCTTCTTCTTCTTCCTCTTCCTCTTCCTCTTCCTCTTCCTCTTCCTCTTCTTCTTCTTCTTCTTCTTTTCTCTCTCTCTCTCTCTCTCTCTCTCTCTCTCTCTCTCTCTCTCTCTCTCTCTCTCTCCTGCTTCATTTTGAGACAAAAATATCACTATACAGCCCAGATTAGCAGAAAACTCACCATGTAGCTTAGACTGTCTTCACATTGGAGGTGTTCATTTTGTATTAGTCTTCTCAGTTCAGGTGGGCAGGTATACACTATCACTCCCAGCTTTTTACTCTATACATTTTTCTTCCTAGAATTATTTTACATATTACTTAGAAAACTAAACTGGAAATATTTATTCAAATTGTAGCTATTGTGGAGAACTGACCCTTTTATCAGGCCTTTCTTCCTGCTATAATGTCCCCTTAATCTGCTACTCTTACACTATTTAAAAAATAAATAAAAGGAATATCTTCACAGGTAGCTTTATTGCCATCACATCAAATTGAAAACTGTGATTGCCAATCTGTAATAAATGGGTATGTATACTGCTAAGTTTTCACCTACCAATTGTTGTTTACCAATCTGAAATAACACATACTGCTATATATGTTACAATATGTCACTTTCAACATATCCTGTTTGATAAAAATAACAAAGGTCAATAAAACACGCAGTACATGATTGCATTATGACACATTAAAATATCACAATACAGTCATATTTTAGAAGACAGTAGGAGGATGATTATGCATCAGGTATAGTGAAATAGCTGCATATAGTTGTAACCCCTTGATAGCAAAGTATGTCTAGGGAATAGAGAAAGGGTAAACTTCTTTTAAGGATATATCCTAATTTTTGAATACATTGCAATACAGAAATTATTACTTTTAAAGTATGTGCATATTTTTCTATTATTATTATACTGTAATGTAATTTGAAAAACAGTCAACCTTTTAGAAAATGAGTTGTAACACAGTAAAAAAAGTCATGGATGCAACTTCCCTACATTTGTGCTGTTTCTTAAAAAGTTTTTATAGAGCACCTAAGCATATGGAATTTATAAGTAAGGTAAAGGGCAAATCGTGTTTCTAAATGTTTAAATGCCAATTTTTAAAATTTTAATTTAATACAATTTATTCTGACTGCATCCTGAATGTTATCCCCGAGCTTCTATTTCCAGATTCCACCCTCCCTCTCTCTTCCATCTTATTTTCCTCCCCTAGACCTATGAGAGAAGGGGACATCCTCCCCCCCCCCCCATATGACCACAGCATATCAGGTCTCATGCAGACATCCTGATTCCCCTTTCTGTGCCTGATAAGCCTCCCCACCAAGGGCAAATAATCAATTGGGGACACAATAGTTCATGTCACAGGGAGTCCCTGCTCTCCCTAAAGCTGTGGAGAATTAGATGTCCATTGGCTAGATCTGAACAGGTGGTCTAGGTTTACTGCATGCATTGTCTGAGATAGGTCAACAAAAAAAGAAGCTAAACCGAGAAATGCCAATATTTTTATAAGTTAAAACTCAACTACTAACTCACCTTTATATATAAAGTTTGAAATAACACTAGGCAGTGGGGCTTTAATTATTATGTGTCCCGGTGAGAGATCAGAATTTATTTTAGAACTGTCATTACCCAATTTTTCTATCTAATAGGTTTCTTAAACTTTTGAACTCACATGTCTGTACACATGCTAAATAAGTCTCAGACTAACACCAAGGGAAATGTATAGTTTGGTAAAATTGAGAAGTGAAAATCAAAGTTGTTGGTAGAAAGAAAATGTCTCTTTGGGGGATTTATTATGAATTACAGAACACAAGATTTCTTTGAGGGCTTTTGGACCTTCGTAATTCATATCATAAAATCAAGAGATTTTAAAAATGAAAATTATGTTCTGTTTACATATGTAAGTTTATTATGAGCTTTGTATTCATGATAAAGGGTATCTAGCAAAACATAGATAACCAAAAATTAAATTTACAATTGTCCTCAATTTAAATCATACATTGTGTAGCTTATCTCACAGAATAGTCTTGTACACATACTCAGAACTCTTGTATCTCTGGCTAATCTAAAAGTGAAAACAAAAATCCAGTATGTTCATTCCTTGATGTCATTTTTACTTTTGTAAATAAAATGAAACTAAACTGATCAACACAGATGCCACGTCGCATAACAATGAAAATTAATTTCATCAACATTTCTAAACCATTACAGTGGGAAAATATACATGGATTCTTAATGTCCCTAGACATAGATAACACAACAATTAATGAAAGTTCTAGAGTGGATTACTTCTGTTTATTATGTATTGAACTTAATCTCAGTACTTGAAAAACATAATCTAAAGATAAATATGACCACTTTAAAAGGGAAGTAAGACTCTTTATATGCAAAGTTAAGAACAAATGGAAATTAAAGAGAATGTATGCTATATATATATGTGACATTATGTTGAGAAAGTTGGGGTCTTAAAAAAGTGTTTTCTGGAATTTCATGTATGTTTAGTCATTTCAAATATGCACTAGATTTTTTGATATATCTTATCTATTTTTTTTACCTGAAATAACACTGAGAAAAATGTGGGTGGTGGTTTTGTACAAAATTCTCATTAAGTGACATTGAAAAAATAAATTCAGACACTATTAAAATTTATTTATTCTTCTTAAACATACCCTTGTGAGTATTTGCTTCATGTACTAGGATGAAAATCCTAGTTGAGTCTCATCAGCTCGTTGGTTGTCTTTATCTAATAACAGAAATAGACATAGCTTGAATAAATCCTCCTAAATACCATCCTCAAACTTCTTATAATGGAAAACTAAATATGAGTAGTGAGAGGGATATGGTTTATTCTTAATTACTCTGAAAATAACGCATCCTAAACACCTGGGATTGTGACATAACTGGGATAAGTGACTTTCTAACTTGCTTATGTAAGAGGGAGAATTTACCATTATATATATTTTTTCATTTGTTCTATTATTGGCATGGTTTAATTTTTGCAGCTCATGTGCTCAGTTGTGAGTACACCTTAGAACTGATTTCGGGAATTCCTTGGTTTTAATAGCTGAGTAGTATTCCATAGTGTATATGTACCACAGTTTCTTTATCCATTCTTCTACTGATGGACACTTAGGCTGTTTCCATGTGTTGGCACTCAGAGGAAGGACAGCAGGTTACCAAGAAGAGACTTGATACCCTATGAACATTTACAGGGGGAGGTAATCCCCCTCAGGAACAGTCATAGGGGAGGAGAATAAGGGGAAAATGGGAGGGAGGGAGGAATGGGAGGATACAAGGGATGGGATAACCATTGAGATGTAACAAGAATAAATTAATAAAGTAAAAAAAAATTAAGACTGAACCAATTAAAAAAAAAAAAGAACTGATATGGTGAATCTCTCTCCTTCAAGCAGCTCGGTCGAGGATAAATAATATGTGGCATGAATTAAGTAGCTACTAGCCTCATTTGAGTCTGTCTTTCTTACTTTCAAGTGCATTGTTTCCTGCTAGATTTTATGACATTGTCAGAAAATTTTATCATTAATCCTTTTATAGGCAAATTGGAAATATGATGTCCTTGGAGAGTGACATTCTGAAGGTCACAAGGGCAAGAGCTGTATGCAAGAGAGCCAGAATTTGGTCTATTTTTTTTCTTTTGGCTTTTTCTATGATGAACATAAAAAATCTGTGCACAATGGTATAATAAACAAAATGCTGATATTAAAACTAAATTTTAGCATATGAAGCACCTAGCAGTAGCAGAAAATAACAAAACACATAGGTGTGTGTTTTAATCTATCTTTTGGAATTTATGGAAATCAAAATAATTTTACATAATAGCTCTTAGTATTAGATAATGCTGTATCATATAATCACTGCTTGTAAAAGTTCATTTACTACTGTTTTGGTAGTTGACATGTCTGATTCAAACTTTAATGTATAAATATCTCTCTAACTTGCTATGTTTTGTAGTAGCCACAGCATTATCATTTCACTCTGTTGGTTATTAAGGGATCTGTTTCAGATAATCAGAGAAAGTCCTGAATAGAGACAATCCCTTAAGAGTTATTAAAACTATGGATTGAAACAAGTTTTGGATAAAGTATTTCACAGGGCCCTTTGGATTTCTAAGTCAGGAAATGAAGTATAAATGTTCACATGCATTGCTGTGGTAAAAGTCTATGAAGTCCAGAAATCTCAGTATGGTCCAGAACTGATAACATTTGATAGATCACACCAAAGCTACAAATATATGGCAAGAGATGTGAATGGTTCTCTGCATTCATAAAGCTGGTCATTTGCAATATGCCTTGAGCTCTATTATTTTTTTAAGCCTTCAAATTGCATAGCTTTTCTTCAACTGAAATTTGAAGAACAGCCTTGTTATATTGAGTACAAAGCACAACTCATGAAAGTAGGACAGGTGTTTTGGAAATCAGCCCAGAAACTTCTGAGACCCCTCCAGGGATTTTATGCAATCAGCCAAGCACATGTGCAGCTTTGTTTTGTACAATTGCAATACCAATCAACCCTGGGAACTGTGTACTCTCCAAATATTATACGTATGCTGCATCATAGCTCACAGATTTGTGGATTTGCCTTTACATTAACTGATGTACTCAGAAGCTGTCTGTTGAAACCTAAAGTTTTTAGAGGTTTTTCTCAAATGTCCCATGTTCATGTGACACATACCCGAAAGAAACAGCTTTCATGTAGGATAGAATTGTCAGATTTATTAGTTCGGAGATTTTTACATTGTTGACCAGCACTTCTATTTGTAAGCCACATGGTGAGCACAAACCATCATGGAGGAAGAGCCATGAAAAAGAAAGCTTTTCACCTCACAATAGTCGAGTAATCAAAGAGAACCATGGGGAGAAACCACAGTAAAGTATGTTCCCTGGTGAGATGCTCTAGTAACCTGCTTTCTCCAACTGTGGTCCAACAAGACAATTTAGTAGGAAGCAATCCATCATTGCATGAGCCTGTTGGAAACACCCTACACTTTGCCATTTACATTTTAAAATTGGATTTTAAACATATAAGAATAAAATACGAATATAAATGGGTTATTTTAAAAATTGTAGCATTGAAATTAATGATTGCAAATACTTTACAAAGCTGACTTTGGTGCTAGGCTTAATTTGTGTATTAGGGATGTCAATCTTTAGCAATCTGATATTTAAATTTTAATAAGATAGAAGAAGAGGAATATATTATAACCTTGGGTTAAGCATGATCACATTTTAAAACTAGTTCCTCCAAATGTTAATACCTTTGGATTGCTTTTGAATTCTTAGGTCTTAAACATGGGGAATTGTTTGCTATGAACATTTGAATGGGGTGTTAGTGGAAGTGCTTTTCAGAATACTGCTGAGGATTTATGTCATTTTGATGTTCAGGCAGTAAAATTGTTCATGTTCCCAGATATATTGGCCTAGTTTAAAAAACAAACAATAGAGATTTCAATATGTATCACCTTAATCGTAAAGACAAAGTAAATGGTGTGACCATTGCTGAGTGATTTGTAGAAGGGGGCTCAGGTACTTTGTTTGCATTCCTGATAAAGGTGAAGGATGTTTATTATTTATAGCTTCTGGATTTCATAGAAGAATCACATTTATTTACACTGGGAGGTGGAAATAGGTTTCAGAATCTATATCTTAGGGGTAAAGCACATGTCCAACACATACAAAGCAGTTGGTTGTGTCCCCAGTACCACAGAGGTCACCTTGAATAAGTCAGCTTTAAATAACTATAAGTGAACCTCCTGAGACAATTTAACTTGTGAATTGGAAGTTTAAAGGTAACTCTTTATCTGGTGAGGATAGTGAATAGCAACACATGTTGGACCAAGTACAAAGTGTGAACATACCAGCTGGACCAGAGCTGAAAGCATATACTTACATTGCCATTCAAAGGGAATCCTATCAGTAACCACACACCTCTTAAATACACCTACTTGCTAAAGATACACAGAACCTCCCAGAAACAGACCCTGAAGATCAAGCCACTCTACTTGGGAAACATGGGGACTATTCAGCCTCCAATGATAGCAGATTCATTGTGAAAGGATTTTTTAATAGTATTTTTGTTTGTTTGTTTTCAATACATCCTGACTACAGTTTCTCCTCTTTCTAATGCTCCCAGCGCAGCCACCTCTCTTGTTCCTGCAAATCCACTCCTCTTCTGTTTTACCGCAGAAAAGAGCAGGCCTCCAAGATATCCAGAGAACTTGGCATAAAAAGTACAATAAGGTATCATCTTTCATATCAACACTGGATGAGGCAACCAAATAGTTGGTAAGGTTTCCAAGAGCAGAGTCAGAAACACCTTGATTACTAATGTTAGGAGTCTCATAAAAACACCAAACTAACAACTATAATATAATATGCAGTGGAACTCCCGCATACCCATGCAGGCTCTGTGATTAGATAGTAATTGATCATTCACACATTTGAAAGAGAGCACAGTACTTTAAAATTAAGCGAGCACTAGCTGGGACAAATTACTGCAAGTGAGGACAGATGTGCAAATACCTGCGAAGGGGAACACAGAGTCACATTCATTTTTCAATCCATCTCATTTCCAGAATGATCAGGGCCAGTTTTGGAAATTACCAATTAAACAACATTTTCAGCATTTTACCTCTCTTGTTTACCTGCCTACCCATCTCTATCCCTAAGGTTTTAATCATCAAAAAGAGAGGAGCAAATAGTAATGGAACAATAGGAAATGACGAGCAATTTTTTCCTTATTTCTTCAGTGTTATTGTTATCTAATGATATATTTAGAAGTAGATTTAAATCCACATACACAGGACACATTACGGATCCTCCTGTATTCTCCTTAATTGGCAAATTTAGGTTAATTTTTATGTAGGAGCTAAATATAGGAACTTAAGAGTATAGATATAAGGAGAAATCTGCCTGGAGTCAAGTGCTTGCTCTGCAGTGATCTAAGAAATCTTACTTAACTTTCAGGTTCTTTGTCTATTAAAAAAAAAAGCTTGAGAATCATGTCCATTTGATAGGGCTCTCATGAAGCAGTAATACATGTTTATCAGCATTATTCCTTAAAATTTCATATAGTTACTAATATTATTATTATGAACAAGATGTCTAGATCAAAGGCCATGCAAAGCTACATTACTTTATCACATACTGATAAACTATCTAATCTTCTAAAATGTTTTTACAAATTATTCTAAATTTAAAGGGAAATGGCTAAGATATATGGAAGCTATGTGATGAGAAACATCAGATTGTCCAATTAGAGGTGACTAATAGTGTTGAGAAAATCAGCATGCTTGAAAGATATTTGAGAGAAACACACAGAACAGGTGGACAGCATGACCTGCTTGCCCTGTGAAAACTGATATTTAAAATGACCTGATTGTCAACCAAAGAATTTTCAAAGTGACAATGATGCTCATTTGGCTTGTAATGATGTTCTGATTATAGAGTAAGTCACAAGATGGATTTCCTTGACGCCTTTTATTAAGGCTCTTAAATCTCATGCTGACCTTTCCAAATATTTAGGCTGAGGGAGGTGGGTGCAGACCCAACTAAAAGTTTCATAATCATATATTTGAATATATTTATTTTTATATAATGCATATTTACGTATTTTTAATGAAAATGTTATATGATTTTCTTAATAAGCCATGCAATACACACCTTAATTAATGTGGTAAGTCATTATTTTTCATATTTAAGAAATAATGTATGAAAAAAGTTTTATAAGTTACTGATTTTCCCACTTTTGGCATGATTTATGAAGCTTTGCAAGTCAAATATGCTTTATGTATCACTGTGTAAGCAATTTCAGCACACACTCATTTTTGGTCATTTTAATCATTCCCTCTCATTATGAGTAGGTAAAACTTTGGTGTGTACAATAAATAAGTAAATTTAAATCATCAAGGTCATCTGATTCGGCAGTATATTCCTTATTCTAAGTTATGATCAGAAAGACAAGAAGTTTGTATGAGCCTGTCTTATTTCGAATCTTATACTGTTTGGTATAAGATGTTTGATTCTTTGGTGTAAGAGGACTTGGATAAGATCTACTCAATTCCAACCTAAAGAAGGAACTATGTGTTTCTGCTTTTGGATTTTAATCTTCTGCTCCCTTAATATTTCCCTATATTTAAAGGATATACATGATCTAGGTAGCAAAGAAGGTAAAGGAGGTCCAGGCTGTAAAGGAACTATTGGTTGAATTACTCTATTCATTATTCTTCTGTTATCATCCTCAATTTTCTTGATTTTTTAAAAAACAACAAATACATAGGAATTCCATGGGCTGGTAGACGCTTCTATATATTGAGCCTCCAGCTGCTCTTGTACCAGTTATTAAAATTCCTTCAATATTTCCTTAATTATAGGCCACACAGTTCTGTTTAATAGCCATTTTAGGGGCAAGGATGTTGGTATATCAGCAGTGGTTTCTTTTATATATTTAACACCTCAATTCCTGTGATGTCCTGGTTTTGGACAATAAACACAGCCTGTAATTGTGCTTGACCAACTCCAGGAATAAGGCAGGAGAAAACCCAAAGGGAGTAGCTACTATTTTGTCAACCTACTTAAACAATACTGTCAAACCATCAAAACCTGTTGATTCTTCTACAACATTAGAAGCAGTAATGCATTATGCCTAAGCCCCACCCACGTTGGGCATCACCTCTAGGTTTAGATTTTGCAAAAACCTACTTTACTTAGGGTTTTTAAGTGCTTCTTCCTTCCAACCCACTAACCAGAGGTAGGAGAGATAAGGATGTGGACCTTTTTAGACATTGTTTCTCGGGACTATTTCACTTTGCCTTGTCAAGATACCAGCAGTCCAGTCAAATAGCAAACACCAAACATCAACAGGAATCAGTCAGTAGCCATGGCAAGATCTAGCAAAAAAGAAAAAATTCACCACACTGGTGTGATTCAGTGGCCTTAGTCAGAATACCAGAAGAAGTTCTCTGGAGCACTTCTTTCTACAAAGTGAAGTGTAGAAAAAACAGAAGAACAGTGAAGTGATACAAACAGTTACAAGGCATGGTGATGTAAAAGCATTGTCACTCTCTGTGGGCTTCTGTTTATACAGTGTTATACACTGTTTACACAGTGATACATATACAAGAGTCCATCCTCCTATGTTTTCAGCTGGCCAAAATCATGCCCTTTTCACTAGACAACTTCCAGCAAAATCACATGACACAAATTAGTTTTGAAAGAAACCAGAAACCTCCATTTCATACTTTCCATTGTGTTAAGATTATAGAAGGGCTCAAATCCCTAATCTCAGATTTGGATAAAAAGACCAGAGAGAATTCTGATGAGCCATTACAATCAAAGCACTAATGTCAGTATGACTAAACCTACCTGACCCTCATTTTGCATCAGGTTGAGTTTTCTTATCCTCTGCCCCAGGCTTGCCTTTCCTGCACTCTTTCCTGGAGGCTTTAAAAGTCTCTTGGAACCACAGAAATTATGCTGTGAGCCTTAAAACTGCAATTTGAATATGCTAAGCATCTTACTCAAGTGTGTTAGTCCAATCTCTAAGATGTATTATTTCTGGTTTGTTTTTATTCCTTTGTTTTCATAAAAGGGGAAGCTTAGTCAAGTCCCTTCAAAATCTATGTTTAAAGAACTTGTAATATACCAACAACTTAGATCATGGTAGACACACAATAAACCCAACTGAGGATATTGCTAGGGGAATCATAAGGACAATGAATGTGAATCCTTTAAATTTTATTTTATTTATTTATTTTTCTTTCATATAATACTTCTCAACCATAGCCTTCCCTACCTCCTTACCCTCTCCTCCAGATCAACTGCTTCTCCATTTCACCTCAGAAAAGAACAGGCCTGGAAGTGATATCAATCAAATACTGTACAAAATGCTATATCAGGACTAGGCACAAACCCCCATATCCAGTGTTAATGAGGCATCCAGACAGAATAAAAACGGTCCCAGATCAGGCAAAAGAGTAAGAAACATATCTAAATTTCCATTGTTAGTTGTCCAACAAAAACCCCAAGCTAAAGAACTACAGCATGTATACAGATAGCAGGATGTACACCCATGTACACTACTTCCATGGTGGCCTCTTCAGTGTCTGTTAGCCCCGTAAGGCCCTGCTTACCTGCTTCTGTTGTGTTCTCCTGGTGTTTCTAACCACTCTGGCTCCTGAATTTTGTTCAAGAAGGGAAATTTGAGTCAGTTAGTAATGCCAAATGTGAACCATGCATGTTAGATGAAATATGAATGTATGAATGACTGCTTGTCTTCATAGTTCAATATGATAAGGGATACTATGCACCCTCCTTTTTTGCCACATGTACTGTCAAGTTACACAAACCTCTTCTATGCTCACACACTCACAATAGTCTTAGATATTTAAAAACACTTATTATTGCATTTATATGCATTTTCCAGGTGTTTGCCACCTGCCAATGATAATTTTCCAATGGGAAAAGATACTATTGATAAACAACTAAATAATAAAAGAATATTATTTTGATACCCCTTCAGAAATTTGTCCTTCTTTAGCTCTTAATATAGATATCTGTAGTCTACAAAACTACAACAAAGTATTTGTATATTGTTAGGGTTCAGGTATAATACATTTCCTTTTGACATTTGCTATGGGTTAGAGTAATCATATGGAATACAATATTAAAGAAATATTTTCCTAAAATTTGGAGAGACTGCATCACACTGACGAGATGATTGTCTTAACAGGTAGGTGGATTGCTGTGAGTTCAAGCCAGCCATATCTACAAAGCGAGTCCAAGACAGCTAAGGCTAAAACAGAGAGATTCTGTCTTGAAAAACAAACAAACATAAAATTGCATTGTATTATCACAAGTTTTACCGTAAATAGAAATCAGACTTGAGATTAAAGTAAATGGGTGTATTACAGTTGTATGGGAGCTGAAGAGAAACTTGTTATCTCATTTATAAAAATTAAAGTTTAGTTGTGCAATAGTATAAGTGGAGAAAAGATGCTTTTTATTACACAGACCCTTTTCCATCATATATAGTCTTCTAACTTGCTCAGTGCTTAATCCATTTTATTTGTTTTTATTTCTAAATATATTTTATTAATTTATTCATATTACATCTCAATTGTTATCCCATCCCTTCTATCCTCCCATTCCTCCCTTCCTCCCATTTTCCCCTTATTCCCCTCCCCTATGACTGTGCCTAAGGGGGACCTCCTCATCATGTATATGCTCATAGGGTATCAAGTCTCTTCTTGGTAGTCTTCTATCCTTCCTCTGAGTGCCACCAGGCCTCCCCCTCCAGGAGACATGGTAAAAAAGGGGGCATCAGAGTTCACGTAAAAGTCAGATCTCACTTTCCACTCAACTGTGGAGAATGTCCTGTCCATTGGCTAGATCTGGGTAGGGGTTTAGAGTTTACTGCACATACTTTCCTTGGCTGGTACTATATTTTGCCCAGGACCCCTGGGCCCAGATCTGCCCACCATAATGTTCTTCTTGTAGGTTTCTAGGACCCTCTGGATCCTTCTATTTCCCCATTTTCCCATGCTTCTCTCACCTAGAGTCCCAATAGGATATCCTCCCCTCTGTCCCACTTTTCTGGTAAATGAGGGCTTTCATGGGACATGCCCCTTGTGCTAGTGTCCAGATATAAGTGAGTATATACCATTTGACTCTTTCTCCTTCTGCGTTAACTCACTCATTATGAGCATTTCTAGTTCAATCCATTTCTCCACTAATTTTGGGAATTCCTTGTTTTTAATAGCTGAGTAGTATTCCATAGTATAAGTGTACCACAGTTTCTTTATCCATTCTTCTACTGAGGGACACTTAGGCTGTTTCCAGGTTCTGGCTATTATGAATAAGGCTGCTATGAACATGGTTGAGCAAATGTTCTTGTTATGTGCTGGAGCATCTTCTGGGTATATTCCAAGGAGTGGAATAGCTGGGTATAGAGGAAGCTGTACTAGTTTACATACCCACCAGCAATGCATGAGTGTTCCTCTTTCTCCACATTTTTGCCAGCATGTGGTGTCACTTGAATTTTTGATCTTAGCCAATCTGATGGGTGTCAGAGAGGAAAGTGAGCAGCACAGAGCGAGCCTGTCTAACAGAATCCAAGAGATTGAGGAATGAATCTCAGGTCTAGAAGATACAATCATAGATCTTGAAGCAACCATTAAAAAATGCCAAATATGAAAAATTCCTGACATGAAACATCCAAGAAATCAAGGACACCATGAAAAGAAGAAATCTAAGGATAATAGGCATTGAGGAAAGAGAAGCTGCCAGACTCCAAGGCCCAGAAAATATTCTCAACAAAATCATAGAAGAAAACTTCCCCAAGCTGAATCCATTTCCATATGAGACAGAAATAAAAGGTGAAACCCAATGTGCCTGCTAAGTTCCCATTTTCTTCTCTATATTGCTCAAATCAGCAGCATGGATATATAATGAACATTTAGTATGATTGCATATAAATATCAAAGGCCCAAGCAAAGTGTTATATTAAAACAAGTGTTTGTTGTTATATTAATAATATGAATAATATAAATACAGAAAATTAAATTTCTTCCATGTATCTAAATGGAAAGGTGCTGCTCAATCTGATGTAGGCAACGGGTAGGTCGCCTTTATATCATGTTTAGTTGGAATGGTGTTATTTATAGACAATATCACAGCAAAGCCATAATTTTCACATCATTTACTTATCATTTACCTATGTATTAGTGTTGCCTATCATCATAATTAGGATTTCTATTACTATTATAAAACACCATGACCAAACAACTTTGCATGATGGAGGGTTTAGTTTAGCTTACAATCCTATATCACAGTCCATCACTGAGAAAAGTTAAGGCAGGAACTCAAACGTGGAAGGAACCTGGAGGTGGGGCTGGTTCACATAACATGGAGGAATGCTGCTTATTAGCTTGCTCCTCCTGGGGTTTTCAGCCTGCTCTCTTACATAATCAGGACAAGCCATGCAGATATGAAACTCTACACACTGGGCTGAACCATCCAAAATTAATCATTAATAAAAAAAAATAATCCACAGGAACTCTGGTGGGTACATTTTCTCAACTTAAGTTTTCTCTATGCATCTTTCCTATATCAATTAGTTGACATTAAAAACTAGCCAGCACACACATTCATGGAAGAGATTTTTTCAGCTCTAGTTCACCCCAGTGAAACATCTAGCATACAAAGAGTTTTCAACAAGCTCTAAATGACTTCATGTTCAAGAACACCCAAAACCTGCTTCCAGTTATTTTCAAGGAGATATTTTCCTTGGACATCAATTACCTCGATAATCTAGATTGCATTCAGAAGACAGAACATTACCATAGGGAAAGAGGGTTAATTTCCATCATGACTTCCAAGAGATCAGAAAAGGAATTTGAAACATATCTGTGAACTTTGTTGAGTGTTTCCAATGTGATAGGAAAACAGTCTTCATCAAAGTTTATAGGAGCTTTGCCATGACTGTGTGGTAGTTGTCCCTTAGGTAATTATGAATATTTTGTTTCATTCTGGTGTATGTGAGATATTAATGTATTTCCTCATGATTTTCATTAGATAAAGTCCTTCAGCCTGGCTTTTTGAATACTTTGAAGCACTTATTCCGTGGTCTATGCACTCTAAGAAATGGCGACTGAAATAAAACAATTCACATGTGATTACATTGTACGTTTAAACTCAAAAAATCTTTTTGGACATCAAGACTTCTTCAAGTGTCTTTAAAAAAAAAACTTTCCTCTCTTCTTTTTTTCTAATTGACAACATAACCAAGCTCAAGTTTGAAAAAATGAGTGTGAAAGAATAAGAACTGGACAAACTCTGCTGACAGATTCAATAACTATTCTCCTGAAAATTTAGTTTGACCTCAAATAACAGTGCAATGAAAGTGCACTTTGAAAAGGGCTCTTTACTTTGAATAACAATGAGATGAGCTTGCATTGATGTCAACACTTTGTACCAGGAAACACTGTGCACTAGTTCTCAGAACTTGCATGACTCACATTGACCAAACCCCAGCAGTAGTTTCTCAGAATTTCAAATTAGAAAACAACATACCAGGAATAAAGTTAAAATTGCTATAATATTTCATTAGTGGTTTAGCTGAATTTTTATTTAAAGTTAATGGTTTTATTTTTGTTTTCTAGTTGTGAGAATCAGTAACCATAGAAACAAATGGGGGAAGGCAGATTAAAAATAGCAAACTGGCTTCTTACCTCTCTTCCTCTTCCTCTCTTTTCTTCTCACTCTTCCTGTCTCTGTCTCTGTCTCTGTCTCTGTCTCTGTCTCTGTCTCTGTCTCTGTCTCTGGGGCACCCCTCTCCTTTTCCTTCTTCCTTCATGCTCATTTAATAAACTCTACAGCACTATCTATCTATCTATCTATCTATCTATCTATCTATCTATCTATCTACCTATCTGTCTACCTATCTGTATATCAAACTGACAAAATCTGTTGAACTAAAAACTTTATGTCAACTGTAGAACATGAAGCTAAATACACAAAAATTACATATTTTTAAAAAATATATGTGGTGTTTAAATATGAGTTTATCTTTTTTTTTTCTCCTAGTGAATAATATGGCTTAGTGGCAAATACATTTTAAAATTAGTTTCTGTTTATACCTTTTCACTTTTTAATCTGTGTTCTCCTTTGTTTCTTTATTTTTCAGTAGTTTCATGCATTTGCACAATGATTTAGTTATTTTCACCTGCCAGTATCGTCTATCAATCCCATCATTTTCTTGTTGAATTCCACTAAGACTATCTTCAATCAATGTGGCACTCCACGTCTTCCAACCTCACCTATCTCAAAAGCATTTTGATTCCACTTTGAGAAAGAGCATCAGTATTATCCTAGTGTTTGTGGTCACAGAACTCTCCTTATTCTCTATTCACAAATTTTGAGTTGATAGATGCAGCAATAATTTGTCTAAGGATTTTTCTTCTATTGTTGTGCATATATATGAATAAAAAACCCATTTATGGGTAATACAAATGTTCACCTATTAAGCAATATGATATTCGTTAAAATGGAATGAAAAGAGAGAGCATCTTCTCTTACCATGTGCTTCTATAGTTCATCAACAGAAATATTTCCACCTTTATCCTTTATGAAAGGAGTCATAAGACATTCGGTTTTACTTTAACCTATATGACCAATGTACTTAACTTTATATTAACATGAAAGGATTGACATATAAAGAAAATAAAATCCTATCCCCATGGTGTGTGTGTGTGTGTGTGTGTGTGTGTGTGTTATTTTCTTCCTACCATGATTTTGTTGTTTGTTCGTTTGCGTGAATACCTCTTAATGGTATTGGTGTCATTTTCTATGGTAGCTGAATGCCAAAAATTTAAAAAAAAAACCAAGTGTGCATTTATATCATAAAAATCACATCTCAGGAACTGTGCATATGTCTTGATGGGAATAAAATTATGACAAATTACAGAAGGGTAGTGATTTTTGTACAATACACTAATGCAAACATAATCAGTATTCACAGAAAGAGAAACTACAAATTTCAGAGAAAATAGGGATCTATGGTACTTAGTACACTGTACTAAGTTAACATATTATGTAACACTTTATTATCTACAACACTCATGAAACCGAGTGTCTCCAGTGCACACAGCATTAGCCTGAATCAGCACTTCTATACCAGAGTTTCTGTTTTAATTGGTCTAAAAAAGCAAATCTCAAAGCACAGTCTAAAGTGCAACTTTGGCATAACCCTAGGACTTAACTGAAATACTGGTTTTAATAGTCCTGATCAGAAAATTTGCTTTAGAGACTGAGAGCAGGCTCAGTGTCAGAGTGCTGGCCATGCAGCTATGAAGACTGAGTTCAATATCCATTACAAATATATATTATTCTAATAGTATGTTTCATCAAACAAACAGACACTATAAGACAAAAAATTGTTATCTGGAATATCTAGAAAACTAACAAGCATTAGATTTGGCAAGAAGAACCTAGTTGATTCCTATCCAGCAGTTTTGTATGTGTTTCTCAAGAGTTTAATAGAAACCAGGGTTGATAACCACAAGACTGCAGGATCTGCTCTAAAACAAGAGCTAGGATAGCATTTCAGTGTTAGAGAGATGGAAGGACCATGGACTGGGCTTTACAGCACAAAACTTTGTCACTCAGTTTTCTGGTTAATTACTCACTGATATTATTACCTGGTAAATCGGATGGAGCCAATGTGTTTCTCATGATTAAATGCTTCTCTCATAGTGAATAACTTAAGGAAACAGTACATAACTCATGCTGAGTAAATATGTATTATCTTAAATATTTAAATTACCTGCCTTGAAATTAGCAAGAGCAACTATATTTCACTAGTACGATTTTTAAATCAGTTATTGTGTCTGTGGAGTTTTAAAAACAATCAAAAAATTCAACCTTTACAGTAAAATATTATAAACAGAGTTCTCAGTTTAATCATGCATACAATTGTAGGCTCACAACAGTGTAATTTTCTTAAAAGTTTATTAATTTGGAGAAAATTATGTTGTCTTGGGGTTTTATTGTTGTGAAGTGACACTACGATGAAGGCAACTCTAAAAATGGAAAACATTTCAGTCGGACTGGCTTACAGTTCAGAAGTTTAGTTCATTAACATGACAGGAAGTGTGGCAGCATGCAAGCATCATCATGATAGGAAGTGTGGCAGCATGCAGGCATCATCATGATGGGAAGTGTGGCAGCATGCAGGCATCATCATGATGGGAAGTGTGGCAGCATGCAGGCATCATCATGATAGGAAGTGTGGCAGCATGCAGGCATCATCATGATGAGAAGTGTGGCACCATGCAGGCATCATCATGATGGGAAGTGTGGCAGCTTGAAGGCAACACCTACTCCAACAAGGCTTTATCTCATAATTGTACCACTCCCTATGGGGTAAGCATTTAAACATATGATTTTATGGGGCCATACCTATCGAAAGCACCACATACATAAAGTTTATTTTTTCTCTTCCCCTTTACCAAAGTACATAAAATAATAACCATTATGAAATTAATGTATCTATGATTATAGAAGCTACTGAAATCCTTCACGTGTATTGAGAGTTTAACAATTCTAACAATCGCATATATGGTGGCACCAATTCAGCATTTTTTATTTAACTGTAATCATTACCAGATCTATTTTTTAAAGCTAGTAGAATACATATTCCATTTTTTTGTTTCTGATTTTTAAAGATTTATTTATTTATTATTATGTATACAATGTTGTGCCTGCATGTACACCTGAAGGCCAGAAGAGGGCATCAGATCACACTATAGATGGTTGTGAGCCACCATGCTGTTTCTGGGAATTGAACTCAGGACCTCTGGAAGAGCAGTCAGTACTCCTAACCTCTGAGCCATCTCTTCATCCCTTATATTCCATTTCATATAGAATTTACTTTTATTTATTTATTTATTTATTTATTTATTTATTTATTTCAAAGCTGCCACCCAAGCCTTTATTTATACACAGGGGACATTGATGGGATTACTACTGTACTGACTTCTCCCCTAGTGACAGAGAAGGCCAAAAGGCAACAAAACAGCGTCTTCTAGAGCAACAACAATTTCCCTAGTATTTACTTTTAATTAACTGGCTTTTTATAGCTATGGTCTTCACATTTCTAAGTATTTTGTATCTATACTTAAAATACAGATGAGACAGATGTTGATTTTATTACATGTATTTATTCTTTTCTATGGGAAATCTAAAAAACTAATCTCTATTCTCATATATAATATAGTATATAATATATGATGATACACACACACACACACACATATACATATTAGCTATATACAGCCTCATGGGTTAGCTCATGGGTCACATTGTATGGACTTTTCATTCATGAATTTAATTGTATTTATTTGAGCCTCTCTATCATATATAATACTGTGACATTAAGTTAGGTGAATGTAGGATTGCTTTCAAAATTTCCCCATAGTTTGGTATATATTTAAAAGTAAACATTTATGTTCTTTTCTTGAATATCTTGTGTCCAATTCATTTCAGAAATCATGGTAGATACTTAGTAATTACTTAATGAACAAATGACTATGAAATGAAACAAAATAATAAATAGTAAATAATTAGAGGCTATGCTGCTTTGTCACAGATTAATGCACAAAATTGTGTTGAATTTTAGTGTAGGCTAATAGGTGATTTAGAATATTTACTGACTTTCTTTGAAATGTGCAGCTATAGAGATAATTATTTTATGTTTTTTAATGTTGGTCAAATTGGTTGATTTTTGTTTGTCGAGGTTATTGAGAAACTGAAATCACTAGCTATTCATTTCATAGGAGTTTTCCTATGAATTATGTCAATATAAAATCAATTAGCTTGTATCTATTTGTTTGTTGGTGTATTTATGAAATGATAAAGGCTATGATAAATGGACTTGATGATTTACATGTATTATTTAAAATAGAATATAATTAAATCATTCATAAAATAAGCACTAAATGTCAATACTCATTTTATAAATATGCTTACTCAAAACTATCTAAAAAGAGTACCACCTTTCTCTCCCTGAGTACTTATAACTTTATGTACCTTCTGATCAACATCTGCTTTTCTTACATCTTATAATAAAATAAAAAATTGTGGTACCAAACATACTTCTGAATTTATTTAATAATTTTTCAAGATTAATGAGAACTGCTATATTCAATGATAAATGCATATATTCCCCTTTTATTTTGTATGACATGTATAAGTCAATAAGTACAAAAATTTAAAAAAGGAATATATAACATATGCTTATTTTTTACATTATTGTCAAAAATTGCATTTTTAAATGGGCATATTTAATCCTGGAAAGAAGATCAGAATAAATCTAATCCTAAAATCTGAGGAAGAGTTATCTAACCTCTCTTCCAGATTTGAGCAGACACATTAGATTCTATTATGAATATTTATAGCTGCTGGAGAGAAATAACCTCCTTCATTTGAAGGAAACTCAAGAAGAATATTCTGTACTACATATTCAAAAATTTCAAAGTAATGAGATATTGCCAGTTTATTCACAACATTTCATATAGCCATCTGGAAAATATTTTCTTTAATTGCTTTTTGAGTGATAATCACAGTAAGAAACTGATGAAGCTCTCCAATACAATTTCTATAAGAGCATTGAAAGTTTTCCTATTAATATTTTTCACATTCCATTCACATTTTGCATGCTTTGTTTAATTTATAAAATTTTATTTTATAGTAAAATCTTCTACTTAATAATATGCATATGACTATTTGAACGGAGAATTTTGGGTAGGTATGTGGTGTGTCTATGCCTTTGTGTAATTACACATGTAAGAATGTGCATGCGAATGCCAGACATTGCTCCTAAGTGCCTTTCTCCACCTCATTTTTAGACATAGAGTCTTTGACTGGGCTTGAAATTCTCTAAGTCTATAAGAAAACTGGAAGTACCATATGCCATCTTCTGATCTCTGTTTCCCCAGTGGTGGGATTACATAGGTCCGTAAATGCTTGCCTTTTTAAAAATTAATTATTTTTATTTTTATTTTTTACATATACAGTACTGCTTGTCTTTTAAGTAATGTTAAGTGATTTGAAGGATCTTAACTCCAGTCCTCATAATTGTGTGGAAGACAATTTATCCTTTGAACTTTCTCCCACCCCTTGATGAAAAATGACATACTCAGCAAATTTATATATGCCTGATTTTATATGAGTGTGTGAACATATTTATGTGTAATGCACTAATTTATTAACACCTTTTTGTTAAATTTACCTATTTCCTGTTTAATCTACCACTGCTGATGAGACTTTCATATATTGTATACTGTCAAAATGAGTGTATATGTGTGTATGTCACAATTTTCTCACAAAGTAGTCGCTAGTATTTTTACCTTTAGTGTACAGAAGGATGTCAGAATTCAGTATTACATTATTTAACTATATGTGGTTTTACATTATGTATTATTTTGTCTCATTTTATGTATAAACTAAACCAAAATTTATTGGATTTCATAATCTGTTGCTTTTTTCTGTGATCCTGTTATAAACTACTTTCTTTGATATCTAGAATTTGTTTTATAAGTTATCTCTGGTTTATATACTTATAGAATTTCACTAACTTCTAATCAGTTATGAAGCCTACTCATTTTTTCCTTTTAAACAAAAAATGAGAAAATTCAGACAGAAATATGTATCACTAATATAAATAAACTGAAAAGGAATATCTATTATCTATAATTTTCTAGACAATTTTAGAATTACCCATCTTATTCCAGTTTTCCACTGTTACAAAATGATTGGTTTGATTATAAAGAAAATACTTTTATTTCTGGAAGTTAATAAGTCTAATTATGTCTCAAACCATTTAGTGTCTGCTGAGGACCTGCTGCTTCTCATAGTTGCAATCCTTTCGCTAACTGTCCTAGGTCTCTTTTTAATGCCCATTTGTAAGGACATCAATAGCTCTCGCTGCTTCTATGACTCAGTTATTTCTCCAGTCTTTTCATCCATTACATACAAATTTAGATTTCAAGATTTGTATTTTGAAGAGCACAAACATTAATAGCACTAAAAACTTTCAATTCCTCCACTTTCATGTAATCTAAAAGATCTGATGTGTTTTCTTGAGTAGTGTCCTTGATTAGCCTTCAAATTCTTGACCTCTTTTGTTTGTTTGTTTGTTTCATTCTTTTTTCTTTCCTTTCCTAAATGTTATTTCAGAAATATACTTATATGCACATACAAATGTATTTCTAACCTGTTCTGTCTATATTGTGTTATATGCATGTATTTCGGGACTGACCATTTGGCACTGAACATGCAGTAAGTGTGTGCCTCCCCAAGGGAAACCTCCTCTCCTAGTCCGAACATTCCCCACTTGCCTAAGAGTATTGAGGCATTGTGGGCTTCTTGTCCAATTTAGTATTTCTGTTTGTGACTTCCTTGTTCCAGTTACCCCTAGACAGGCATGTTGCTGAGACCTTATGGGTATAGCTTCTGGTTTTTCTTTGAGACACAATCTCACAGAAATCTTCTTGATCTTCTTGCTCTTAGGATCTTTCCACCCTTTATTTGGCAATGCTCTTTGGCAATATTTGGAGCACGAGGTTTTGTAGGTGTATACATTTGGACTGGGTTCCACGGCTGTGCATTTCGATAGGTTGTGGTGTTCTATAGTGGTCTTCACCTGTCGCAATGAGAATTCATTGTTGAAGGGTAAAGACTACACCCATACACATATGCTGTGTGTGTGATGACAAATATTGATAGTTACTGCACTGGTGTAGTAAAATAGTTTATTGATTCTTTTCATATAGTTTCACAATTTACTAGAACTGACTCATTAGCTAGTATTCCAGTGCTAGGCTTTCTTGTTTTGAGCCTCAGTCAGATCTAAAGCTCACATATGGTCAATCTCTTTAATTGGCTTTCTCCAAAGAGCCTTTGTATTTTCCTTCCAAGATGGAGTTATTGGAGAGACGCTACACCCACCCAGAACTTACATGGGTTCTGTTGGGGCGTGCTCTAGTCTTTTTGTTTGTCTCTAAAACATTTCACCATTGAACTATTTCCCCATCTCAAGAAAAAAATTACAATATGTATTTTAAACAAATGATCCACCTACTATCATATCTATACGAAAAGCTAAGAATTTAAAGCATTTTCTTTAGAAATGGAAAATAGTATTATGTTTATTAATTTATTAAAACAAAATATATTTGCTTAGTAAGATTTCTTATATATTATATATTCCCATATACATTTCCTTAATTGTATCAAATGAAACAGTTGAATCAGAATATTGTTTTGTTAGATCACAAGGTATCTTACTAATTAAGATTAGTATCTATAGATTCAGTTTTTTTAAGGTTTACTTATTCTTTATTTTGATGGTCTTTATTGTCCTGGGCCTTATTCCATCTAGGTGAGTAATATAATGTTGAGTTATATCCTCCATTATACTTTGAGAAAGAACAACAATTATGTATGTCACAAAAGATGTTTATAAATCTACATATCTAGGTTTCTTCCTTATGGCTATAACTAGGGCAATGAATGGGAGAAGGAAACACAGTACTTCATAACAATTAAAGCAATCTGATAAACCATATTGTAAATTAGGGTCTCAAGTAGTTGCTTGAATCACGTGGTTGGAAATTAAAAACTTTACTAGTTGATATAAACAAAAGGTGGTGCTGACCCCGAGAATACTGATAAAAATAGAGAACATGAAATTAATAAATATCTCAAAGCATTGGATTGAATGGTATATTTGAACTTTAGATTTTTTAGGACTACATAAGAATCCCTTCATAATTGTTCAGAATTTGAGGAGAGATCAGCACAAGGAGATTGTGAGTATGTAACAGGAGGAAATCCAGCTTTGAAAATGAGAGGGCCTTCTCCAAGTTAAAGATCAAATATCTAATGTTCAGTACATGGGGTGACTGCTAAATAATAACAGTTTTAGGCAAGCTGAAGATTAGGAAGAAACATAGATTTATTTAAATACATGAAATACCAAGAAGGTTTAGATAGAAAGTAAAAGGCATTATTTTAATCGTGCTATTTAATACATATTTTTAACAAAGGTATAATTGGCATTATTCCAATTTTAGAAAAATCTATGACTATTAATCATGAAACAGCACTTCCATAAATTATTAAAAATTTGAGACACTGAACTTGAATATTCAAATTAATAGATATGTTTGATCATAAGTCCCTTTGAAGTTAATTACAGTTTGATGCTAGAAAAATGTAAAACACGCATTGAAAATATCAAATGCTATAAACATTTCCAACCTATAAATGTAGACTGTAGTAGTTGACAGAGGTCTATGACCTTGAATCAATTGAAAATGAATAAAATAGGATATATTAAAGGGCCATTTTAATTATTACTTCAAAGCACTTAAAGTCTTCAGACTAATAAAATGCAGTCTGTGCAGGCAGCAGGAGGCATAGAATCAATGTCTCTGTTGTAATATTAATACCAATTAAAATGCTTTATTATATTAAGAGCCCAGGCAAACCTACTTTTACTAAATATCACAATTCTATTCCTGGTACATTTTTTTCAAATGTTAAGATGACCTTGAGTAAAACACTTTGCATTTTTTATTTTACCTTTGAAAAACTGCATGATTTTACATTTCAGTTTATACATAATATATGTATTTGCTGATGGATGGATTCTGATTAGAGTATAGTATAATATGGATGCTGGACATAGTTCAACCTATATGGAGATTATAGAGAACTCCTTAGGGGATGTAACTATTGGTAGTTTCTATTTATACCATTTGTCTATAGACAAAACCACAACAGTAACCCAGATATTAATAATATAACTTAACATTCTCCATGTATCAGTTCAGCTAGTGCTCATTTTTGTTAGAAGTCCTCAAATTTTGCTCCAATTACATCAACATTCCCTATGTTGAATTTTTAAAAATTTATTCACTTTGTTTCCCTATGGCAGCAGCCCCTTCCCTCCTGTCCTGCTGGTCTCACTCTTCCACCCTCTTTTCCCCACAGATGGGAGCCTCCTCCCAACTCTCCCCGGCTCATCCATTCAGGACTAACTGGCTCCTCATACCATTATGCCAGACAAGGCAGCACAGGTGGGGGAAAGCTTTCCAAAAGCAGACAACAGAGTCCATGTCAGAGAGGGCCATTGCTAGGGGACCAATAAAGACTGAGCTAACCGTCAGCTACATATACATAGGAGACTTAGGTTCAGTCCATGCATGCTTTTTCGTTGGTGGTTTATTCTCTGAATCCCTATGGTCCTTGGTTAGTCTTCTTGGTTGGTGTTCTTGTGGAGCTGTCGTTGCTTCCAGGTCCCTTTTTCTCTCTGCCAACACTTCCACAAAATTTCCCTGAGCTCTGCCCAGTATTTGGTGGAGAAACAATCTCTATACATTTGATCTGCTGCTGGTTGGAGCCTCTTGGAAGACAGTTATACTAGGCTGCTGTTTGCAAGCCTAACAGAGTACCATTAAGGATGTTAGGGACTTGCTCTCTCTTATGGAGTAGGTATCAAGTTGGAACAATCATTGTTTGACCCTTCTCTCAATTTCTGCCCTATCTTTATCCTTGCTTACATTGCAGGAAGGGTAAATTTTTGGTTCAAAGTTGTGTGGATGAGTTGATGTCTTCCTCCATCCACCGGAGGTCCTGCCTCTCTAAAGAAGGAGGCGACTTCCATCTCCAAACCCTCTTCTGCTGTTTTATTAAAGGCATTTTCTGCTCTTTAATAATCACCATTACTTGTTTTGTTTTAATTAGCTAATTTATAAATTTGATTTTTTTAAACATTTTTATACTAGGGTATTGATTGCATATATTTCCCAAGTTCTATTTTATTTTTAATTCATTTTAAAAATTAAACTTCATGTAAACTAATTATCACAGTATTGACCATGTATGATCTTTGTATGTACATAAGACCATTGAACATCTTTCTGTTATTTTCAGTTTTTCTATTTTATAGTTTGATGCTTGTGAGTCATGAATCTTAGACATTTTTACCCCAATTTCCATTTCATATTTTTCCTTTTCCTATAGAAGTTGTTTTTCCCAACAACCCGTCTTCCTACTCTCGTGCCCTCCTTCTGTGTGGGATGCACTACGTTAGTTAAAGCAGCTTACTAATGAAGATATGAGGCTATTTTCTGGAGAATGCGTAACTATCAGTGACTGCATTACTTATTAAGTGCCATTCCCTTCCTCGGCATTCACCAACTGACAATAGTGGAATTGTCACAGGAATTGCCGGTAGCTTCTCCCGCACTCATGATAAATGTGGATGCTTAAACTCTGGCACAGATCTTGTACAGGTAACTGCAATTGACAAGAGTTCATGTAATTATTATGCCATGTCCCAAAAATGCCTTTTTAATGCACTTTCCCTCATCTTCTAGCCCCTATATTTTTCCCCCTTAATTATTGTAATAATTTATATAGATATTTTCTTAATGTAAACACTCCACAATAGCTTATTATTAGTATTTTAAAAAATTGGAGATTTTGCATTAGCATTTGCAAAGTGCAATTAGAAACAATGTGCACAGCCACTCATGTATATTTATACATACACACACACATACATACATGCATAATTATACACTAACACTCAACACATATGTATGCACCCTCATGATTACATATTCATGCACACACACTCAAACTCACACACAGACACACTCATTCACAACTCGCACACACATATACATAGTCACACACATACAAACACATGCACATAGCCACATGCACTCATGCACACACATACTAATGCACACTTACATATATATATAATCACACACACAGATTTTTTGATTCATTGTAGAAAAGAAGGATTTGAAGTGAGCACCACTAAGACCTTGACCTACTAACGTCCATCAAATAATTGCTTTCCTTGCTACTCTAAATAGATTTCACTCATGGTAATCATGTGTATGAAATTAAAACCATGGGGTTGTGTGGATATGTGGGTATCTCTTACTTTGGGGTTACTTATTGTATCGTATTTTTTACAACTATAATCTTTCTAAGTAAACTGTTTTATGAAAACTGTGTGTGGCTCCATGTTGTGGACATAAAGTGATGGTATGCATACTCTGCATTCTTTCGTATCGGGTTCTGTACTTCTGAACAGAAACCACCAATTCTATGCCCATGTCATCTCATTTTTGTGAAGTGTCTACTGATTTATACAAATGATAGCCAGTATTTTGTTTGAACATGGTCATATACTTTTTTTGGCTACCAGGATGCAGTAGATTCACTAATCTAGTTTTTGTTCCATCTTCCCTATATATTTTTATATTCCCCCTTTCTTCTTTTAAATCCCTATCTCCAAACCTAAGAATGTAAGATAAAGGAAAAGAAAGACATTGCTGAGTCTTACCTTGTTTTCTCTCTAAATAAGACCTATAATTATTTGTAAACAAGCCCCACTGATAATAACCCTCTATAGCCCAAGAGAGCAACCTAAAACCTACCTGACCCCCCTTAAAGGAAATGGGACATTGTTCTCTTAAGGTTTCTTCTGGGTGATTTGGCATGAATAATATCTTTGTGTGGGGCCCCAAAAATTGTCTGACATATTGGGCCAGAAGGCTGAAGAAGATGCTACAATGCTATAGAGAGTTTTGGGTGACTATTCAGGTATCAAACTGTCTGTGTCATCTTTTCATTTGGAAAGTTACTAACCTCCACTCCAGGCATATTCAGGTAATCAAGTTTACTCCTTCTCAAGTCTCTAATGGAGTTGAAGACCAGGTAGCTTAATTTTACAATGCAGCTTAGTTGCTTAGGGAATAATGAGTTTTTTAGGTCTAGGTTGATATTTTAAATTGAAAATGACAAGATGTTATGTAGATTGATTTAAATTCAGAATTTTAGATGCACCAGATAGGAAAGATGTTTTCTTCAAGGTTGCCAAATACAAATAGCCAAAATACTAAGAATGTAATATTTATATAATTCCTGATTGTGTCATGGTTCTTCTTGCTATAGGTAGTTTATTATGTATATGTGTGTAATAATATAAATGTATATGTAAAAATAAAAATTCTTAATTAATAAAAAAATTTTTAAAAAGAAACTGAATTTCTATTGCTTTGCTTTCTCAAATGCCGTAGTTCCTCGGTTCTGGCTGTAACTCCCATTGAAGTTTTTCTGAGGCCGTGAAATGCTATGATAGAATAAGCTTGTTTTCTCAGTTCTCCCTGGTTATTCCTCTAAAGACACTGATGATTTTATCTAATACTGATTATCTCCCCATGGCCTCACTAGCAATCACCACTAATATCTGAATTGATGGATAGAATTTCAAGTCCATTTCTTTGGGGATAGCAAGTACGGAAAAAACTAACCAGAGTTTTTCTTTCATTAATAGCCCCATTAAAACATGAAATCTAAATTATTTTGCTTTAGACATATGGAGAAGTGTTACTTTATGTTCCCCAAAGGTATATCCATATAGGAATACACTGGATAAAATAAAACAGGACTATGTGATAAATTATATGTAAAGCATCCTATGTTTCTCAGATCTTCTGTGATCACATAACAAGCCAAAACCTTCCAAAGGACAAGGAAAGCTACCTAGAAACACCAGTGTAAGGCAGTGTAAGGAATGAGTCACAAAAGGTGTCCATAACACAACTGAATGCTATGGTGGACGGGAACTTTTTACTAGGCAGCAAATTCAACTTCTGCTGCAAAACGATCTCTTTGTACGTATATAAGAAATAATAGAAACATTATGATAGTCATAGTGCAGCATGTCAACATGGCATTCACATATGGAAATATGAGCCACATTAGGGAAAATGAATAATCAGGTTAATTTTAGGCTGTTCTAATTCTCTATGGGAACCTAGATAACAAAATTTAAAAGCAGAAGTGAATAAAGTGTACCACCTGAGAGGGCATTTAAACATTACTATAGAAATGCTCATCCCTAAGTGAGAATGTGCTTCTGTTAGTTTATCAAGGATTGTTTATTTGTATTGTTTGCTTGTTTTGTTTTATTTTTGTCAGCATTATTTTGTCATGTTTCTTGTTGCATAAATGAACATGTATAAATTCATAATGGGGGCTGCAGAGATGGCTCAGAGGTTAAGAACACTGACTGCTCTTCCAAAGGTCATGAGTTCAACTCCTGGCAATCACACGGTGGCTCACAACCATCTCTTCTGGCCTGCAGGCAGAATGCTGTATACATAATAAATAAATAAATATTTTAAAAATTCATAATGAAAACTTAAAAATAATCTTAATTACAACCCACCAGCACCTTGGTAAGGTTAATTCTACAATTGATTCCTGGCAATCCTATCTGTGGTATTATAATCAAACTCTTACTTAGTTACTACTTAGGAGATATACTGAAATATTGATAAGGTTACTCATCAACTGAATTTCAAATAGAGATATGCTTGTTGTCATGGAGTGTCCATCATAGTTACTTCAGCCTAAAGAGCCATTAGATTATGGAGGATTTCTACTTAGAGATATATCTTCCATGAGTGTCAAAGGCAAGGTGCAACAGAAATAAAGGAAAACTTATTCAATAGGCTCAATGTGTGTAGTGTCCCAGAAGTGGAGAAGATCAACATGAGCTGGGGATTTCAGGAAGAGATGGGCTCTGGAAGGCAACATAAACTGAACGGAACTGCAGGCACAAAACAAACACCTACCTGCTCATGTACAGTGCCATATAACCTCAAGAAAGCAGTACTATAATTTTTATCTTGTGCAGATCTTTATCTATTCCATGTTATAACTGTATTCATCATAAAAAAAATAAAACACAAAACTATACATGTGTATTTGTGTCTGTGGATCATATCTCTGTGTTAAGTGGTACATTTATATGTCTTTACATGAACCTAAAGGCCAGAGGTCACACTTAAGTGTCACTTCTCACATTCTGCCTTTTATTTTTGTGATACTGTCACTCACTGGGTCATGGCGCTTGTAAGTTAAACTGGACTGTCTGGCCAAAGACCTCTGAGGATCTGCTTGTCTATATCACCCTACTTCTGTGATTAGAAATATTTACTATTTTAAACATTAAGTAACAGAAATCAAGTACTCAAGCTTAAAGGGAAGGCATTTTATGAACTGGAGAAGCCAAGCCCACACTTTTGCCTCTATGAGACTTCGAGATAGAAATTTCATGACCATTGGCACTTAAGAAATTTCCAAATACACAATGAAACATTGTCTTTCTAAGAAAAAGAATGATTTTGTGCAACATGTTCTAGATTTTTTTTTTTTTTACAAATTACAAGAGATGTCTTTAAAGAGTCTGTAAGAAAATAATAGTATCAAGTAGAAATGAATAACAAAGCACCAAGGACTGATAGACAACTGTTCAAAATAAGCCTTGAGTTTGCTTGATTTTAGATGTGGATGACAATTATATTTCTCAGTACGTACGTCTAGTTTAGAGACTGTAAAGAGAAAACGTAACTGAGACAGGAACAGAGAGAGAGAGAGAGAAGCTAGAGAAGAGCAATGTGTCTACACATGACAGAAGGGCTAAATAGCCATCTGCCTGTAGTAGTTGTAATAAAAGGAGAACTAGGAGAACTATCTGGTACCATGTGATACACATTTTATTTCTCTGTACAGACTGTAATTTTGCTCCTTTCAAGGATAATTTCATTTTCTCCTACCTCTGGTCAGTATTCAGTGTTTCATTCTGTGACATGGAGGTTTTAATCTAGAAACTGACTGACTCATTTAAAACAACTTTCTATACCCTAATCTGAGATATGTAAATCAGGCAATATAGTGTAGAAAGGGGAAGAAGATCCACATTAAGGTTTCCAGTCAAATGATCTTATTATGTTAATTTAGATGAATCCAGAATTGCCACAAAGCTTAAGAAATCTTTAAAACTGTTCTATTGAATATACAGGATTTTGTTTCATAAGATGTTTTATATGCATGCATATAGATGTCCATACATATATTTGTACATAAAATGTAACTATCTTTGAAAATTCTTATATATATATATATATATATATATATATATATATATATATATATATATATATATATATGAGAAAATATGTGTTTCACAAGTTGAAAACACCGAATTGAGCCTTATTCATGAAATTATCCAATATTCTCTTTCATAAACACACAATTTGCTAGAAGAAAAAAATGCTAGGATTTAATTCTAAATTGCTTGGAAGTAAATGTCTTCATAATTACTAGTTAGCCTTTCAGGTTATATTACTACAACTGATCGTTCCCCCTGCATTGCACATGTTTTTTGTACCTTCTGTATCTAGAGTAGATTACATAAATCAAATGAGTGTGCTTGTTATTATAACTATGTCCAAAGATGACCATGATCCTTGACTGTCAACCTACATGAAATACAAGTAGATTTTGTATTTAGAAATATGTGTATATACATACACACATATGTAACAAAGACTAAAAGTAGCCACAAATTTGAAAAAGTAAGAAAACCTGTATATTTGGAAGCATTTGGAGGGAGGAAAGGGAATGGGAAATCTTGTGATTCTGTTATAATCTCAAAATTTAAATAACAGATGAATGTAAAATATCTTATTAGTTCTCCTTATGTTTATTAAATGTCACTTTGATGTTTCAGATATATTGAATGTAAATAAGGTCTTATTCAGTTTATTCTCTTTCATTTCATTATGCAATTACTAAAAGGTTTTTTTTGATGTCACAAAAGTATAATCAAGAAGCTTGGTATCCCCCATGTAAGTTTTATTTAGGGACATAACCATATCTCTATCTATCTATTATCTATCTATCTATCTATCTATCTATCTATCTATCTATCTATCCATCTATATTTATTTATTTGTGGCCTCACAAACATTTCCAATAGTGCCAATCAAGAAAGGCTTCTGTTATTGTCAATCACAGTTAATGTGTTTTACTTTCCTGTTGTGTCTTAAAAACACCTTCATTATAGTTATTCATCACCTTTGTCTACTATAAACTTTCAATCTATTTTCAATGATAACCTCTAAGCTGTAGGAGGAAGACGGCAATATAATTGTGTGTCTGTGTGTTGATGTCCACCTACTGCAAAAAAAGCAATCAAACATACAAATAAAAACAAAAACAAACTTATCTTATGAAGGTTTAGAAATGCAATAATCTACTAATATGATGATGATTCTTTAGAAGTCCACTTAATACTGTGATAATTTACAGACTAATATTAGAAGATGTTATCTCTAGGGCCTGTGACCTAATTGAATAAGGCTCTATGGCCTAATCAATGCTCCAGATATGAGTTCTACATTGTGTACCTGGATATAAAACCATTAATAACAGAAGGGGTTCGATGTTTACTGCTTGTATTGATCTAGCCAATGGACAGGACAGTCTCCACAGTTATGTGGAGAGCAGGGACTGACTCTGACATGAACTGTGGTGTCCCAAACTTGACCACTTCTCCTTGGTGAGGAGGCATGGTGGCACTCAGAGAAAGAATAAGCAGGCTACCAAGATGAGACTTGATAGCCTATGACCATATAGTGGTGAAGGAGGGCCCCCACAGTCATAGACCTAGGGGAGAGGAATAGGGTAAAAGTAGGAGGGAGGGAGGAATGGGAGGATGCAATTGATGGGATAACAATTGAGATGTAATCTGAATAAATTAATACAATAAAATTAAAAAATAAAATTCTTAAGAAGCTGGTTGGTTAGGTAACTCCTATAATACTGTACCACTGTTGCACCACTGGGCATATCATGCTAGGCTAGGTATTAATTTAGGTTGCAGGCTTCACATCAGTGTCAAAGCGATGGATATTTTTCTCCATTGTCATTGTCCAAATCACCTCTCAATATTAGGAATATGCACTTCCTAAACCTGTTCTTGCCATTCTCTTCTTTACTGGCTATTTTATTGCTTCTCTGTTCTTATTTCAATTTGTATTTATGAGAAGGTAGAGTGATATAAACCTTACAGAATGTATTTTATCTGATGAACAAGGGCAAATTATGTTATCCTTCAACCATACAAGGGAAACAAAACTAAGCCAGTCCATTATCAGGTCATGAGAATGTCTAACAAAAAAAAATAATCTCTGTAATTCTCTTTTTCAATCACTCATCCATTTTCTTTAGGGCATGATGTTGCAGGGAGCCATATCAATCCTGCTGTTATTTTCTGTATTGTCTTTTTAAAAAAATTTAAAGCCTCTTCATAATGAAAATTATAGTGGTTTGGCAGCATTTATAAAAATTGTATAGGTGTACAAATAATTATACATGTACATGTATAATTATATAAATATATGGTACATGTGTGATATATGTGAATTATGTGTGTATGTAAATGTTTGAAATTACACTTTTATGAGGTAGAACACTGTATTATATATATTTTAGGCATGGTCTTTCTATGTTTCAGATTTATGCATATATCCATACATGTATATTTACACACATATACGGAGAGCAAAAGATAGTAGATGATAAATAGAATTATAGGCACATGGGTGATTGGCAGATAAGAGTGGGTAGATCAGATCGATGGATAATATATCCAAGAAACAGATTTACTGATTGTTGACAATGATCCACATTTAGAGAATAGTTTCTGAATTGTTATTGTACTTTAAATTTACTGGAGCTGAATAGATAACTCATTGGTTAAGAGTGCTTATTTAATAATCATAAATACCAGAGTTTTTTCTTAGATCCCATTTAGCAGGATGCTCTTTCCCACTATTCCTGTAAATCAGCCCATAATAGATGGAGATAGGGAGGAAAACAAAGCCTTGCTGGCTTCCAGCCTAAGAGAGAAAATGCACATTCCAAATTCTGAGAGCAACTGCATCATGGGAAGAGTTGCAGTGTAATGCTGAGATCGCCCAGTGTAATACCAAGATTACCCAGATCATGAAACCCCCGAAATGACCACCAGCGCTCCATACCAATGCAACATACACAGGGTCCTGTATTACAGGCTCGAGGTGAGGGTCACAATGCTTCCTGAAGCAGCAGGATAGGTGAGTGACCTCGAGCTTCCAGGGCAATGGGTTTATAAAAGGAAAAACTTTAACTGGGGGTTGGGGTCACAGGGAAATAAGGGGTTGTGAGTTACAGGAATGTTAACCTTCAGGCAGGTTGGGTGGAGGCTGGAACTCAAGGGAAAGTTGTGGGTCACAGGAATGTCTACCTTCAAGCAGATTGGATCCAGAAGGCTGAATCTCCAGGGAAGTTGTTTTATCTCAGAGAATCATTGGGAGTTAATTGTATATAATTTCTCAGGAGGAGTTTCTGGAGACTGCTGGCAGGTCTAGTGTATGGCAGCATGTGGCCATTCCCAGAATGCAGGAAGAGGTGAAGTCACCCGGAGGACGAGTTCTCACAGAATATTCACAGACCATCGCATTTGTTGCAGAATACACATTACATATAGAATATGACATTAATTTTGCCCTTACAGCAGGATGATAGATGTGCTTTCATCAGTAAAGCTTATGATTAACTTAATATCATACTTCAGTTTTAGCTTATATTGCATATTTACTGTTGAATTTATGATGATAAGATTGCTTTTTGGTTTCTTTGTTGGTTTATTGTTGGTTTGTCATTGGCATAGGTTTCCCCATAGGTAATCCAGATCTAAGATTCCTGATGATAGTACATAGGGGGCCCACATGGTGGGGCTAAGTCATGCATCGCTAGCCCAAGCTGAGACCGGCATTCTAATAGTAGACCTTTGGTTTTGGAAATGAATTATATCTACACATACATTCATAAATACTATTTTATAATTTGAATGGTCATAATTCATCTGATTTTATGCTATTGTACATCTTTCACTTTATACTGCTTCTCTAGCTAATAACATTAGTCTATGTTCTGTTTTACCCATTTTGTATTAACTCTAGTAGAAAAATATCTCCCTTTTAAAGGTGTATTTGTCTTGCCACATAGATTTCAAAATGACCAATGACTAATCATTGTTAGCCAATATCTAAAACTCAGATATGTCCAGTTTATTTCTGAATTCAATTGGAACTCAATTTCTTCATATATTAAGAAGTAGTATAACATATGTTGCAGCACATATTTAAAGAACACATTGTCCTCTTTTACCATAAATGCACATTGTATATATAGATATTGCAAAAATATTTGCAATAAGCATATATCAAATGTCGTATATATATATATGTGTGTGTGTGTGTGTGTGTGTGTGTGTGTGTGTGTGTGTCACAAAGTTCATATATATTTAGATGCATAAATATATATGTCACAAAACTGGAAAAGCAAATATCTCCCTCCTCTTGTTTGTCCAAATTCCCATGAAAATTATACATAAATCATCAATAGCCTAGGCTGTACTAGTATTATATCTTTCTGAGCCATGCAGTATGCTCAAGCATTTATAAAACAGGAAGTCATTGAACTCAAATGAGTATAAAGTGCAATGTTAAATGATATACAGATAGTTTTGTCAGTATTATGCAAACAGCCTTGCTTTGAAAGTTGCTCTGTGAATAGAGTTCCAGGGAGACATACAGTAGATAAAGAACACTGTTATATTAATGAGATTCAGAAACCAGTGCTTTTTCTCAAAACACTGTCAAACTAAATACAATGTACATCGAGATAAAATGTCATGCCTGGAAAGAACAACGTATCATCTAGAAGCAGTAAATGAAGCAGTAAAAGTATTTGCAATCATCACATTTCAAATACAATTTGAGAGGTGTAGTCCATGGAATGGAGAAAGCAATTACTGAACACAGTGCGTGACAATGTGGGAATGTGGGAGGCCTCGCTCTCTAGAGCATCCATCAGCACACCAGAACTCTATAAGCAGATTTCAAAAAGCCTCTGATACTCAGCTTTCTGTACAGCATTACCAAAAATGTAGCTATTTCAGAGAGCCCAGAAAGGCAAAGACAAAAGTTTTCTCCCATAGGTGTCATCAAATATTGCACAGAGTTTAAGAATGGAAGTTTTTTTTTGTACATTTCTGTCTCTGTGAGGAAGACACAAATTTAGATGAAAGAGAAAAAACAAAACAAAACAATCCTGTTTAACTTGACAGAGGGAGAATGACTCTTTATATTTTACTTCTGGAATTACTGAATTTCAAGTCTACTTAGAATGTCTAACCAAATCCAAGATATGTAGGTAATTTAAAGGTAATCTCTGTAGAACATAAATAAACATTGTTCTATTATTTTCCATATCTGTACATCTTGTATAAAGGAAGTTTTGTAAGTGATTAATGTCTTCTTTGAAATACTTAAGAAACATAAACACAAACTCAAATAGGTATGTGTTAAATAGCTTTCAAATATAGCCTATGATTTAATCTCTAAGTGCTATAACATGTTTTATTTTACATTTTAATTTTTATTAAAACAGAAAACTATACGATGAGAGGGAATTTATGTAGAAATATCACAGTTACAAACAGAAAATAATATTTTTTTCTTGTAGGAAAATATTTTAAATTTCTTCTGTCTAGCATGGTGGAAGTTGCCAATATCTCACATAGGTCTGTACACAAAAATATTGATCATTTCATGTATGTAAAAATGTTACAAATTAAAAAATGTTGTTTATCATCTGTCTTCAGCATCCTTGGAATTGATTATATGCATTTGGGTTTTGATTATGTTAATATGATTGTATCTTGTTCAGACTTGTATTTTATTATAGACTATATGAAGAAAACTGGGGGGAAAAGTCTCTGTGAGATACAGCAATAAGGATCACATCAAATTCAATTTTAAGTAAGTGCTGCTCAGAGCAGAACTTTTAAATCGCTGATGTTATTCTGTGTGAAAATATTAAAAAAAAAAACACACGCAATAAAAGAAATTTAACCCAAGGCTTTTTGCTCGGCTAAATGCTGTATTATTATTATTCATGCATACAACAGCTATATAAGACTTGAGAACTATATATAGGCAAATTTCTGCATATTGACTTGGGTAACACCACAGGGAATTGTCCTATTCGTGGTTACTCAAACAAGATACTCTTCTTAAAAATATAACACACACACACACACACACACACACACACACACACACACACAGAGAGAAACACTGATCACTTCCCCTTGGTAGGGGCAGCCTTGCAAAACCACAGAGGAAGATGATACAAAAACGTCGATATGACACTTGATAGCTGAGGTCAGATGTTAGGGGAAGAGGGTTCCCCTTTCTGAGGACTAGGGGAGGGACGGAGAGGTCATGACGGAGGGAGGGTGAAATCGGGAGGGGGCTACAATCAGGATGTAAATTTAACAAATTAACACAAATTTTAAAAGTAATGAACTAAAAAGCATTTGTAACTCAAAATATGTCTAGTTAACTATTTTAACAATGGTTCTTAAAGCAGATGCATAGACCCACAGGCAAACCCTAGGAAGCTCAGGGAGTCCTATGGATGAGTTGGTGGAAGGATAAAGGAAGCCAAAGAGATTAAGGACTAGACAAGAAGATCTACAGAGTCAACTAACCTAAGTCCATGGGGGTTCATAGAGACTGAACCGCCAATGAAAGAGTATTCATGGATTGGTCCTAGGCCCCCTGCATATAGTTAGCAGATGTACAGCTTGGTCATCATATGGGTTCCCCCAGTAACTGGAGCAGGGAGGGAGGGGGCGGGCTCTCTCAGACTCTCATGACCTCCATTGGATCCTGTTCCTCTAATGGGGCTTCCTAGTCTGGCCTCACCGGGAGAGAGTGAACCTAGACTGCTGTGACTTAATGCGCTTTGGTGGTTCATACCCACGGGCTAACCGCACCCTTCTCTGAGGAGAAGGAGAGGCAGGAATGTGAGGGAGGGCTGTGTACAGGGAAATGGGAGGCATGGAGGGGCACTGAAATCTAGAGTGAATAAATAAATTAATAAATGCAGAAAACGGTTCTTATAAACTACGTATACAAAACAATTTACCTAGGAGTCCATAGGTGCTTAAACATTAGAAAGCCTAATATTCCAGTTAGCAATTTACTACATAAAAGAATATCCATGAAGACACATGCTTGGTAGTTTCATTGATGTAACACATGGAGTAATTCAAAACTCATTTAGAGTAAATAATCTTTGAAAATAGCAATTAATGGTAGTATTTCCAATGGTGCAAAGTAGTCCAAAATATGCACCAAATATGACAAATACAAAGATTTAGGAGACACCAATTTTAATAAAGGAATAAGAAAGCATTATTGCCAATAAAAGTTCTATGAACACAGAAATAAAGTAATGATTAGATAAGTACTATCTAATAATAAATGTAATTAATTAAATGTAATAAATGTCTGTAATTTCTCTGAAAATTCATAAATAGCAAATACAAATTTTAAGGAGAACATAAGCCTTGAGGTCTTTCTGCTGTTAAATCTTACAGAAGTCCATGTGAACTGGTTGTGATCTTCTAAGAAAGTAATTTAGTTAATAATTTTAATTATAATTAGGATACTAGCTTCCTTACTTTTATATGACACAAATAATTAAATTTAAAAATGAGATAATATATTATACTTAGATAATTGAAATATTAAAAGTATAAATAATTCAGATAGTATGATTTTTATTAAAATACATATTGAATTGAAATTTATAAATGATCAAACCTAAGGTAAAAATAAATCTCAAATTGTGAAGGGGAACTTTCAATGTACAATTGATAAAATACCAAGATTAGATATATAGAAGTTGACTTTAATAACAGAAAGTATGTACCTAATAAATAATACTAGATAAAGTCAACACTGCCATAGAAAATGAAAAATAAATGGCTCATGATGGTATCACTAGCAATAAGACAATTGTACATCTTAGCTTTGACATTATTTACACTCAAGAGGAAACTGGAAGAAAAAGATGCAATTCTATGAAATTAAATACTAGAGGGTTTTCAGTAAACAGGACCTGTGATACATGACTAATGGGCATATAAGCCCACAATTTATCAAATGTAGGAAATTGAAGATCCATATCCTTGACATATCCGCAATTTCCTGTGTGATATCTAGTAACCCGAAGCTCTTGAAGATGAAGCTTCCTGTTTATTATTGCAAAGTGAATAATGGAGGAATCTGAATCAGCATAAGAGTTCTTCCGTTAGAGAATGGATACATAGATTTTATTTCATTACATAGTAGACATACTTATGTGTATACCTGAAGTCTATCTTCAGATAGAGTAAGGACGTGAAAATGAAATATTGAGTGGTAGTAAATTATTTATGGTCTTATAAGTAAATTGAGATTTTGCTCATGAAAAACTTTTAAGTAGCCAAAATAATATCTCACAATTCCACTTTGTACACAATTATTATGTGTTTCGATATTCACTGTATATGTGTGTTGGGATGTGTATGTGCTGTGTGGACATGAGCATAGGGCTACTCCACTATGAATGAGTACACTTGTAGAGGGCATGTGTTAATGTTCCCAGTGTATGCAGTCCTCTATGATGTGTCATAACCATTACCACCACCCTCTCTTAAGACAGAGAGTCTCCTTAAACCCAAAGCTTATAGATTCACCTACAATGCCTGGCCAAAAATCATCCTTGCACTGAAAAGGGAAATTAAGCACAAAGTCCTACCACCAACCAAGAAGCTTTTATTTTTTCCAATTGACACCTGCTAAGAAAGGGAGAACTACTTTTCTCCTGTGGAGTGTCACAGGTGTGTCAACCACACTCCAGGGTACACTCCATACACAGGTCTAGTCAGCCAACAGTAAATGGACGTCATGCATTTTTGCGTGATTTTTGATTTTGTTTTGTTTTTGCTTTGCTTCTGAGCATCACAGTTGGGTAAGTCTGATGATTACTTTTCACCCACAGTAGCACATAAAACACCTACCAGCAATGAGAGAACTATTAAGAAGGCATATAGCTTAGAGGTCACTAGAAAACTGATTTATCCTTGTTCAATGAATCAATCTATGCAATCTTCAGCAATAGGGACTTAACATCAGATTCCGGAATGACACCAAGAGTGTTGATAAAAGGAAGTAATATATTAGGGTGTTTGGAACATTACAAGCCAACAACTCCAGAACAGGTAACTCATTCCTGTCACTGGAGTATTTCTCTTTGCCAGTGGTACCTACTAGGAGCAGTGTTACCTCATTGCATGGTAACTCTGTTTTGACTCATTTTATGCTTATGTATGAGTTTAGTGTGTGTGCATATGTGTGTATGTACATAACAAAGCTTCTTTGATGGTATGTTTACATATGTATGACTATTTTGAAAGGTCTTATTTCTGATTTCACATCATGCTTTCTAATCTACTCTCCTTCCGTCTTCCACCCACATTTAACCCTGCCAGCTTGATTTTTCTTTTTTAACTTTTTATAGCAGAGTTTCTAACTCCCATCCCCTGAAAGCCCTCCACCCCTGCCATTGGCTTTTACTAATTTTGCTATGTCTATGAAAAATCAAAATGAAACAAGTATATCTGAAGGTCTGCACCTTTTGAGATGCAGAATATCAGGCAACTTCCCATGGTCAAGATGTGGTGCATGCGTAGCTGTTCTTGTGTTTCAAGGATCTGCCTTTGGAAACAGTACTAGTCTCATTAATTTGTAATGACTTCTTTTCTTCCGTATCTCCTCTGATGTGCCACATGTTTGAAAGAAAATGTAATAAATGCAATCATTGTTTTGGGAGAGAAAGATAAGAGTTTAAAGTGATAGTGATTTTGATGGTGCAAACTTAAGAGGGTCAGCCCATTTGTTTTCACAAAACAGGACTTTTATGACTATTACCTACGGAGCAGAACATTAGAAGTCATATTTACTCATCTAACCACAGGAAAAATGTTACATGAAACTATTAGAGCATTTGCAAGTCTCTAGACATGTTTACTTGAAATCACACACAGATGAAGTAATTAATATTATACTTAGCAGTGAGTAATAGGTTAGAATCAAATTAAGGAGGTAATGCTATATTTTTTCAATTCAAATCTATCATGTATTATATAATGCCTTTAAATTGAAAATGAAAAAATATTATTAGAATGCATTTCAAAATATATTTTTGAAGCCATAATTAATGAACTAACAGACTATTTTACTTAAATAATATTTATTCTATAGCTTATTTCCATGTTTGTTTTTAAATAAACATTACCACCCTCATATTTTTAGGTCATGGTAATAAGTTAATATTTTAGGTGTGTTTAACCTAAAACTTAATTATTATATATCCACTTCATATATTTGTTTCTCTTCCATTATTTACTTTTACTAGACCATGGAGTTCGAGGCTGAAACCTGAAGATATTAAAATACTCTTTTCAATATTAGTGCACTGTGCCCATAAAAGTTCAAATACTACACTATGATATTGCCTCTCTTCTATTCATTTTCCCTTCATCATTCTCATCTCACCATGATGAAAGCTAACAACTCTATTTCATTCATCTTGGTAAATTGTTTTGCTGTCGGTAGGGCACTTAGTCATAATCTATTTTTTAACAATCTGTCACAATTGAATCATGTTGCTCTCCAAAATGTCTCCACATGATGTTACAAACAGGAAACTGGATAATATCAATCATCAAAAAAAATTGTTCATTTGGATATGTGTATCCAAAAGCATGCACCTAAATTGTGAACATCATACACTGAGGTGATGGTCTAGTAAGCTAATGTGTATGAAATTCAGCACTGTAGACAATGTCATTTTATGTCTTACCCTTTTGATGTGAATAGAATGTGTCAAATTGCGAGAGGTGTGAGACACAAACTGTTATGAAATATGCTATGAACTTACTTCAGTGTGTCCCAGAACATTTTCACAAAGTTGCTTAGTAATTGATGATGTCAAGATATGTGTCATTGACTATTAAGCATTGCCTAATCATAGATGTAATATGTTCATTGGTATCAGAAAACTTTTAAAGTTCAATACCAAAAGTAACCAGCTGCCTAACTCTTGAAGCTGTAGAGCTGATTTAGTAGGAATGAGGATAATAAACTTACCAGAACTTTCTGCAAAACATAATGAGCAAAGCACATCTAAACTATTGCCTAATAAATTGAAGTAGGATAGAATTTATATGGCTGTTCTCCATTTCATAATCTAATGGGAAAAGTTCCTACAAAAATTACAGGAATATATGTATCATTATTTTATAGTTCTTGGGAAAACAGTATGAGATGTGAACTTTTGTAGAAAGTAACAGAGTATAAAATTAAATGTATCAAGAATTTGGCTTATTCAAAGAGAAAATTTTATACTAGAACATTAATGAAAAAATTTTTTTGAAGTATTGCTACTTAGTGACTTTGTACTTCACTGTTTCAAAAGCTGCTTGTATGGTTTAATATTAAAAATTACTAAAGAGATAAAATATAATGGAAAGTGTATTTGATACATTATACTGTTACAAACTTAAAACTGTGTCTATTATTTTATATAACATATCAAATAATAATTAACTTAATGAGTAATAATGGAAAGTTACTCTTTCAAAGATATTAAGCATTATCATTATTTTTGTTTTAAAACTGCCTTTTGTTGTTTTGCTTATTTTTTGGGGGGAGACTGGACCTCCATATGTAGATAAAGTTGTCCTTGAATTTGCTAAGTAGACCAATTTGGCCTCAAACCCATAGTAATTCATTTGTGTTATGCTCTCCACAGCACTGGAATTGTAGACCCATTTCACCACATCAACTAAACCCATCTTAATTCATCTATTTTCCACTGTTAAAGGACTCAGATTTCCTAACACCTGTTACTTCACTCTATCAATGTTTGTTTTTGTGATTGACATTTTTGTACAAATTCTTTTGTTATTTATCTATTGGTTGATTTATTCACTTTCCATCCTGGTCTTTCCCAACCCCTCCTCACCATCCAGTCCCACCCTCTTTCACTCTCCCCCATTCCCCTCCTCTATTCCTCAGAAAGGGAGAACCCCCTTCCCATCCACTCCTGCTAATACAGTCACATCAGGACTGAGAATGTCCTCTTCCCCCGTGGCCTGGCAAGGCAGTCCTACCAAGGGGAAGTAATAAAAAAGTTGGCAAGAAAGCCCATGTCAGAGATAGCCCCTGCTCCGCTCAATAGAGGGCCCACGTGAAGCCTGAGCTGTCCATTGGCTATAATTTTGTAGAGGCCTTAGGTCCAGTCCATGCCAGGTCCTTGGTTGGTGCTTCGGTCTCAGCATACCTCTCTGGGCCCTGGTTAGTTGTCTCTGTTGGTCTTCTTGTGACGCTCCTGTCACCTTCAGGTCCTTCCCTCGCTACGCTTTTTTCACAATGTTCCCTTCTCATCATCCAGAGTTTGCCTGTGAGTCTCAGCATCTGTTTCAAGGTGCTGCTGGGTGGAGCACCTCAGAGGACAGCCATGCTAGGTTCCTTTCTGCAAGCAGAGCAGAGTATCATTAGTAGTGACAGGGTCTCTCCCATGGTGTGGGGCTTGAATTGGGCCACTCATTGGATCGACATCCCCTAAATCTCTGCTCTGTCTCTAAGCAGGGCACATCTTGTTTGGAAATTTTTGTGGGGGCATTGGTGTTATCCATTCTTTTCTATATTTCATGACTATTAAATAACAATGCAAAGTACCATTAGTAAAATTATTTAGTGATCACCATCGCATAAAATCAGTTTTCATAATCTATATATTATTTTAGTTTCATAGTTAAGAGCATACCCACTGAATATTTATTCTATTCTTTGTCCATGCATAATTGATAAATCTTATTTAACCTTTCTTCTTTATTTGAAATGAGTATAATCTTTATAATGACACTTGATCATTAGAATAATAAGAAGTTATTAGATGTTTGAAAAATTTGAAACAATTATTGTTGACTTATGAATAACAATGTAGTGACTGCAGTGATTGTCATAAAAACACCATAGTTCTAAAGGGAGTATTTATAAAATCTAAGCTGTTTATTTTTAGTGACATGTTTGAGTAGTCAGACAGTAGCAACAGTTAGCTTTTTTCAGTGGTTTGAATATTGGCGATGTAGCTCCATTTCTTAAGATGGTTTGCAGGTGGTTTAGAAACACTATTAATGACTGTTAGAAAAAATTAAATAATTGATGATGAACATTTTCATAATAGCATACATTTTTGTATATGCACAAGCATATGCTGGTTTTATGGTCTTTGACATGTTATGATATATGGTAAGAAAAGTATTTGAAAGATTGAGCTGTTCAGTTTCTCATGGTAGTATTTCAAAATAATTTTATATTACAACGGACAGTTGTCTTCAGTTTCAGTAAGCTGTATTCTTTTTTTTTCTCTTTTATTAATTTATTCTTGTTACATCTCAATGGTTGTCCCATCCCTTGTATCCTCCCATTCTTCCCTCCCTCCCATTTTCTCCTTATTCCCCTCCCCTATGACTGTTCCTGAGGGGGATTACCTCCCCCTGTATATGTTCATAGGGTATCAAGTCTCCTCTTGGTAACCTGCTGTCCTTCCTCTGAGTTCCACCAGGTCTCCCCCTCCAGGGAACCTGGTCAAAGTTGAGGCACCAGAGTATGTGAGAAAGTAATATCCCACTCTCCACTCTACTGTGGAGAGTGTTCTGTCCATTGTCTAGATCTGGGTAGGAGTTTAAGGTTTACCACCTATAATGTCCTTGGATGGTGCCTTAGTTTGAGCGGGACCCCTGAGCCCAAATCTGCCTATCATAATGTTCTACTTGTAGGCTTCTAGGACCGTCTGGATCCTTCTACTTTGCCATTCTCCCATGGTTCTCTCATCTAGAGTCCCACTAGAATGTCCTCCCCTCTGTCTCAGTTTCCAGGTAAGTGAAGGCTTTCATGGGACATGCCCCTTGGGCTAATATGCAGATATAAGTGAGTATATACCATTTGAGTCTTTCTGCTTCTGGGTAAACTCACTCATTATGATCATTTCTAGCTCAATCCATTTATCCACAAATTTCGGAAATTCCTTGTTTTTAATAGCTGAATAATATTCCATAGTGTATATGTACCACAGTTTCTTTATCCATTCTTCTATTGAGGGACACTTAGGCTGTTTCCATGTTCTGGCTATTATGAATAAAGCTGCTATGAACATGGTTGAGCAAATTTTCTTGTTGTGTGCTGGAGCATCTTCTGGGTATATTCCAAGGAGTGGAATAGCTGGGTCTTGAGGAAGCCCTATTCCCATTTTCCTGAGATAGCACCAGATAGATTTCCAAAGTGGTTGTACTAGTTTGCATTCCCACCAGCAATGAAGGAGTGTTCCTCTCTCCCCACATCCTCGCCAGCATGTGGTGTCCCTTGAATTTTTTATCTTAGCCATTCTGATGGGTGTAAGATGGAATCTCAGAGTTGTTTTGATTTGCATTTCCCTGATGATTAAGGAGGTTGAGCATTTCTTTAAGTGTTTCTCAGCCATTTGATATTCCTCTGTTGAGAATTCTCTCTTTAGTTCTAAGCCCCATTTCTCAATTGGGTTATTTGGTTTGGTGGTGTTTAATTTCTTAAGTTCTTTATATATTTTGGATATTAGACCTTTGTCAGATGTAGGGTTGGTGAAGATCTTTTCCCATTCTGTAGGCTGTCGCGTAGTTCTCTTGACAGTGTCTCCTGCCTTACAGAAGCTTCTCAGCCTCATGAGGTCCCATTTATTAATTGTTGACATTAAAGTCTGGGCTGTTGATGTTCTGTTCAGGAAGTTGTCTCCTGTGCCAATATGTTCCAGGCTCTTCCCCACTTTTTCTTCTAAGTGACTTAGTGTCTCTGGTTTTATGTTGAGGTCTTTAATCCACTTGGATTTGAGTTTTGTACAAGGTGACAAATATGGGTCCAGTTGCATTTTTTTACACATAGAAATCCAGTTAGACCAGCACCATTTGTTGAAGATGCTATCCCTTTTCTATCGAATGGATTTGGCTTCTTTGTCGAAAATCAAGTGACCATATGTGTGTGGATTCATATCTGGGTCTTCGATTCGATTCTACTGATCAACCAGCCTGTTGCTGTGCCAGTACCATGCTGTTTTAATTACTATTGCTTTATAGTACAGTTTGAGATCAGGTATGGAGACTCCTCGGAGCACCTTTTATTGTACAAGATTGTTTTAGCTATTCTGTGATTTTTGTTTTTCATATGAAGTTCAGAATTGAACTTTCAATGTCTTTAAAGAATTGTGTAAGTATTTTGATAGGGATTGCATTGAATCTGTAAATTGCTTTTGGTAGGATGGCCATTTTTATTATGTTAATTCTCCTGATCCATGAGCAAGGAAAATCATTCCATCATCTCATGTCATCTTCAATCTCTTTCTTTAGAGTTTTGTAATTTTTTTCAAACAAGTCCTTCACTTGCTTAGTTAAAGTAACTCCTAAGTACTTAATATTGCTTGTGACTAATGTGAAGGTTGTAGTTTTCCTAATTTCTTCCTCTGCGAGCTTGTCATTTGTGTATAGGAAGGCTACAGACTTTTTTGAGTTAATTTTGTATCCAGCCAATTTGCTGAAGGTGTTTATCAGCTGTAGGAGTTCTCTGGTGGAATTTTGAGGGTCGCTTATGTAGACTATCATATCATCTGCAAATAGGGATAATTTGACTTCCTCCTTTCCCATTTGAATACCCTTTATCTCCTCTTGTTGTCTTATTGCTCTGGCTAGAACTTCGAGTACTATATTGAAGAGATATGGAGAGAGTGGGCAGCCTTGCCTTGTTCCTGATTTTAGAGGAATTTCCCTGAGTATCTCACCATTTACTTTGATTTTGGCTATTGGCTTTCTATATATAGCCTTTATTATGTTGAGGAAAGTGCCTTGTATTCCCAATCTCTCTAAAACTTTAAACATGAATGGGTGTTGGATTTTATCAAATGCTTTCTCTTCATCTAAAGAGATGATCATGTGGTTTTTTATTTTCAGTTTGTTTATATGGTGGATTACATTGATGGATTTCCATATATTAAACCATCCCTGCATGCCTGGAATGAAGCCTACTTGGTCATGATGAATGATATCTTTGATGTTCTAGTAAGCTGTATTCTATGCATATGTGTGCAGTGTGTGAGCCACACCTAAAATCATGTTGAAGGCTCCTGGAATATTTGTTTATTAAATGATGTCTGTACTTTGCCTCTTAGAAACTTGAAAACATTCCTTCTCTTGGGATGCTTGTGATTTCACTAAGTCTCTGTTTTTGTTACTTTTTTTCATTGAAAAATAAAATTGTTCATATTACATTTCAATTGCTATCCCATCCCGTGCATCCTCCCATTCCTCCTTCCTCCCTCCTGCTTTCACCCCATTCTCCTTCCCTATGACTGTGACTGATGGGGACCTCCTCCCCTTTAATATGATGCTAGGGTATCAAGTTTCTTCTTCGTAGTCTGCTATCCTTCCTCCGAGTGCCATCAAGGGGACATGGCCAAATAAGGGGCACCAGAGATACTTTTTCTATGGTTGTGATGAAACACCATGGCCAAAGCAACTTATGAAAGCTAGTTTACTTGAGGATTACAGTTTTGGAGTGTGAGTACATGATGATTATAGTGATAAGTGTGACAGCAGACAGGCAGGCTTGTGTACTCTAGCTGTGATATTACATCTTAAGCCACAAACATATATATTTTATTTTATTTTAAAAAGAAATATTTACTAAAGTATTTATCTGGAAATATTAACCATTTTTCTTATATGGTGACATATTTTGCCATTTTGTGTAGATACATTACTGCTTATTTTTTATAAGTTTTTTAATTTTTATTTTCTTTATATCATACTTCTTTTTTTTAAAAAAAGTATTCTTCAGTAATTTACTACATGGTATATAGTGGATTTATGTTATATAACTCCCCCTGTTAATCTGCCCAACTCTCCCTATAATGCTCAATTTCTGCACATGGGTGTACTCTATCATACATTGGAGTTTGAGCAAAATAACATGGACAAAATCACTCAAGAAAACTGATTCTCCATTGCAGAGTGACAGCAACTATGAATAGGTTCTTACAGAGGAAGAAGCTTCTGTAACCTCTTCCCTCTCCATGTTTAAATGTTGATTATCTTACTCTCTTTTAGCTCTTGTTCAGGCCAGAACAGTCACGATGAGTTATGGAGAGCACAGCTTTACCAAGATCCAAAGGCTCTAATTTGCAGAAATTTTCCTGACCCTCTGCCTCCCCAAGGTTCATGGGTTATTTCATAGGATGGGACAGAAAGGGTGTGATATATGCATTCCATTTAAAGCTAAGTATTCCACATTTATTCCCTGCACTCTGACCTGTGGAGGTGTTCAATATGTCCCCATTCTCTGCATAATGAAGCATCTCTGCTGAGGGGCCAATGGTGAACTAGCCCGTGGTGTAAGGATACAGATGAAAAACAGACAGTAGATTAAAACCTATAAGCTATTGATTTATCCTTGCCTCCTCCTTAAAATTTTTTTCTCCATTATAGTCTATGTAATCCTTAAAATAATTCCATATCCATGTGATCATATATGAAAGCACAGGGAACATTGAACCTCTGTCATATGGTAGAAGTCTGTTTCCCTCTGTCTTCCACAAAGGTCCAATTTTACTTTCTTCTCATTCAACTGCACTCAAGCTGCATTTTCCTTCTTAACAGCATTTCCAAAACTTCATGTTCAATTTTTATCACTTTATTTTTTCTTTTTTAAAGAAATAATTTATTTACTTTTTATGTGCAGTAGTGTGAAGGTATCAGATCCTTTGGAACTGGAGTTACAGACAGGTGTGAGCCGCCATGTGGGTGCTGGGAATTGAACCTGGGTCCTCTGGAAGAGCAGACAGTGCTCCTAACCACTGAGCCATCTCTCCAGCCCAATTTTAAAAAGTCAATAAAAATCTTTGAATAAATGAAAATCTGCATCAGCTTAACATGTTATTTTATCTCTTGGTGGAATTTTCATCAAATGATTGTCTACTCGCTGTAGCTGGGGAGCCAATGGGAAACAAAATAAGGAGGACATCATAATATACCCACGTTAGAGAGAGTAGTAAGACTGAAAGACAGCTGCATGACCAAAGAACATACCAGAAGGAGTTCTCACTCACGACAGCTGGAACCATGGACTTCAGTACACAACAAGAAGGTTGCTGAACTAATTTCTGAGTGCTACTGTTTTTCCTTTTGCTTTTGTTTTCAGGTAGTTCATTTGGTCTGAGTCTAGAGAAGGCATTTTGTTTGTCCTAAAGTGTCTTTCAGCATTCTTTACTATTTACATATACTTGGGTAAAAAAGTCTATTGTATCTAGTGTGTTTCAGGAGTTTCCTGAAGCCTTTGAGTTGCCCAATGTCTGAACTAAGGGAAGCATAGCTTCCTTACAACATGGAATGTTTTGTCTCTCCTTAGAATGTTAAATGTTTTAAAGAGCTTCCTCCAAAGTGTTCATCTTATAAGCCAGAGACTTACCTAAAGCTTGCTTCTTATGTCGGATGAAACTGAGAAACACAATTGCCGAATTACTGTAAAGTATTACTACATTTATATAGCAGAGATTAAAATAAAAATAGTATTTATTTCTCTCTTACAACTGATATTGAGTACATCTAAATTTGAAGAAAGTATATTTAATATTTTGAGTACAAATAAAACTTTGGCATGGCTAATTTTGGTTAAAAATAACATACAAAATATAGAAATTATATATATCACCAAACACTGTAGGTGGTACATTTCAAATATATTTCTGCCAAAAGTAAAAGTTGTATATTTTGTTTTGTGGTATTAAAAGGGCAATAAAAGAAATATATCAAGTGTTCTTATAAGTATGATTATGAAAATAGACAATTTAAATCCTTTTACATAAATATAGCAGAAAATATTTTTATGTTAAAATAAAATATATTTAAGAACATAGATAATTTTTAAATGCTATATATGTATAACCTTAGTTTTTATTTGCCTCCAATAAAACTATGTCAGAGGCAAGAAGTTAAAATATTTATAGACATTTATTAGCATTAACTTGGTGAAATTTATTAACAGTGTTCTATATTGAATAAGATATACATTCAATATTTTAAGTAATTTATTAATTTTTCAGAAGCTAGTTTTCACCATAGCAACAAGTATCTCTAAAGATTGTAAATGTAATTATTTCAAGACCAAGGCAAGATACCTATAGAACTGACAACTTCTCTCTCTCTCTCTCTCTCTCTCTCTCTCTCTCTCTCTCTCTCTCTCTCTTCTCTCTCTCTCTCTCACACACACACACACACACATGTATTTCTGTATTTGTGTGTATGTGTCTATATATTCGTGTATCTGTACATGTGTGTATGAGTCTATATGTCTCTTTATATGTGTTTATGTGCATTCTTGTGTTGATTTGTGTGTGTAAATGTTTATGTGTTTGTAGAATGTGTGAATGTGTATGTCATTATTTTTGTGTATATGTGTGCTTGTGTGGTCGTATCTGAATTTGTGTGTGTGTCAGTGTGTCTATATGTGTATGTCTGTGTGTATATATGTGTATGTATGAGTCTGTAGGTATGTGTGCATGTTTGTCTGTGTATATGTGAGTCTTCATGTATAGGAATGTGAGTCTATATGTATATGTGCTTATATGTATGCCTGTGCCCATGTTTGTATGTGCATGATTGTATGTGTATATATATGTATGTGTATATGTGATTCTGTAAGTTTATGTACTGAATTGTATGTTTGTGATTCTTTATGTTTACATATTGAATTTGTATTTATGTGAGCATGTGTGTGTGTGTGTGTGTGTGTGTGTGTGTGTGTGTGTGTGTGTTTGTCAATTGCATGGAAGTTAACTTGCAGGAATCAGTTCTTTTCTTTCACCATGTATGTCCTGTGGAACAAACTCAGGTCACCAGGTTTGACACAAACTGCTATCTTGCTAAGCTTATTTGTTATAATTTATATGTAAATTAATTCACTTAGTATTGAAAATCATTAATTATAAAATGTGCCTATTGTAATATTTATATTCATTGTGTTAATTTCACCACTCAACAATACCAACAAAACTCAATCAAAATGAAAAAAAAAAAACCTGAGCATATTAGCCAAGAAGAGAGTCAATGTGACTCTCTTAGACACCATGTTGGCCACAGTCATTTGGATACAGTGCTTTAATTTTGTCTCAAGAATAATCTCATGTTGGGAAGCATGGTATGGATCCAAGACACTCACCTCATGTAGCCTAAAAAGTGGGGAAGAAAGAAGTGGAAGAGCTAGTGTTCCAGGATCATCTTCACGGCAGCATGCCCTTTGACCTAAGGTCTCCACCTACACCTTGCACCTTAACTATTTATCCTTTTCTCATTTGTGCCATCGGTAGATAGCCAGGGCTTCAACAGACATTTAAATCATGTTTAACAATATCTATAACATAACATAGTAATGATATTGTTAAACCTGAAAATTCTACTATAAAGTCAATGGACACATTTTTTTTTTACAGAAAGTAACAGAAATAAAATATAAGTGATTCATGGTATGAACAGAATTGGCCCCTTTGAAAATCACATGGAGATTATAATGAAGGGGTAAATGGCATCTCCAATGCAGAAGTACCTTCAGGCCTGTTGGCCAAGTATGGTTTGCTTTTGTATTTGCTATTATCTTGCTCTGTGTCCTTAAAGAACAGCAGATTTACACCAATTCCCTTTTTTATGTATAGAGTTTAATTGCTAATGTGTAGAAGTAATTATTTTGTTTTATTTTCAAAAACATCACAAGCATTTACTGAACTCATTTAGGCTTGAATGGAGACACTACGGTCTCACACAGTGTTCATGGGATCCAAATGCCCTAGATTTTACTTTGTGTATGTCAGTGTCTATGTATGTGTATTTGGGTCTGTATGTGTATATGTGTATGTATGTGAGTCCATATGTATGTGTGCATGTGTGTTTTGTTTGTGCCTATTTGTATGTGTATATGTGAGTCTTTATGTCTATGTATGCGAGTCTGTATGTATATGTACCTGTGTGCATGTTTGTATGTGCATGTTTTCATGTATCTGTGTATATATATGCATGTGTGTGTGTGTGTGATGTCATTCTGTGTTGAAATGTTACCTTTTTTTCCATATGTTTTCAAACCTGGCCTTAAAATACAAAGTAAAGTATATTTAATAACTGTTTTGATAAATGATTTTTAAAAACTATTGTTTAGAATAGTCTAACTTTCTATCAGTTTTAATAACTTTTCTTGTATTTATAAACACTAGCAGTTTCATAATGATTGGAAAATAATGTTGTGTTTTTGCCCAATTATCACTAAAAATTCTTGCAGGATTTTTTCCTAATTTTTCAAGTGTCATATATTATCATCAGTTGTAACTTGACACAAATCTAGTTATGTCTGAGAGGAATTTTCTCTGTCAGAGTGGATTCTTGTCATTTCTGTGGGACACTTATTCTTTGAGTGGTGACTAATGTAGGATGGGCCAGCCCACTGTGAGTGGTGCCATAGCTTAGTGCTTGGATTTTTGCTGTACAAAATGGAGTATGGGTGGGGTTCAATGGAAATTAGTTTTGAGGGACTGGAGGGAGGAGATACAGAAACTTATGTAATTCTATTTCAGCTTAAAACCATTTTTATGAAAGGAAAGCAAAGAAAGACAGCTGAGCAAGCCAGAGAGGCAAGAAAATAGGGAACATTTCTTCAAATTCGTGACTTGAGCTCCTCCCTTGGCTCCCATTCCTGATGGTTTGTAAAGTAAGAATTAAAAAATTCATCCGTTCCATCGCTAAGTAGCTTCAGGTCAGACTGTTTATCACATCAAGTGATACCAAACTAGAACACTAAGTATTTGTAAAATAGAATCTACTAAGTGTGGATGCTCTCGAGGTTAAACTTAGAAGATGTAATGTACAAATCTGCATTTGAAATTATCATTATTAACAGTATATCAAAGTGTATGTAAGTAATCTCATACCATAGTATCAAGTTTACAGGTTTAGCCATTGTCCTTGGATGTCACTAAATGAGTCCGTGCTTTTGTGTTTACCTATTTTCCAATGAAACATGGAATTATGTTTTTCTGATTACAGCATTACTAAAAACAAGAGACCCTTACATCCAGGCAACAGATACAGTTGGAAATTAAGTGTAGGCTTAGAACATAGAGTTGGATAGATGACTCTGTTTAGCATATTTCCTCTATCACTTTCAGTCTTTTATAAAAATTTCTCTCTGTCCTTTATTTAAATTCTAGCTAAATCTGTTAACTACAGAATGTTTTTTCTTATAATTTAGGCCTTTATTTTTGCTTTATTTGTTTTCAACATCGTGACTTGCTGCATGGTGGTTAGTTCCTTTTCTGGGGTTACATGCTTGGCATTAATCAGTGTAATAAACATCAAGAGTACAACAATAATGGGCAAGAATGCCTTATTTGCCAATTCTTTCATTAATCAGTCCTCTCATTTACTTAATATTTAACCCTGCTGAGCAGCCCAAGAAGCCAACATGCGTTGTTCTGTGGTCTTGAGATTTTTAAGGTCTCATATCACTCCCTTTGAAGAAACTTTCACTTTACTGCTGTCTATAATTATATGTATCAATAAGTAGGATGGGATCTAAAACTGTGCCAAATATAAATATTTCATAGGCGATGATGACAAAGTGATGTATCATGTGACAACTATATTTTCTCCTGCTATTTAAAAAATTGTGTACTCTTGAATTAGTTAGAATCTGGACCTCCAAATTTCCTGCAATTGTTTTGCTTTTAACCAAAAACTTATGTTTAAAGAATAAGTTATATGTTTTTATATCTCCCATCCACAAAAGATTGTACTATAGGTATATGACTGTTTACTGACCTTCAAATTAGTTACTTTTAAAAGAAATTTAATTTGTTGTTTTGTTTTATTTTGAGAGGCTCTTTCTGTACATAGACTAGGCTGTCTGTGAACTCATAAAGGTTTATCTGCCTCTGACTCCCTAATGCTGGAATTAAAGGACTATGCCACTATGCCTGGCAGATTTGTTCCTAAGACATTTTAATAAATTCAATCTCCATATAGCCATATTGTAAATCACTGTTATTAATGTAAAGTGTCACTCTTTGTATGATACATTATAGTTTCAGTAGGGCATTCACAGCAACTGACGAAAATGTTGCTTAGAAATGCAAAAGTACAGTTTGACATCTGAAAAATTAATTAAGATGAAGTCCATTCATATGCATATATATACATATATAGAGAACTTTTCTATTAATTTATTCTTGTTACATCTCAATGGTTATCTCATCCCTGTATCCTCCCATTCTTCCCTCCCTCCCATTTTCCCCTTATTCCCCTCCCCTATGACTGTTCCTGAGGGGGATTACCTCCCCCTGTATATGTTCATAGGGTATCAAGTCTCTTCTTGGTAACCTGCTGTCCTTCCTCTGAGTGCCACCAGGTCTCCCCCTCCAGGGGATATGGTCAAAGGTGAGGCACCAGAGTATGTGAGAAAGTCAGACCCCACTCTCCACTCAGCTGTGGAGAATGTCCTGTCCATTGGCTAGATCTGGGTAGAGGTTTAAAGTTTATCACCTGTATTGTCCTTGGATGGTGCCTTAGTTTGAGCGGGACCCCTGGGCCCAAATCTGCCAATCATAATGTTCTACTTGTAGGTTTCTAGGACCCTCTGGATCCTTCTACTTTGCTATTCTCCCATGCTTCTCTCATCTAGAGTCCCATTAGGATGTCTTCCCCTCTGTCCCAGCTTCCTGGTAAGTGAAGGCTTTCGTGGCACATGCCCCTTGGGCTAGTATGCAAATATAAGTGAGTATATACCATTTGAATCTTTCTGCTTCTGCATTAACTCACTCATTATGACCATTTCTAGCTCAATCCATTTATCCACAAATTTCAAGAATTCCTTGTTTTTTATAGCTGAGTAGTATTCCATAGTGTAGATGTACCACAGTTTCTTTATCCATTCTTCTACTGATGGACACTTAGGTTGTTTCCATGTTCTGGCTATTATGAATAAGGCTGCAATGAACATGGTTGAACAAATTTTCTCAACCTCCTTTGTCATCAGGGAAATGCAAATCAAAACAACTCTGAGATTCCATCTTACACCCATCAGAATGGCTAAGATAAAAAATTCAAGTGACACCACATGCTGGCGAGGATGTGGGGAGAGAGGAATACACCTTCATTGCTGGTGGGAATGCAAACTAGTACAGCCGCTTTGGAAGTCTATCTGGGGCTATCTTAGAAAAATGGGAATAGGGCTTCCTCAAGACCCAGCTATTCCACTCCTTAGAATAGAGAGAACTTTTTAACCCTTATAATACATGAAATTAAGGGCACAGATCTCAGACATGCAAAATGGCACATTTAGAAATGGAACATAGTTGCAAATCTGGAGTTCAAACTCCTTGAAACCATGTGAAGATGGTTTCACCCAACATGTACTGTGAAATGTGTACTTTATACAGATCATACTCAAATATGTGAGCACATACAGAGATACAGACACGCAGAGAGGCAGAATATAAACTATGTAAAATAAAATACAAAAATATTTTTATTATTTAATCATTTAATTCAATTTAATTTGAATATATTTCCCCCCTCTCCAACTTCTCCCATATATATTTTTACCTCCCTGTCTACCCATGTTCATTTTCTCTGTGTCATATTCTGTCTTTGCTGTAAACTACTGCAGTATAGTTTGTGTTGGCCAACTATTCCTGGGAATGGGGCCTGTCCTAAAATGCAGTTTATATACAGAACTCAGTGCTAAAGATAATTTCTTCTGCTCTACAAGCAACCTTTGAATGACTATAGCTACTCAATCAAGGATATTGTTGGGATTTTTGTATGATTTCAGTTTGTGCAGGTCTTGCTCCTGTTGTCACAGCCTTTATGTGTTTAAGTATCTTTCTTCTTGATTGTGACATGAAATATATTGAATATTTACTTCAACGTATGTGTACACACACACACACACACACACACACACACATTTTGAAGTCATCCACCAATCTTTCTGGAAAAATACCTGAACTTTGGAGACATTATGTGATATCAACTTCACATTAAGGGTTGAGCACTATTTTTTTGCATGTTGACTGATTGTGAGTTTTTGTGTTATTTGTCGTCTACTGGAAGATGAAATGTTCTTGGCAAATGGTAAGAGAAATGCTGAGCAATAGTTCATCAGGAGGCATTTTATTCTTATATCTACCGAGAAGAATATCACAGTATCAGGTATTTTCCTAGGTACCATGAGTTGCACATCTAGCCACATGATCTTAGCAATGTTGGATATGGTTCTATGCCACAGAATATGTCTTAAGTCCAATTAAAGAGGGATGCTTTACACCCACGATATTTATGCCACTATTGTACCATGGAATATATTTTGTCATGAAGGTTGCTATTATAGCTCTCAGTGTTCACAGCTGGTTAAGACTGACAATTACGTTTGGGCTCTGGTATCATGCAAATACCTTTCAATACCATGAAAGCTAACCAAGAAGGATGAAACTTCCAGGCCAGGACTCACTTGGGTTCTCTATATTTAGACTCGACCATGAGATGTCTTCAACAATCGGGCTTAGCTATAAATTTCTGGAGGCCAACCAAAAATAATGACAATACTCTGTAGTATGTGGGGTCCATATGGCCCATTACATAACAACTGAATATGAAATTACAGGCAAATTTATAACTATTAATACTTCAGCTGTGAGTTTAAATTGTGTTTGTATATAATTAAGTAGCATAATCTGTTTCTTCTCCTTTGTTCATTTAAGCTTGGATGTTTTTAAACCAAGTCATCAAAAAACTATTTCCAAGGGAATAAACTGCAACAATTGCAGAAAAATGTATTTTTTTTTTTGCCATTTAAAATGATACTGTTTTGTAAAGTACTGCAATAAGATGGACACTTTCTCCCCACACAATCAATTGAAAGTTCAGAGAGTTGTTTACTTGAATTCCACAGTGTTGCACAATGGCAAGTCTTCAAATATGTATTAAAATAATGATAAAGGCTTCAATCACTGGGCACAATCTCCTTAGAGCAATTCCCCTTAGTGGGTCATTACAGCAGATAATGGAAGTGTTTCTAATCTCTAGATACAATTGGGCTAAATGAAATTAGATTCTCAATTTCCTTCATATGAGAATATTTCATAATGCTGCCAGCATTTATTGAGCAATAAGCTGAGGGGTTGACATTGCACAAAGGAGTCAGATACATAGAGTGATCTCATCTCCTTAACACTGACTCCAGGAGGCTTGTTCCTTAGATTAAATATTTATGCAAACAGTAACTTCAAATATGGGCCAACCTATGTTGAAAGAGGGGAAGAATAACTCCCCGCTGAGGAATTTGCAATTTATATGAAAGACACATAGAAGGTTATGGAGAATGCCAGTCCATTCAGCAATCTTCAGGTAGTGGCTCTGCAAGGAGATCTCTGCAGCAGAGAAATCAACACATTATAGTTGATGGATGAAGAAACAGCAGCAAGCCAGTGTGTTCTTCATAATCTCTACAAAGCATGGTTACAGAAATCATGAACAACTGCAGTACTTTACATGGAAGAATAAATATCCTTTATACTTGCTGCAGTGTTACTAAAACAATGTTTTCTCGAGTTTTAAAAATCATCTTTAGTAAGTTTTGTACATTTGTATAATTAATGCTAGTCCTTTTTACTGTTCATTTCCATCTCTGATTTCACTGACTCTCCTGCTGCAGCCCTTCTCCTCAGTACCACCACAGGCTATGTTCTTTTTGTGCCTGATAAGTGACTTCAGTTAGGTGCATGAACAGCATGGGTCATGGGTTTAACCCCGACAGCCTGTAAAGGCCAGAAACACAGAACACGTCATGAGAGAAGGGTGAAGAGAGGCTTTGAGAGCCTAGTGAGAATAAATCATATCAAATATGAGAATGGAGATCAGGTCCTATGTGTGAAAATGTCTAAGCTAGCAGGGATATGAGAGAACAGGGAAAAGGAGAATAAGTGACTGGTGAGTAAGCAAAGCTATTATTTGAAAAGAGTTAAAATAGAGATATCCCACATGGATAGATAGTGGTCCTCCCAGAATCTACGGAATGCTAAACATAATACCAATGGCAAATGTTGCTTAGGGAGACATATGGTCGGGGTACAGGTCCTATTCTGTCAGAGGTCCAGGGGAGGGGAATAAGGCAGAACTAGGAGGGTAGGGAGAGTGGGAAGATCCAAGTGAGGGGATAACAATGGAGATGTAATCTGAATAAATTAAAACAACAATATTGGCTGTTTCCATTGCTATTTGTTATTCAGTAGAACTTAACACTGCGACAGTGTTGCTGCTGCGGAAGACATGACACATCTCAACTAGAGGGCATTCAGAACTGAAGCTGAAACTGAGACGTAATCTGTCACTGGTTAGCTTCGGTACTGCCAGGTAGAGACTGATAGGGAAGAGAGGCAGCCGAAATCTTACTCAACTGTAAATCAGGGAGTGACCTAAGTGACCTGCGAAGCATGATGTGCCGTCTGGTGCAATACAGGCATGACTGATATGAAGGGGAAAACTGCTTTTAGCTTTAGTTTCAGTTATTTAGTTTTAGTTCATATTTAGCAATTTAGTTTTAGTTTTTAGCTAATACAATTCACAAAATTGTCTATTGTTCAGGAATGATGTAACGTTTGAGGCATTCTATATGATACACCAATAATTTAAATCTATTTCCTCCAAGAGAAAAGATTATTTGAGAAAAAACACAAATCATTTTACATACTTCCTCAAGTGGATATACATTGTGATTATATAATATATTTAATTATGTATAATTATATATATATATAATTATTTAATTATATATAATTATATATAATTATAATATGTATAATATATATATATTTATAATATCTTGACCCTCCTGTCCACTGTCACATCAGCACTTCTTACCCTTTCTATCTCTAAAAATACTTTTTGTGCAATATCTTCATTTACTTTCTCAACCTCTTCTATCCCCAGTTTTAGGCCATGGCAATCATAATTATATGTTCTATTTCCATGTGACAAATGTTTTTATATTTCAATATTTGGCTGATAACACATAGTATTTAGTTTTTTTCCCAGTGTTAGGTTGTATTACTTAACATAGTGAGCCCCAGCTTCAACAGCAATCAATGATCAATATTGCTATGAACAGTAGGATTTCATTTGAACGTATGATCTATTTGTATTTCCTTGTAGATATGTAAAACATTGTTTATGGATTCATATACTAATAAAATATGGGTTCCTTTCTGACTTGTGAATATGCTGCATTAATTATGCAGGTTCAGTTGCCTCTGGGTATAACAGTAGTTCTCAACCTTCCTAATGTCGCAACTCTTTAACACAGTTCCTCTTCTTGTGGTGAGCCCCAATTATAAAATTATTTTGTTGCTATTTAATAACTGTAACTTTGCTACTGTTATAAATTTAATTTTTCTCTACTGTTTTAAAGTTTGTGGTTAGTATGAGACTTATGGGCTTTCTCCTTATTGCTCTCCCTCTGTAGTAGAATTGAAATCTTAATATAATTATATAAAGATATTTTGAATGTTTAAATTATCATAAAACTGAACACAGTTCAAAATAAATCTTTTAACATTCTGTAAACTGCAAAATCAATTTTATGCAAGAATATGCAAGTTTCATTTTGTTTTCAGTAAATGGTAATTTGTTTTAGTATACATAAATTAGTAATTCAAGTGAGATTCAGCTACCCTGTAATTCATAAGAAATTATTTTTATCCCTAGTGGAGCTTCTTAGTAAATGAAGTGAGTAACCATATAATCATATTGTTATCATAACCAGTGCTAGTTCTGAACAGATACAACTTGCCATATAATTACAGCATTAAAGTATAGGCAGATATTTATCAATGCACATTTACCTCTATTGGATTTCTCAGTCATCTCAATTATAATGTATAAGCAAGTCTGGGAATCAATAACATCATTTTGGAGGACATATCTTTGTGATACTATTTGACACCACAAACAAATCATCATATGTCAGCAACTCCTTAATTTAATTTTTTTGCTCTCTTTCTTTTTCTTGTTTTTCCCCTTATACCTTCCCTCACCCCAGTTTTTCCTCTTAGCTATTACCAGATAATCAATTTTTCACTATTATTATTACTATCTTTTCATACAAAGATGAAAAATAAAGAAACGCAGAAGGCACCCTCCAGTCCCTCAGCCACCACCACCTGCTTCTCGTTCCTTTAGTGTTTAAAAATCAGAATTTAAACTGACCCTAAATTTCTGTACTTAGAAGAAATACACACAAAGACAAAGAATGTTGGAGAAAAGGGACTTGTGTGTCTCTGTGGGTAACTAAGTGGCGTAGAAATGTAGGTGTGTGTGTGTGTGTGTGTGTGTGTGTGTGTGTGTGTGTGTGTGTGTGTACACATTTTATCTGTGTGCATGTGTCCATTTATATAAACTAACACTCCATTGACATGCACAGTTCATCCCTAATGCAATAAAACAGTATTCTTTCCCTTTGAAAATTACAAATTATCCTGCAGAGTTTTATTGACCTGCTCACCATGTGCTTAGCTCTTCACTGAGCTTATTTTCTTAGACTATAAAATTACAAAAACAGCCTGCATTGTCAATTTGAAGTTGTGTTATTTATGTCTATAGAATGTCTTAAGTTGCTAGTATTCTTTCATCATGTAAAAATTCATTACTGAAGTGTTGAGTTTCTGTTCCTCCTTTCCCTGAATAATCTCTAAGTGTTCTGCTAAATGCTCCTTGGCACACAGAGCAGACTATTACGCTTAAAAGGCCCTGCTCAGTTATGAATAGAGCTGGTGAGATTTATAGCTTTCTTTACTTAGCATCATTCTTTGCTCTTAAATGAGAAATATCCACTAGTTATAAACTTACACTTTATTTTAGAGGATTACATTTAACTTATTGAGAAATACTTAAAAGATGCTGGAATAAGTGTCCAGATATTTGATGACAGAAAATAGTCCTGAAGGTCAGATAATGACAAGTTATAGGACAAAACAAAACAAACAAACAAACAAAAAACCTCTGTTTTTTCTTTCCACAATATTTCAGATTTATTTTGCATTTATTTTGTAATGATTAATAATGGACATTAAAGGAAGCCAGACTTATAACCTAGGATTAAGAAGAATGTGTATGAACACTTTTATTTTCTACCTCTAGAAACAAGCAGTTTGTCAGTTGGGCTATAATTAAACAAGCAGGCATGTTGGGCTATAATTTAAAAAAACTATTAAAAGTTAATTTAGTAATGTTATTTCCCTTTTTTAAGCATAGGACATAGAAGATTCCATTCTTGGGACACCTGAGAAAATATAATGTGTTGTATATATTGAACACTGGATCTTTGTTTATTTTATTTTTTGTTTTTTATTTTTTTTTTACTACAAATGTATTTCAATGGATCTGAACTACCCCAATATTCTAAAACAGGTTCAACATGCACCACCTTCCCTTCTTCCCCAAACACGTAAACATTCAAAGCTACTCAGTAGCTATCCCATATCCAGTTATATCCCAAAATTTCCTCCTCAGTTTGAGAGATTGTATGTGTCAACAAAAGATAATGTTTAAATTCTGCATATTAACATTAGGCTTCCTCATAAGTTTTATGAAATACTGATCTGCCCTGCAATAAATACTTATCAGTATCAAGAAAAATGGGTTCTTTCTTAAGAACATAAATGCTAATAACAAGCTTAGATTTGAATTTGTCCTTTTTATTTTATTACAATAAAGTGTCATCTTAAAGTAAAAGAAGAAAGTACTCTTGCAGATAAAGTGCTCCAATTATTATGAATTTCAAGTGAAAGACATGGGTACAGTACAATTTTCTATTATTTTTAACTTGTTATTTAATTCCAATATATCAGAGTGCCTTATAAGATGTCATCAGATTTAGCATAACTGAGTATTTTAAATAACTATTATATCATTGGGTTTAATATCGCAATCGCATAGTATTCTACCTCAAGAACAGTGTCATTCTGTGGCCTGGCATTTGAATCATTTCATGAGCCCTTGCTGCAAGTGCCCTTGTTTGCTGTCTGATAATGTGCAGTAATAGGTCCAGATAAAGTAATTTGTGCCTAAGTGATAGGTAATGTATCTTCCTCTCATGTAGCATTTAACTTGATTAAAATGGACAGGTCAACATAAGGTATTTCAGGTGGGAATTTCAAGCACCATTGAGAGCTAATTGGGCAAGACAAAGCTTATACAGAAAAAAAAGCACATGGGGAAATCACAAAAATTGTAACTACCTGTTATGAAAATTGTATTTGTGCCACATTTGATACATCCTGGAGAATCCTGCTCACCTCTGTCCATCCTGGTTTTATTTTCTCCATTGCCTGTGAGTTTATTCCATTACAATGGAGCAAATCACAAAATAAAATTGTTCAATGTCTCATATAATTGATTTCTGTAGAGCATATACTTCAGAGGTGTGTGACTGCTGGAAAAAAAAGCTTTTGCAAAGGTGAAAGCAAGGCCAGCCCCTTCTACTTCATCATTTATGATAAAAATATACAAACAAATCACAATTATATGTAACGTCAAGGTCAACAATTGCATTGGTTAAAACCCTGAAAAGTAATGGCTTGTATCAGTGGAGAAACAACCTTAAATTGGAGTGACTGATCAGAAAACATTTGCTTTCATTTTAAAGCAATGTGTGCATGAAAAATACATATTTATTGTGAATATTATATCCACCTAGTGCCATTTTACAACCTCTGATGGATTAATTCAATTCAAGACATGTGCTGCCCTCTGAATAATATATAAAAATGTATAGGAAGACACCTGCTGATGTTATAAGGAAACTTTTAAATGTGTGTGAATAATAACTTTATAAAGCTTCTTTCTCTTACTTTTTCTGTCTCTCTTCCCCTCTATTTCTTTTGATTCTGTGTTGTTTATGAAAGACAGTTTTTATTGTAGATTTGCCTCTCTATCTAAACACATTTTGTATACTTATATGGTTCCATTGGTTATGAAATAACATACCTCCAGTAGTGAAAAAACAAATCAAACTTAACTGTATGGTTCATTTTAACACCTGGCTCATCTATTCACTCTGTAGGGTAAAGGATTAAATGTGCTGTGATTTACTTTTCTTCTTGATTATATGTCATTAGAGACAGTTAAGTACTTTCCTACACAATACTCATATGCTAGAATTATTCTTAATAAGATAACTTTGCCTATCAATGAACAAGATTATCTTAGATTTATAATGCATGACAATGTGTCTTATAAAAATAATATATTGTACCCAAGACCTTGTACCTGAAAAATTTGTGTGTCTTTCAACTTTGGTCAGACAGCCTTCTTATTGAAGAACTAATGCTCAGCATAGAGACCCAAGGACAAGAAGATCTCTCTGTGTTTTCAAGGAATGCCTGGCCTTGGGAACACAGTGAGTTCCAAGACAGCCAGGCAACACAGTGAGAGCCTGTCTCAAACAAGCAACAAACAAAACAAAGAAACATATAACTGTTCAAGGTACTGGCATTAAGTTCTGTGAGTTCTCAGCAAAGGACTATAGATAAAACATGTACATCACATATAACAGTGCTCATTCCAAAGGTCAGTAAACTTTGCAGAAAGGAGGGAAGAAAAAGGGCAAGAGCACAGAAAGAGGCTTTGGATGATGCTGTAAAATGCTGGCCCTGCATTTGGTGTATCTACTCCCTGTATGAACTCACGGCTTCTGTGTATACCCAAATATAACCTGCACAATATCCTTCCTAGTCTATTTCTGTTCTTTAATACCTCAAGAACTGAATGTGCTGTGTCTACCCTTCTGATCTGACTGTTAGACATCCCTCTTAGACACTGATCCATTTAAGACTTGACCATGTTTTACAAAGCATTGTTACTATGGTTATGCCATCAGATTTTGGTGTCAAGCAGCTACCTCTTGGAATATAGAAAATTCAAAATGAAAAGGATTTAAAAAGTCTTGACCTTGTTAGAATGTCCAAGAGAAAAATCAGTAGAGGATGCCAAGGTTTACCCAGTGAGAAACATGGAACAGAAGCAAACACAAGAATGAGAGGTACTGCTCTACCAGCCTGGGGAAAAAAGGGAGGTGCAAATAATCATCTTATCCTTTTTATTTTTGTCTTTTCTATATATTTGTACATTCCTTTAGTAGGTTCAGGTGCTGTATTAGCCTTGTTATAATATAAAGTATTACACAAGAAATTATCAAAGTTGAAGTTAATCAATTAATTAATTTGCATTGGAATATACGTGGTCTCATGTCTTGCATAGAATTATTTCTAAGCTACCATAATTTCTGTTGTCTTAAAAGAATTCCTTCTCTTAGAAGGACATATTGGTCACATTTGTCATTTTTCTGTTGGGATCATTATAGACCTTGATAACTTTTGATTGGCCCTTGATAAGATGGAATTTAGGCTTACCGTTGGTATCAGAGTTATCTGTACACAGCACATGACAGTATTTCCTGAAGCTTCTCTTATGATTCCCTCTGAGGCATACCATTTATTTGAGACTTTTATGCAGTTTTGTTACAATCAATTAAAATCTTTCCTTCCCACGTACCTATTCTGTGTTGATAATTATGCTTTCATCATAAGAACACTCGAAGCTGTTTCTTCTTACCTCTTTATGTCTATCACCTTGTCCCGGGATAAGCCACCTGCAGCTTACCTGGTAGAGTAGCTGATAATATGATGGGGTACATTCAGGATGTGCTTTACTGCTAACAAAATATCAAAATGTTTTGAAAAATATTCAATTCTGGGCCCCTTTTGTCCATAGTACTGACTACCTTCTAAACTATAACACTTTGTTTCTCATAACTTCCTGACTTCTATTGCTTGTTTGCTCTACCCTAGGGTAAGCTAACTTTGTAGGATATTATTCAGTGTGCTATAGATTTCTCATACATACTGAAGAAGTGCAGTTCATATTTGTAGGCATGGACTGATGTGTTTTACTTCCTTCTGACTATTGGATATCCTTAGTGGTTTCCTCTTTCCATAGAATATAGGTTCTTTTAAATTTTTCTCTCAAACAGCCTTCAGTTATGACTAACAAAATAGAAAGGATGTACCTTTAAATTGCCGAGGTATAGATGACTACCTCTGACTATTGCTCCCCTTGTGATGGAGAGCTGGCCAGGAGAGATGACTATGGAGATCAAAATTGTCAATTGCTAATACAAAAGGGATCTGTCTTTTTCTTTACTTTTTACCAGTGATTAACTGTCTTATTTGACAGTGAATTCTTATGGTAAGCAGCTCAGATACTTGCATTTTTGCTTTTGGTTGTGTTTGCTGGTATCTTGCTATGTAGCTGTAATTGGCTTGGAAGTATGAATCCCAGGCTAACTGTGAAGTTTAAGCGCTTCCCCTGACTTAGCCTCCCTTGTATTTTGATTAATGTTATGCACCTAACTACCCCATGCAAACCTTGCAAGTATAGTGAAGTACAACACATCCTTGACTTTAGATTCCAGTTCATTTTCGATGGAGTCAGCTTCAGGCTGGTAGTCCTGGGTTCTATCGTGGCAGCCGGGGATGGGGTGCTGCACAAACTGATTCAGCAACCAAGAACAATGCCTGCAGAGTACCTAGATACCCTGCTCAGAAGTAGCCAATGGACAGCTGATTCTCCAAGAAAGGGAGGGGAGAGGCAGACAGATGATAGAGGATAGATAGATAGATAGATAGATAGATAGATAGATAGATAGATAGATAGATAATAGATAGATGATAGATAGATTGCTCTGTAAATATAAGAAATTTAGACATTTTATATCTAGAATATAAAGAAACATACATACAAACACACACTCACCAAGAAAGAGAGACAGAGAGAGAGACAGAGAGAGAGAGAGAGAGAGAGAGAGAGAGAGAGAGAGAGAGAGAAAGACAGAGAGAGAGAGAGAGAGAGAGAGAGAGAGAGAGAGAGAGAGAGAGAGATGGAAAGAAACCAACATAATACTTGAAGATCAAACCAAAGGTAGGGAAATGGAGGGAGATATTTCCATGGAGTCTGAGTTTTCAAAAATGTTAACAGCAACTCTAGAAGGGACAAGTTGCAGAAGGGATTATCTCCATATGAGGAAAAACTAATAGTATGAGAAAATACTTCAATATTTAATATTGGTGTCAGTGAACCATTTCATTGTAATTTTTCCCAATACGAGTGAAGACACTTGTCAACCATAATTGTACTTATTCAACACACTGTATATGGTCTGTTTAAAACGTCCTTCAAATAATTATCAGGAATTACTCTTGGATGTTCAAAAGAAAAACACTTCTGGATTCTCATTTCCTTTTCTCCTCTACAGTAAGGTAAAAGAATACCACACAACTTAACTCAAAGACATATGTTATCGATGCAGTTTTAACCTGTTGTGCAAGTACACATCAGTCTGTATTGTTTGCAAGTTGCATGTTCATATGAGTCATTTATATCCACTTAAGTGTGGGTTAAATAATGACTCTTAAATTTATATGAGTTTGTTCGTTTTTTGTTTTTGTTGTTTGTTTTGGCTTGTATTCAATCCATTACATATTCCATGGAATCCTTCCAATCATGCATCTAACTCAGACCAAGATGTGTTTTTGTTTTTGAAATAAATTTATATGATTTGCCAATCCCAGATCTGTACTCTGAAAATTCAGATACCTTTTTATATTATTCAAATGAAACATACTTTTCAATTTGCCTCTGTGCACAACCCTACAGCATATTGATAGTAGGATTTAATATTGCATCATATTTCCATGAGGTATTTATTGTTATTTCAACACAGAATTAAATGTTTTATAGTGTAATGTATATATAGTAACCATATATAATGGCTATATGTAGCGTTGTTTTTTAATGGTTTCTTTTGATTTGTGTATATGTGCACATGTATACTATGTGCACCAGGGTGCCCACTATACCCAGACAATAATGTTGTATACCCTGCCCTAGAGTTACAAGCAGCGGGGAGGTACTAGCATGGCTGCTAAGAAGGGAATTCAATCCTCTGGAAGAGCAACGAGCACTCTTGACTGCTAGCTCATTTCTCCAGATCTGATATTATTATTACTATTATTATTGCTGTTGTTGACATTGTTATATAAAAATTATGTTGAAAAAATACTTCAAAAAAGAAAAAATACTACAGAGTATTCTTATGATTTATTTCCAGTTTTTATTCTGTAATTCTGTATCTTACAGATAGTCTTTCCCCCAGATACCATGTATATGTCATAGAGAGGAAATATCTATTCCTGTAAGCCACAGCTAATAGGCAAGTTTGAGAAACCAAATAACTATAGTGCAGGACTGGGATTGTTTGTCCATTTTGTTTTACTGGGCTTCTGAGTCCCTTGAATCAATGTTTTTTTATGAATTGTACAGAGCAGGCACATCAAGGTCAGTCACTTCCCACTCACTCAGGAAAGCCGCACAGCTAGCATAATAGCTGAAGCATTTCATGCTCCACAGAGCACATTTGGATCCGAGAATATTGTTATACACAGAGGTCAAGGACAGCATAATGATACCCTTTGATTTGCTTTTGGATGTATCTCATCTCAGTTAAACTTTTCTTTGACGTGTCACATTGATGTAAGACTATGACCTCCGGACCCTTGTCTTCCTGTTTACTTCCCACCTTCAGAACATGCACACACACACACAAATTCACATACATAAAACACAACACATAGACACATGTACAAACACACAAACACAGAAACAGACTTTCATACAGTCACATGAAGTTATCATGCCCCATTTCTCTTTTCAATGTTTCTCTCAACCTATAAAAACACCTCACCACTTTTTTTTTTTAATCAGAAACTTGAAAACCAGAACCCACAAGAAGTCCTGGGTTTCAAAATGAGTATCACTCATCTAAGCCACAAGGAAGGATAATTGCAGTGTCTTCTAAGTTGGTATAAACTTCCTTCCAAGGTTTCTGTGTTTCTAGAATTTTCCCTTTTTATTAAGCATAGATATGTTTCTCATAAAATATAATCTGATACCGTTTTCCCTCACTACCTCTCAGCTCTTCCCCACCTCCTCTCTCATCTGGAACCAATTCCTTTCTGTCTCTCATTAGAGAACAACAGGTTTCTAAGCAATAGCAACAAAACACAACAAAATGAAATATATTAAGACAAAACAAAAACCATCACATCAAACTTGGACAAGACAAAGCAACGGAAAAATAAAAGACCAAGAGTCAGAGACTCATTTACTAACGCGGGAATCCAAGAAGAGTACTAAACTGAGTGTTGTAGTACAGGTGCAGAGCCGACCCACGCGCAGGTCTGTATAGGCCCTGTGATGCTGTTTCCTTTCTCTGAGTTCATGCAAGCTTTGTCCAGGTGTTTTAGAGGACTGGCTTCTCTTAGTGTCCTCTGTGCTCTCCATTTCTTCTACCTCTTCTTCAGCAGGATTTCCTGACCTCTGAGGGGAGAGATTTGATGGAAACCTTTTGTTCAGAGCTTTGTGATCCAAGGTTTCTTTCTGTGTGTTATGTCTGGCTGTCGTTCTTAGTATGTGTTATCTTCTGGTACAAGAAGGAACCTTTCTGATGATGACTGAGTAAGGCACTGATGCCTGAGTATAGCAGAATATTGTGAGTGGCCTTTTTATTGCTACTTTTTCTTTTTAGACTGTAATATTTGGTTATAGCATACGTCTCTAGGCAATCTAGTTTCTGGTTCTTGGTCACCCAAGGACTGTTATTTATGTGATTTATCTCATGAAGTAAGTATTAAATCAAATCAGACATTGGTTGCTTACTATGAAACGTTTTATACCACCAGGGTCCTAGCATATTTTATATGCAGATTGTAAATCCAAGGATTTGTTGCTGGGTGGTGTTTACATTTCTCCTTTGGTTGCCTGCAGAGGATCTTTCCATGTCACAGACACTAGAACATGAGGATGAAGATTCCATGTAAGCAATAGCTCGGTTGCTTTATGTTCAATTAGTCCTGTGGGTGTTGTGTTCATCGATGGGAGAGCTTGCTGTCAGTTTGTGGAGAGCAACCTATTGTCTTGGCAACATCCTGGGTTATTGGGGCTTTCCGTGGGACCCTTTTGGCCAATGACTCATTTGGATGAAACCCAGATTTCTTTGTTGAAAAGAGTGGTTCTCTTTGCCTCATTATTAAGAAAGCATTAAAATTCCCTTCATGTTCTGTAGGAAGTTTTCAGTACACTATGCTTCCATAGTGCCCCTCAAATGCCCTTCGACTCTAACTGCCTCTCCCCTCATTCCCTCTCTCAATCCCATCTCCTCTGCCTTTTCCAATCTGATCACTCTTTTGTCACCAACCCCCTACCCCCCTCACCAACACACACATATACTCTAATAGTCCCATACACACTGTTATATTTCCCCATCCTGATAGATCCATGTTCCTAGTCACTTCCTCTATGCCTAACGTCTGTGTGTCTGTGCATGTACTCCATATCATACACAGACATAAAACCTGTTCTGGACTCAATCCCCACCAGTAATCTGATAGGTAACTTGTAGATCATGTAGCTACTTTGAGGACAGATTGTGATAAAGCTTTGTGACAAGTATAATGCTTTTAGAGGAAAATAACAAGTCCATCAAGTTTATTGTATTGTTTAGCCATCCAAATCGATGGCCACTTTTACATATCTCTGGCATTTTATCCACAATGCTATCGAAATACATAATAAATCTTTTGAAAGCGGTTTTATTTTCTGTTACCTACTTAATCTTCAGATTAAGCAGAAGTGTCTCTGGCTGTGGTACAAAGTTTTACAGACAATGGATTGAAATACTTGAAAATAGGACTGCAGTTTACTTCATAAAACATAAAAGTTGTTCAAATTAATATACATTGTAGAATGTTCAACCCAGTGGAATAGTTTTCTAGAAAGAATATAACAGCAAAATTTAATAAAAATTAAATATTATATCTTTGTGGAACTTCCATGCCATTGTTATATGAGCTCAATTGAGTCATAAGTAAATGGCTATACAGCTTTCATTTGAAGTATCAATTGTGCTGCAATATGAACTGTCACCATGCACTAGTGAAAAGCGTAATAATACAATTACACTCAGGTTGTATCATCTTTCCTTGGTTGTTTACTCTCACGTATCACATTCCTATAGAGAGGTATTTGGATGCTGGACACAATGACTGTTACAGAGGTAGAAGACACTGGCGTTCTCTTACATGAATGTAACATTTTTCATTGTTATGCTATAATTCTTGTGATTCAAAGTATGTCTTGTTTTTGAAGCCGGGGAGGATGAGTACATCTTCCTTCTTTCCTTTTTTCATGTGTTGAAGTATCATTTGCTGAACTCTGACAAGTTTCATATATTATGCCACTATGTATGAAAGAGTGCTGGCAAATTAAGTGTGGGACAGAACTTCACAATATCAACAGGAAAGCAAACAAAGTGGGAACCGTTATATGACAAGTATGATTTCTGACTGCTCAGCTTCATCAGGAAGGCTTATGCTGTACTTGTTATGATGAGAAATCTTATGCATGTGTTCTAGACAGAGACCTTCATATTCACCAAGAGAATTGCCAAGCTGGCCTGTTCAAACACTCTCTTATAATTTAATTTATCTCTGCATAGTAAGAGCACTGATAAAATTTTTTACAAGATGTCTTCTGCTGGCTTCATCTAGACAGTTAATAACTTACATGTCTAAGTGGTGCTAGTTGAAATAAATTTGGATTGAGTGTGGAACTTGGGCTAGCTGCCTCTTCAAGATATTTTAGTTTTAATTAAATGTCACACTCAAAATAAGTGATGGGTGACCTGCTTCTGGTCTCCTAAAGGACTTAGAACATAAAACTATGGAAGTGGAGATTGTCCATAAAACAGCCCACATACTAACTAATGCTGTTCTATAGATCCTTTTACTTTAATTTAATATGATTTGTTTAGAAATGAGTTCTTAAAATATATATCATGGACAAGGTGTTAAGTATGTCTCATAGGGAGGGATTTGTGACTTATCAACACACCTTGGGTAGCCTAAATATAAATAAGGACTTATGAACTTGTATTAACACAGTCTAACACACTGATAATCACATTTCAGTGTACACCTGGACGAATGGAGAATCCTGTTACGATGCAAATTCTGATTTAGTTATTTAGAAATGGAATATAAAAATCTACAAAACCGAAATGGTTCTGGTTCAGGTCTGCATTATTCGTATAGGAAACAATTTTTTGAGCAAGGTTGGCTAAATGTTCCTGCTATTGATACACAGGGAATCCTAATCCTTGCAGTAGCTACGTTAAGTTTTCCAAAATGCAAGCAAAATAAATAAACAAAATATGCACATAAGGTAAACCAATAAAAAAAAATTAAACATGGGCTCAGAAACAATACCACCCAAAATCTCTAGGTGCTTCTGATTAAGCTGTGTTTGAGTATTACATTCTATATGATGAGGAATCATGGTAAGGGCTACATAAATATAGTACTGCTCTTTGGGATGCGTAGGAAGGAGGAATATGTTGGGTTTGATATACTAGGTAAGATAGTGGCCATTTGTCTTATTTGAAATGTGTTAGCAGAGGATTTTCAGGAGATATTAAGAACACCTCTTACTTTTGAGAGCAGAGAATGAGAGGCAGACAACACACTTGTCAAATGTTGGCTGTCAGGTTCCAAAAAAAAAAAAAAAAGGAATTTAAAGGTAGGCTCTTAAGGGTGCAGCAATGGTCTGCATGACCAGGCAGTAATCAGAAAATCTATACTTGCACTCAAAGACTCACTCAACCAAAGGGAATTAGTGCCTGGCCTTAAAAACCTAAATAACTACTTGAGGCCAGTGAAGTCATGGATCAAGTAAGAGATCTTACAACCACTTCTTGACTAAAGAAAATAATCCCTAACTACATTAGAAATATTTTTCCTTATGCCCAGAGATAAGTGTAGTCCTCACGCCCTCATCAAGGAAACTTCTCTTACAACTGAGAGAGACTATCATATAAATTCACAGTGAATCAAGTAATGGAGCCCAATAACAATTCATATATACATAAAACAACTGCTGTCTCTAAGTATCAGAGAACATTGGGGCAGAGGACACAGAATGATTGTAAAGTCAGAGGATCAGGAAGTTACATGAGACTGTGTTTTATAGGGATGTTAGAAGCTACACCCATAATGCCTCAGTAACATGACTGTTTGAACATGAATTGAAAAAGGAAGATGACGACAGATAGGCTTACATGGATAGTGAAAATCATCCAAAGCCTCATCACTCCACAAAAATCAATAAGGTACTAAGGAATGCTAAGAGTGGTTGAAATAGTCTTCTTCAAGGAAAAACATACCAACTGGTCATGCATTAAAAAGTGGTTAGCCCTCAAGCATACATACAACTAACATTACACAGAATAAACTGGCTGTACTTAGGGTTATATATGCATGCATTTAACTTTATGATACTATATATCTATATAATAACAATTGATGAAAAAGGGGCTATGAATTTTAAAGAGGACAAAGGATGTATATATAGTAAGGTGTTAAAGGAGGAAAGGGAACGGAAATGATGTAATTATCTTGTAATAAATAATGAATAACTTAAATGGGCTTTACATGTTAATTTGAAGAAATATAATCTTTCAAAATATAGCATTATAATTACCTCTCTACTTCTCTTTTATTTTTTCCTCTGCTTCTGTTTTTGTTTTTCTCCATTTAAAACAAGGGGAAAAAGTAGTAGACACATGAAAACTGGGTTCTGAACATTTACTATGGGTAAATGACCCTGAGCTCAGCAGTATAGAAGGAACCTTTGGTGAAGTAGCTACAAGCACAAATCCTAGGCTCGTGAGGCAGGGTTCAGTTGTTATTTCTCCATGTGATATCTGAGTACCCACAACAGCATCCTTTACCATTGTTTATTCATAACAAGGTTATTTGATGAATAATATTCTGTATGAACATTTGACCATTTTTGACAATTTGGTTTCCAGTTGATAGCATTATTTCAGAAGATTTTGGAATCTCATGGGAAGAAGTGAATTATTTGGGTAGAGAGTTGTCATTTTAAAACAGACACAACTTCCTACCTAGTGCCTTATTTTTAAAATATTTTTTCATCCAAATGTAATTATTTGCTGATATAATTTATTTATAAGGGCATTTTTAAGTTATAGCATTTTAGACTTGTTTTGAAGATAGAATATTGTTAGATATTTGGAGTTAAAAAAAACTAAAGGAAAAGAAAAAGAAAATGAGCCAAAATATAGAAGTAGGAAAATATACCTCAGCAGATGGATAGTGAAAAACAATCAATAGTGACTACAGGTACAGAAAAAATGAAGAGGTGTAATCAATAATTTACAAGACAAGCTTAAACAAGAACTGTACTGTTAGACAAAATAAATACGCTTTACAAAGTCAGAGTAGCAAATTAGTTTGAATATACTTTTTAAAGTGCTTCACATAGTACCCAGAGAGGTATTTAAAAATAAAATAGACTGATGGTGCAACAGTTATAAAACATGTTTAAGGTAATTAAATGTCTTTACCTAAAATTATTGAACTTCTTTTTTCTACATACATGAGAATTTTTAGTAGTACCATTTCTAATGGAGAAATCTAGAAAACTGAACAGTGACCAAATTTTGGTCTAAGTGGGACTGGGCTCAAATTACTTATAGATAATTGAAATAAGTGATTAGATTCACCATTAACTGAAAGTCAGTAAAAAAGACAAAACTAAATAGTTGACATGAAATAAATTAGATCTAAAGGGAAAAAGCAAAAGTAGAAAGAAAAGAAAATGATGAACAGACTTGTTTTCATTGTCCTTCAACTGTATGACTTCTTCCTATCTCTTTTGCTTTAATCTATACCTAAATCTTCTAAAATTCATTACATTTTTGTCGCCTTGCTCAGATATATGAGTCTCAGTAACTTGCTGCATCTTCTTAGATTCAAGTTTCTTTTAAAGGGCAGTTCAAAGGAAGGCTTATCATCCAAAGTTATGGAACCAAGGAAATATATTTTAAATGAAAATTTAATACATATTTTATATAATAATAATTTTGTTATAATTTTATTTACATTTAATTTACCCAAAACATTACATCTAATACAGACAGACAGACAGACAGACAGACAGACAGACAGACAGACACACACACAGTACTTGACTGAAGATATTAATAAAAGAAAAATATAACCTTGAAGGGTTAAAGAAGCTATACAATGTATCATGGCAAGGAAAGATCAGCAGCAAGGATTTGTGGGATCTGATCATTTGACCTCCTTTGAAAAAGAAAACAGACAAGAAGTGGGTGCACGCTACAATTTTATACTGTCCATACAGAGAGACTTGCTTTTATCAATAAGGCTCTACTTTCTAGTCCCACAATCTTCCACATCAGCACTTAATATTGGAGGCCCTTTTTTTCAAACATTGGGTCATAAAGAGGACCTTTCACACTTAAACCGCAACACGCAACCTCCGGCCTACATAGAGTCACGGCCCTTTCATAACACAAATTGAACATTGTTCATCATTAAATCTTCCCATAGTCTTTAACCATCTCAATTCTGTCCAAATGCCCAAAGTCTCTTCTGAGCCTCTGAGGAATCCCTTAAGCATAAACACATAAAAACCTTAGGGCAGTATCTTTATTGGCTTCTGTATGTCTTTAAACCTTCTTTAATATTTGTGTTTGATGAGGGAATGCTTGTTCTGACATTTTCAGTTTACACTCTCTCCTTTCAAATGAATTTTCAGTTTACTATTTGGAGCCTCATATTCATTTGATTGTCCTTTTCTGAGGTCTTTATGACTTTTCCAGTTTAGACTTAATCTAGTCAACTATTATCTCTGATTTCTGGACACATCTTGTTTAAGACTTAAAATAGTTCATTCTTCTTTCTTCCACAAGCTAAATTTTTGTCATATGTTCCCATGGGTTTCTCTTTCTTTCCTTATTAGAAGATCATAAGTAGTAAGTAGTAGCCATGCCATGCCGTGACTGAATGCTGTGTTGTCTTTAAATTTTATTTGTATTTTCCTGCAGAATTTATCTACCAATTTTCAATTTAGTGTCATGTAACATTCACAGCATAGGCATAGTAAAGTTAGATTTTTAAATGAGTATTATACAAAATGTCTCTAGGCAAGTTCTCAATATAGTACTTGTTGCCTTCCAAGGGCTTATAGCCAGGCCAATATTGTCATCATATTTCAGCATATTAAATTCTGAATTTCTCATCAAAATTGATCATTTAGTCTTAATTACAATTGTTTAGGAGTTCTTCAGCATAAAGCTTCAAGGTGTAGCCATGATTATAAGTTTATTCAAGTCATTCTAACATTTGGTTTCTTTTATAAATCATTTAAGAGCTATGCTGTTTAAGATTTTGAAATTATAATGTAAAATATTATATGCCCTCCTTTTCTTCCCTCCAAGTGTCCCATGGACCCCAGGTTTCTTGCCTTCAAATTCATATCCCCTTTTATTCTAATTTTATATATAACTAGATATATAAAAACAACCTGTTCAGTCTATACGTTTCTTTAATGAATGCATGTTTAGTGCTGACCATTTGAAATTGGATAATTAGTAGCTATTCTCTTCCTTGGTGAAGGCGCTCTGCTCTCAGAATTCTGTAACATTGAGTCTGCTCCCATATTAACATGCTTATTTGTTCTGACCTTGTTCAGGTCATGTATAGGTATGCAATCATAGCTGTAACTTCTGACATTTCTCGGAAGGCACAAACACATAGAAAATGTCCCGTTCTTCTGACTCTTATGATCTTTCTTTCCCCCTCCACTCGATTAGTTCTGAACCTGAGGTAGTGGAGTCGTGTTGTAGATCTGTGTGTTGGGATCCAGTTTCACAACTCTGCATAGTGGTATGTAATGGCTGGCATGGTGAACATGTAAGGTTCATTGATGAAGCAGGGGAATGAAACTTAACTGTGGGTGTACCGTTAAATACACAGCGTATAGAGACCAGGAAGCCCTGGGCTGAAATAGAACTGGAAGCTTCTTCCTTGAGGATTAACTTTCATGATACGAGAAGACACAATACAATCTTCCCAAAGGGGGAAATAACCCCAACCAGATCGGATGGCTATGAACTGCTACAACCAACATGGCACAATATCTTTAAGAATTGCCACAGAACCGTGTGCCTGAACACAGATGGGCTGAGGTCTAGTGGCCGCATGACGTATGGATAAAGCCCAACACCTGGCACCAGAGACATGATTCAGGTTTTTGTCCCATAAGAGGGCCTAGAGTCCAAGCAATGCAGACCAATCAAAGAAGAGTGAGAATAGGTGCAAAGTGGGGCTTACGTTCCTGGCCCAGCTAGGAGATGAGGTGGAGCAACAGGGAAGAGCCATGGAGAGCAGAGCCACATCCATTTTTAAGGTGGTCTCTTCAGTCAGCCACTTAATAGGCATTTATTGAACTGCTCTTGTTATGACGCAGTGTGTTGCTCTGGTGTACGGTCATCATTTACTCAAGCACACTCTGGGAAACAACATGCCATCAGGTAACACACGATGATGCAAAGTCATAGAGTTCATGTATAAGACCCGAGGCTCCATTGGCTCATCTACTGTAGCTTATGCTTGGAGCCTAGGATGAACAAAATAGAAAGAGATTGAACCCAGCTCTGGAGAAGTAAAGCTTCAGCTGAGCGGTAATTACAAGCTGTAGGGTGCTGCTGCTGCTGGGCTCAGGCACCGTATGGTCTGTGACGGTTGTTTTAAATGTAAGCTTGGCAACCGAGAAATTGTCTGGATCAAGCTGACCTATGGGCGGGTGCATCTGCTGGAGATTATTTTGGGTTCCTTCACTGATTTAGGGGCACCTAGCCCAAATGTAAGCATCACTTCCTGTTAGGAGACCAGGACGTTTTTAAAAGAACACGGAAGAAGGAAGCTTATTTGATCCCTAGTCTCCACCCCGCCCCTGCTTGTCCTTCTTTCTGGCCAATTAAATTAAGTTACCCTGTTGTTGCTTCTGACACCCTCACTGATATCTGAACTAACATTTCCCATGTGGACTAAGGGCTTGTGGCTCTCCAGGAGACCTCCAGGTCTTCGTTGTAGGATCAGATCGGGTGAGGCACCTAACATCATGGACTGAGCCACTCCTGGCTTTCAGGCCCCTCAGTGTGAGACAGCTGTTGTCAGACTACTTCCACCATGTTGCGTAGGCCGATTTAACAAATCCTTTTTAAATGAGAGAGAGAGAAAAAAAGGAGCGCGTATGAAGCACAGGAACCTTGCTGTAACAAATGCCTCTTTAATTGGATTTAAGGGCACTCAAAAAGAGCTAAAATATTCCTGTAACCGAAGTACTCAGGAGGACTGAAGCCACAGATTCTGCTAAACCAGCATAAGCCAACTCTATATTCACATGTCCATTTTGATGTCTTACTCTCCCTGCCCTATTCTCCTGTCACACTTTCCACTGAGAGATATGTTCCCAGAAATATTTGAGGGTTGCTTACTGATGATCATCTTTCTTCTGGAACCTCTTCCATGCTGATGAAAGGTATACTGGCTGCCTAAGATGACCTGAAGAATTGTCTACCTAATTCATTCATCTGGTCAAGAGGAAGTTTTTGTTTTGAATCAAAAAAGATTGCTAGACACCTTACAACATGGGAGGGAGGGAGGAATGGGAGGATACAAGGGATGGGATAACAACTGAGATGTAACATGAATAAATTAACAAAATATATTAAAAAACAACATAAGTTGAAAATGAAACTGTTTTTTGTTTTGAAAGAGAGCAATTATACAAGATTAATATAAAAGATGTAGGCAAGGTTAGCTTGATAATAATCTGGAAAAGTATTGTCATTCTTATCATCTTTTATATAATGTCATCCTGAAGATCTGATCCTGTGGACTGATACAAAACATAGCTACATCTCTGACTCAAGGAACACAAGAGACAAGGAAGCAGAAATACTGTCAGATCAAGAATACCAGGGCATCTTCTGGGAAACAGTCTCTTCTAGAAATGACTTCATAAACTGGAGCAATGGCAAAGGCAGTGGACATATTAAGGTGGAGGGTGAAATTTTTAGTGGGGTACAAAGAACCACGGACAACCAATGACTTCTAAGAGAGGAAGAATTATCCTCCAAATTAAACTTTCAATGCCAGGAATGGGCTACATTTAATTATATTGTTGTCAGAAGGGTTTCCTGTGGCTATTGGCTTCTCTCCAAAATCTGATGGTAAGGTCCTATTGCTGAAGAAAATATTTGCACATCTCACAGAAACAGAGAAGTTGAGCTGTTGCCTAACTTGAGCCTTCACCTGTAATGACTACTGACTGATGTTCATTGTAATATAAAATACTGTGCATGATAGGAAAAAGAAAAGGGTGACCACTAGTACATCTACAAAACCTGTGATCTGCAATGGTGAGCTGCCTGGATGAAACACTGTTGAGTGTCACAATTGTTGTGGGAATAGCCAACTACTATCTGACTGGAATTATGGCCCACTCTGTGAAAGGGAATTCATGCCTGGCACTTTTCAGATGACCGAGAACCTGAGGCTAGTTAGGCCATGGGCTTGTGGGATAACCAAATATTGTTCTGTTAAAGGAACATAACAATAAAATGACTTTTAATGACATTCGGTTATACACATAGATCAGTGTATCTCAGCCGTAATCAGAGAAGACTCCTTTTGCAGTCAACAGTACTAATACAGAAATGTCTAGCCTGACAGTCTAAAGAGGGAGAGACTTTGAAACAGGTCTTCTAAAATGGAAAGCTTTTTAAGGGACTGGAGATTCAGGGAACGCTACAGAAGAGGAGGAAGAAAGATTGTAAGACTCACAGGGAGTGGATGACACTGACAAAGCTGTCTACCAAACTCAATAGGACTCATGTACATATGAACAAACACACTGGCAAGAATGCACGTGCCTGCACAGATTCAAACACGAGAGGGCAGTCCCAACACTGAGAGGAAGAAGTGGAAAAGATCTTGTACCCCAGAGTGGTGGCACTCAGAGGAAGGACAGCAGGCTACCAAGAAGAAACTTGATACCCTATGAGCATATACAGGGGGAGGTAATCCCCCTCAGTCACAGTCATAGGGGAGGGGAATAAGGGGAAAATGGGAGGGAGGGAGGAATGGGAGGATACAAGGGAGGGGATAACCATTGAGATGTAATATGAATAAATTAATAAAGAAATTAAATTTAAAAAAAGGAAACTCTCCAATTTACAACTGCTTGCAAAAGAAAATTTAGTTTTCTTCATTGGTGTCACCCTGGATATAAAAACAACACTTAAGGATAGGTCCCATAACAGCACTAGATGACCACCACAAAATGCACTCAGTTATCATTTTTACATTTTTTTCTCATATTGCTTAGTTTGGGAATTTTTTCGCTTCTAGGCCTTTTCTTGTCCATCTCATTCCTTTTTATTTATTTATATTTTTGTTTTTTTTGAGACAGAGTCTCTGTGTAGAGTTGGCTGTCCTGAAACTTACTCTGTAGACAAGGCTGACCTTGAACTCACAGATCTTCCTGCTTCTGCCTCCTAAGTGTTGGGATTAAAGGCACGCACCACCACCATCCTGTTTGCTTGTTTTTCCTGATTTCTGATTTTGTGTTTTTATGAGAGGTGTGTGTGTGTGTGTGTGTGTGTGTGTGTGTGTGTGTGTATGTGTGTAATTCTTGTATATTTTGTTTTATTTTATTTTGCTCTTTCTTTCTTGGTTTGTTTTCTCAAGAGAGAAAGAATGCTTTACATAGATGGTAAGGTGGGAGAACAAGTAAATATGGGGAAAGGGATTAGATTATTTTATATAAGTTTTCAAAAAATAAATAAAATAGCTTTTTGATTTAACTTTTAATTTGGACAGAGTTAAAACTTGAAAATCCTTTTCTCAAAGAACACAAACAGCTGTATATTTTTAATTTCAATATATTTATGAGTTAAAATATGTCTTACATAGATTTGTATTAGTTTTATGTATTTAAAAATATATATAGCTATTTTATTACATAGAATTTAGGCTCACCTGAGTTCTGAATACTACCACTTGTTGGAATTATACTTTTATGTTTCTTTTGTGAAAAGGAAATTTAACCTAATGGTTTTGAAAAATATACATATCTTTCCTCTTAAATGTCTCACTCTAAAGGAAAATCTTAAATATATCAAGCTTATTTTAAGACTGTAGCTAGCTTTTAAGAGGGCAACATAAAAAGTATTTTAACGTAATTCTTTTAGAAATCTTTTGCTCTAAAAATTATTTTATAACTTAGATTCTGTCTGTTATAGTTGACTATTAAACCATATTTTTAAGATGGAATACCTATCAAAAATCTATATATAAACTTTAAATTTCATACCTTACTTAATCTTGTGTTTTATGACTTGAATGGTGTTTTCTATAAATAAGTTGCATCTAAAGATTCAATGCAATATTTATAAGCCTCCAAAATTCCATCTTAATTAATTCAAAGAAGTGAAGAATACCTAAGTTTATAAAAATTATGCATGTATTTTAATATAACTCAAACACGCACGCACACACACACACACACACACACACACACACACACACACACACACACTTATACCTTACACTTTAAATTGTGGAAGGGGAAGATGGAAAAAGGAAGAAAATTGCAAGGGTTTACAATTTGGATGTAAAGTGAGTAAATTATAATTTAAAAATTGAAAAAAAAGGAGAATAAAACTAAAAACATCTTGCTTATTAAAAATAAGAAATGTACTTCTGTGCACAAAAATACAAAAGTGAAATTAATGAAATAACCAGAGGTTTTTTTCTTACTCCATTATTTGATGCGTTGTCATATTTGAAGCAGATCTGGGTATCTTCTTCAGTCTCTGAGACTAATCGACTGGCTGCATAGTGGAAAGGCCTTTCCAATGGTGTTTAAAACTATAGTCACAATATTTGGTTCCCCGTCTCACTCTTCTGCATTTGTGATTTTATGTCAGATCTTAGTTTTTGACAACCATATTGACAATGGCCAACAGCCAGATCCCTGAGTTCTCAGATCTCATCTGTCACTTTTATATTTTCCACAGAAGAAAACTTTGACCCAGAAAACTTTTTCTTTTGATGGTGAAGAGTCTAGGTTGTTCCCTGAAAACCCCACTTGGTCTGTGGTGAATTAGGAGAGAGTTTTCCTCTTTTTCTTGAGTGACTCCTTTAAACTTGTCATAGTAATGGGTTCCTTAATGTAAATTTGATTTATTGTAGTAACATTTTCTATCATACCCCAACATTACTGGGGTCCTGCTCTAGTATTATAACCTCATACAGTGGGATGTTGATATAAGAGGCCCAAAATTGGCCAGATCGTCATTCAGACTTTATGCCAATAGTTTGTCAGCATGTTTCAAACCTTTCCCTCATTCATTACTGTTTTTTCCCCTTGAAAGACATAGCAAATAGGAGTAATATGGGCCCTGCATTTTAATACCATAAGCCAAAGTTAAAGTCTGATGGTCACTGGTTATTCAGGATCTTTCATCAAAAAAGCTTTTTTGATGTTCTATTCATTGCTATGATTCAATGTAAGATGTGCACTCTATTTACCCTGAAGGATCCTGGTACATGCCTTGGCCATAATGCTGTAAGACATGGATGGAAGACATGAAGCTCTGTTCCTTGTATGACCCTTGAGTCTGTGTTCTCTTATTTCTGATAATCTGGATAGATGTTAGAACATGGAGATGTGGCAGATTTTGTTGAGGAGAAAATATTTTAGTTAAATTCCATTTCTATTATTTTCTGTTCAAAAGTGTCTCTCTCTGTGTTTTCTTTTGTAGTAATCATTTTTTGTAATCATTTATTTTTGTAAAGGGCCCAATTTAGAAGACATTTCATATATTTTTAAAATTTTTGTAAGATTAATCTGTGATGCAGGATGACTTATTTAGCAAATCATACCATAGAGCTAGTTTTGAGGAAATATATATATATTATCCTCAGAATTAAACTAATTCCCATATTTGACCATGTCATAGCTGAGAGACCAAAATTTAAAAATTAAGTTTATTTTTATGGGGCAGGAGAGTACAAAGTCTACTAAAGTGGACTTTCTTATCCAATCTGTCCTCCAGGAGATCTGACTGGTTGCAGATCTCTTCCTTATCACTCTTACCTGTAGGAATCCTTAGACTATGCTGAGTGTAGCTGAATAAGAAGCAGTTGTTTGAAAATCCTTAGGGCTGTTCTTCCCCTGACCAGATTATTGAACCTTTCACTTTCAGCATTTTCTTTCAGGAGTTTTGTAACATTTACTCACCATCTGTTGGCCTGATACCTTCCACAATAGCTTGGGCAACATTTCAAAGTGTTTTGTGGATGTGAAAGGGAGAAGGAGAGAGAAGAAGAAATAGTGCTGTGCTGTGAGGGTGGTTGCTCTTTTTGTGGGCGCGAGAAAAGTCTGAAAGCATTTCATCTTCCATTGTGTTAAAGTTCAGAGACTATAGACATAAACCAATTGTACCTCTGACTGGCAGATCACCAATTGTTACCTGCATGAATCACAGAGCACCTGCTGATATTTCCAGGTTCTTGGTTTTCTGGAACAAAGAATTAGAGCAATAACACATGGATATCGATAGAAATAGAGACAGTTTATTAAGAGAAAGAGAGTTACTCCCAGGAATGAAAGTAGGCTAGACAGCTGGAAAAGGTCTAAGCTCAAAAGTGCTGAACCCTGGGGCTGCTGGCTTTTCATAAGTCATTTGCATAACACCACTTTCTCCCACATTTACATATCATACATTTTTCTTAGTCAAGCGAAACAGCCAGAAAATCTGTGGACATCACAGGGACATGGAAACGAGGGTAGTGGTAGGGAAAACACAACCTTTTGGTTTCACTTCAAGAATGAATAATATTTACTTTCCCTTTGCTGTTGATTCGTTGTTTAGATAACTGTCAGAAACAGCACTGCGGGCAGAGCTTGATCAGGAGTACCTTTGACCTCTTATATGAGTCCCTCTTTTGCCATCCCTCAATTTGGTGGCCTTGCTTTTGCTCAGATACATCCCTCCTAGTCTCTCTCTCCCGCCTGCCATTATCCGTGCTCAAGGGTCCACATCTGGCACAGAGGTTGCACCCCAGAAAGAACTGCTGACCATCTGGACCCTAATAGGTATGATCTTTCACTGCAGGCAGCCCTGCTGGGGGAATATTTCAAGTCCATCTTTTTCATGTCAATGACACGCTTTTTCATGTCAGTCTTGACTCCCTGGCTTTCTGTCTCTCTTCATTGGATGATGCTAAGCAAAACAAAACAAGACTCCAAGTTCATTGCCTAGTGGCCATCTCATTCCAAAAGTTCCAGTTTCAAAAGGATCCAACACTCTTTCAAATCACCAGGCTCAAGAAGGATTAAATGTTAACACATAAGCCTATATAGATAATTACTCATTTATTCCAGTGTGTTTTGTATCCCATGTGATGTATAAATACATCTACAAATTATTCGTTACTGAACATATATTAAACATGACTACTTTATCAAGGGCTTTTGGTTACTCTGATCTCCTATTTTCCAACACAGGTTTGTACACAGACTTCAGCATTTTCTCTATTTGTTCCCTGTACCCAAGTTACCTTATTGAATACTTATCTATTTCCGAGAATAGGAGATTAAAAGGACAGAATTTGGTGAATGGTTTTACCATATAGTCTTTCTGATCATTAGGCATATGTCTGCCAATTTCTATGACAGCAACATTTTACTTATCTTCTAAAAATTTCAGAGTTCCCATTATTTTAATTTCAAACTTGAAAACAAGTATTTAAGATAGAAAATACTCCATCAATGTCTCTACTAACATCCCAGTTCCTTCACTAGACCTACTTTTCTTATGAGTGTTTCTCTTCATTCACTTTGCCTGCATCATGTGGCATTTGCTGTGTTTACCTTGTTTTGTAAAGATGAAATTAGCCAAAACACAGCTTATTTACATATTTTGTTATAATGATGATATGATACAATTTTGCCAAAAGTCTGACAGTTTTAAGAAAATTTCCTTACATACTACACAATATGATAAGGCCCATCTTATTTTAAGAGGATAGTTTAGTATCACCTAAGATTTTGATTCATTATATGCCTAACAGAATTCTTTAATTTATTATGATTTATAATATACCTTGTGTGTTTTTCTGTGTCTGGGCTAACTTACCCAGGATGATCTTTTCTAGGTCCAACCATTTTCATGTAAATTTCAAGATTTCCATTTTTTTTAAACAGTTAAATTGTATTCCATTGTGTATATGGACCATATACACAATAGTTTCTTTATCATTCTTCGGTTGAGGAACAACTAGGTTGTTTCCAGATTCTGGCTATTACAAATAAAGCTGCTATGAACACAGTTGAGCAAATGTCATTATTGTATGATGGAGCATCTTTGGGGTATATTCGCAAGAGTGGTATAACTGGGTCTTGAAGTAGCACTGTTCCCAATTTCCTGAGAATGTGCCAGATTGATTTCCAAGGTGGTTATACAAGTTTTCACTCCAACCAGCAATGGAGGTGTGTTCTCCTTCATCCACATTCGCACCAGTATGTGCTGTCATTTGAGTTTTTGATCTAGCCATTCTGGTAGGTGTGAGATGGAATCTCAGAGTCATTTTGATTTGCATTTCCTTGATTACTAAGGACCTTGAGCATTCTCTTTATTATTATTTTTATTATACCTTATTCAAATTACATCCCAATTGTTATGCCCTTACTTGTATCTTCCCTTTCCTCGCTCCCTCTTTTGTACTATTCCCCTACCCTAAACCTCTAACAGAAAGGGACCACTTCCCCCTTATATAACCACAGCCCATCAGGTTTCATATGGATTCTTTAGGTGTATTAGGCCATTTGATATTCCTCTGTTGAGAATTCTCTAGCTTTGTACCTCATCTTTTAATTGGATAATTTTGCTTCGTGGTGTTTTGTTTCTTAAGTTCTTCATATATTTTGGATATTAGCCCTTTGTCAGATGTTGGGTTGGTGAAGAACTTTTCCCAGTCTGTAGGCAGTTGCTTTGTTTTGTTGACATTGTCCTTTGTTTACAGAAGTTTTTCAGTTTTATAAGGTCCCACTTATTAATTGTTGATCCTAGAGCCTGAGCTAATGGTGTTCTGTTCAGAAAGTTGTCTCCTGTACCAATGAGTTCAAGACTCTTACCCAGGTTTTCATCTAATGGATTTATGTGTCTGGTTTTTTGTTGAGTTCTTTAATCTACTTGGACTTTAGTTTTGTGCAGTGTGATAAATACAGATTTATTTACATTTTTAAACTTATAGACATGCAGTTAGACAAGCACTATTTGTTGAAGATGCTGTTTTTTTCCATTGTATGGATTTGGATCTTTGCTAAAAAATCAATTATCCATAGGTGTGTGGATATTTTTTCTGGGTCAGTATAAATAAATGTTATGTATAGACTGGTAAGAAATAATACTATTATAACATATATCATTGCTAGATTATATTTATAAACTTACATTTTCACAGTTAATAATGGGAAATTATTTATGTTTGTTATGTGTGACTTATAAATCAGTTATTAGAATTCACATTCTAAACTCCAAGTAACTGTTACTCAAATATTCTTTTTCAGCTCTTCTTCAAGTGACAATTTCACTTAGCAAAGTAGAGCTTAGTGTGGGTGAATCTAAATTCTTCACATGTACAGGTATGTATGTATTCAAATAATGTGCCCTGTGTTTGTAATGTTTATAAAATGCATTGGATAAACTCAGTAGTTAAAGCTAATGTTATTAAAAATTAGAATAATTACATCTTAACATTATGAAATTTTTTTTTGATCATCAAAGTAGCTTATTTATTTATAAAATTGCATTACAAAATATATTCTGTACATAAAACGTTTACTGGTTTTTAATATTACTGTATTTATGACTGGGAGTACAAGACAACCCCCAACTTTTCCAGTTAAAATTCCAGTTTGGAACATACTTACCGTACAGGAATATCCCTCTTCCGAGTCACACCCTGTGCAGCAGACTCAGGCATGCGTCTATTTACAGGCAGGGCACAAACAGCCAGATGCTTTATTAATTGCTGGCACACAGCTAGTGCCAGCCTAAACCGCCTCTTTAAGACACACTACATACACACTTAACCGGAAGATGCGCAGGTGGCATGTTCTGGTGGCGGGCCAATCGACGCTCATGTTCTTCTTCTAGAGGTGCAGGATGAGTGTGCAGCTTGCTCCTCCCTGCTTGCTACTCCTCGCACTGAGCGGGGAATCATCCATGGTACCCCTCACTATATGCTCTGGACAGATGAAGCAAGGCAAAGTAAGCCACTGGCAAGTACCAGGCATATAAAACCATCCCCAACTTTGGCACAGATTTTTCAGGGTTAAAAACTCATCTTATATGTCGGAAAATATAGGTGTTCCTATTAAACAACCATATTAGAACTGAATAACCTTGCACCAATGTAGAAGATGAATATCCTTGTACATAAGTAACGATTATATTAGATATGACACTGCCTAATTCTAATACCTGAAGGGAAGGTAAATGACAAAATAATATATAAGGTCTGTTTGAAGCACAAATCACAATAAATGTAACTTTTATTCAAGAAAGATTTTAGAAAAATGTTTGATGATTAATTAAGGTATTTCATGACATATCTGGAGAAAGTTATATGACCCTAAGTCTATTTACTTAGGGTTCTAAATATTTTCAGGCAGCCCTGATGTACTTTTCCAGAGATCTGATATTCATTATATTATAGAAATCTCAATTGCGCACATTATCCATCTAATTATATTAATCATAGCTACATTTATGTACATAAACTTTTATATGTAAAAATTCAGTGGTATTTACTTAATGCTAAAATAGATTGTGTGGCTATTTTTAAATTGTGATTGCTTCTGGTTATAGTAACATAACGTAAATCCAGATGGCTGCACTATTCCATGGCATACATAATGCAAATTTACTCTCTGCAGTTGGACTCTACATTATTGGTAGAGTGCTTGCCTAATGCATGTAAAACCCTGATTTAAGTGTCCAAGATCACACAAAAATAAAAAAGTTGTCTTGAAAATGATATTTCTTATTTAAGTTATGACAAATATTAAAACTGAAAGCATTTAGGTAATAATAATCAGAAATCATTTTCAGAGAATAGAGGCATTAAATATTAAATATTTTGATTAGAATATTATAAAAAGTTTTCTTTTTTAGTGTCTGCTTCCCTGTATATCTTAAGTGTCATATGGTAACACATTTTGTATACTGACAGTGTATGAATGGTGATTAATTATCGGTTTAATATTGCCACCTATAACAGAATTTTTTGGCCTAAGAATATAGGTTACTATTCCTAAATTTCACACATTTTCTCTAAACATAAGCAAATATGTAACAAAAGAATTTTTATTGTTACATGTAAATCCTGTGATTTCTGTGTGGTAAGAAATTTCCACATTGTAATATTAAACATTAATGTGTGGATTATTTCCTACAATATCACATTAAATTTAAAAAGAATGATTTTTCATTTATCCCAAATCAAACTAATGTTAACTTATGTTATTTTTCTTATTTATTCCTTGGATCTTTCTGTATTATTTTGGATAGAAAGATATTTATCGGCATTTCAGAACAATAAAATAAGAAAAATAGTTTTCTTCACAGTAGACCTGTTGTTGTTAAAGTTATGCACTTCCCACCACATTTAATTTTAGGGAATGCATGTGATGTTCACAAATATTCTCTTTAGTAATTATATGAATATTTTTCTTTTTATCTGAAAGTAAATATAGGAAGCTTTAGTTTTTATAAAGTGGTTAACGACCTAGATTCTGAATTGGAAACTTTAAATGAATGTCTACACTGTAATTATTTGGTTATAATTGCTGTGCAATATAAGTGCTATTTAAATGTATTCTAATTACTATATGCTTAAATAGTAATTCTAGATAAAGATGATAAAATAGCCCTTTTCAGTTAGGAAAATACATTAGTTTTTTTATGGCAGTTGGACTTTTCTATACCACTTGAACAATTTGGAAAGTTGGCTCAAAATTTAGAAATATCAAAGGCTAAAATTTGTTTTTACAAGGTATTTACATTTGTGTAAGCAACTCTTTATGTGTTAGTATCGCCACTCTTAACCTTTGGAATGAGAAAAGAAATTATGGAATTATGTTAGCATTTGTTTCTCTTTAGCAATATCTATCAATTGGGCTTGTGTCTGCCAAAGGCAGTTTTAATATTTTCAACAATAATAACCCACATATTATGACTGTGAAGCTCCAATTCTCACAGCTTAATTTCTAGTAATATATTTCAAATGAAATATTTGAAGTTCCCTTACATGGACCAGACGGAGTCCTTAATGTTGACTAAACAAAGATGAACAGTTGTCTTAACATTTGTGTTTACTTTCAGTTTTGTACAATTTTCAGATTTCCAGTCCTCTATTAACATTCCTTTCTAAATTGCTAAGATTGTTACACAATAGTAAATGTCACTGTGAAAACAAACACCAGAAACTGATTTTCAAACATTTGTTTTCCTCTCTGCAGCAATTGGTGAGCCTGAAAGTATAGACTGGTACAATCCTCAAGGAGAGAAGATCATTTCCACACAGAGGGTTATGCTACAGAAGGAAGGGGTCAGGTCACGCTTAACCATCTACAACGCAAACATAGAGGATGCAGGAATCTACCGCTGTCAGGCAACAGATGCCAAAGGACAGACACAAGAAGCTACAGTAGTTTTGGAAATCTACCGTAAGTCATGCACTTGTCTTTTAGTTAGTTGGAACAGCAGTTTCATTACAAAGGATTCAAATTCAGTAAAATATACTTAGTAGTTAAAACTGACAGCAATAAATTTGAGGTGTTTTAAATTCTATGTGTTTAACTCAGAAGAGCTCATTCTTTATAATTTTGATTTTCATTGCTATGAAAATATGATAAAATTAAAAAACCCAGACTTTTATCATGGAATTTCTTTATATATGGCCTTTTCTACCCATGTCACACTAAAATTTTCTAGAGAAGGTATTTTCTTTAGTTAATTCTATCCTGTGATGGTTGATCCCAAAGTTACAAAGAAGAAATAAGTTGATCATTTATAGGCATAACATTTGAACACACTTTTCATGTCTTTTTGATTTATGCATAAAATCCTTGGTGATTTATTTATTAAATTAAAATTGAATTCATTTCGCTGCCAAAGCAAATCATGGTTTTTATGAAAAACTCTTCATTGAACATAAACATCTGTGCCTATTCATTAAGGCAAGACACTTATCGATGTCTGGTCAATGTTGTTCTAAGTCTTACATTAAAAATAATCTAAATATAGAGCTGTCATATACAAATGGAATGTAACTTCATGGACAATAATTTAAAGATGTGTACAGAATTCTACACATTGAAGTGGAAAGTTACTTTTAAGGACAACAAATGTCATAGTCAAGAATGCTTAAGAGAATACAGCAAGACTGTTCTTGGAACACATTGGCAATGTGCTAAGACCATGAGATCAGTGTTTATAAAGTTGTACGTTATCTGTGTCCTCACTGCACTAATAATCCTAGAAGGGAATATGTAGAGGTAAGGAAGCAATAAATCTTTTACAAGTACTTTTATTTTCTTGATGCAGAAAAACTCACCTTCAGAGATGTGGTGTCCCCACAAGAATTCAAGCAAGGGGAGGACGCAGAAGTGATTTGCAGAGTCACCAGTTCTCCTGCCCCTGCGGTCAGCTGGTTGTATCACAATGAGGAAGTTGCCACCATTCCCGACAGTTAGTATTTTGGTAACTCCATAAGTTATATGTTCTAAAATACTTCAAGTTTTACAAATACAGAAGTTCCGGATTGTAGTAAAAGAAAAGGAGTCAGGTCTAGTATTGCACGCCGGTCTTCCCAGCACTCAGCAAAAAAGGCAGAGAGGTTTGTGATGTCAAAGCCAGCCTGAGCCACCCAGAGTGAGTCTGATTCTACCAAACAAATACGCATAAATCAACCAAAAAGATGGTATAAATTTTACTTCAAACAATTTTGAAACCGAGGAGCTGGGTGCAGGACTGATGCACTCTGGATGTAGGAACAAATACTGTACGTTCGTTGCATTATTTATTTATTTATTTATTTATTTATTTATTTATTTATTTATTCATTTATTTTGAGACAGAGTGTCTCTATGTTATCCTTGGCTGTTGTGAACTTGCTTTGTAGACCAGGCTGACCTTGAACTCAAGGCGATCCGCCTGCCTCTGCCTCCTGAGTGCTGGCATTAAAGGCAAACCTGACCGTTGCTGGTTTTAATAGGATAGCAGATGAGGCCAGCCACGAGGCCAGCCATGGTGACATATTTGTAATCACAGTGGGGGATGGGGTTGGATGCAGAATAATCTGGAGTTGAAGGTCACTTCAGTTTCATGACATTTTGAAGGTGAACTCTGAATCCATGGCTACATGCTAAAGAACAAAACAAAACAGGAAGTAAAGAGACAAGCAAGAAAACCCAGTCATGCTATATAGTTATGTGTTGTGTATTGCAGACTTGGCAGGAGAGATGACAATTGATTAGTACAGAAAGGTGAAAAAGATAATATCCATAATAAAAGGAGATGTGTGCCTATCCATAAATTCTGCTTGCTATAATTGCAGTATGATATCATGAGGACATTATATTCACAATTAGAATAAAACATTATGAAATTTGCCTGGTATACTATGGTTATGGTAAGATAAGTCTGGATAATAGTCCGAGGAGGATATTTGTTCAAATTGTCATCATGATTTTGATTCAGTTAAAGTTCTGGAATATAACATTTGAAATTGAAGGCATAATTTGCTTACATTATGCTACTTTACTATGATGCATAGGGACATTTTCAATTTGGCATATTTTTCAATGCACCTGCATCACATACAGGTACAAAATAATTGAATCTTTTAAAGTATTTTCCATGTTAGATGATCCCATTATGTGTTTTGAAGAGAAGGAAATTCCACAACATAAAGTATATAGAAAGTAGAAATACTATTTTAAGTATATAGAGAGAATGTGTCATAATTATGTTTAATAGTCATTTTTTTTATTTTAAGAGAATTTACCAAGTATAAAATAAATACTTGTCAGCTACTGATAAACTCTTATTTTCATAGTCTTTTTGAATAAAATATAACATTTAATTGCCTTTGTTTTATTATGTAAATCCTGCAAGTTTTACACAAATAATATGAGTAAGTTTTGCAAAGTGTTTTCAGCACTCTTCCTCTGAAAGGACAAGAAGTTTGTTTAAAATAACCAAATGACAGATTAAATGTGTCAGACCATCCAGTATTGGAGCACACATTTATATACAGATTTTGGTAACCCTTAATCCCAAGAACGTTTAAAATGAGAAATAATTTTAAATATTGCCTTTGAATTAAGTAAAACCTGTTCAAGAAGTGCAGTTATGATCACACTGCTGTGGTACAGCTGACACAGCTTCCCGGCATCCCACACTAGAATATACAAATGTGGAATTCCCATTTATTTTACAACCACTCTTGGTCTTGAAACACTAATAAAAAGCTTTTTCAACTCCTCTGCTCTTGAATGAAATATCCCATCAGTAAGCAATGGATCAGTGCATCCATTTCCAGCAGTTTCGGTAGTCTGTGAATTGCGTATCAGGTATTCTTAAATGTTTGCTATATAAATGAATTAATTATGTTGCAAGATGTGTAGTTGTCAAATACGATATATACATACATACATACATACATACATATATATATTATTAGTGGTTTACTTTTTATTCTGTTTTTTAAATAAGAGAACAAATTTTACCACAATTATGTGTACTCAGCTTATGGCTAGAAATATAGTATCTACAAAACTAGAGTTGAAACTGAAAGATGATGCTGAGTTGTATAGTGTGTAATGAATATAAAATAATTCATGGGATTATTTGCCTCAAACTTTTCTAACGTAGGAACATTATAACATTATCAGTTAATATTCAAATAACTTGCAAATTTATATCTTTTGGTAGACATATTTTGTATTGCATCTACTTCATTCTCTCTTTTACAACTAGTGAAACAAAATTGCACTTATAACTGACAAACTATGTACAGATTTAAAATCACGAAAGACTCACATGGTATATACTCACTTATAATTGGGCCCTAACCCAAAAGGCATGTCCCACAAAAGTCTTCACTTTCTAGGAGATTGGGATAGATGTGAGGACATCCTACTGAGACTCTAGGAAAGAGAAATATAGGAGATGGGGAAATAGAAGGACACAGAGGTTCCTAGAAACCCTCAAGAAGAGCATCATGATGGGTGTATCGGGGTTCAGGGGGTTCTGCTCAAACTATTGCACTAACCAGGGACAAAACAATAGTAAACAGTGAACCCCTACTCTGATATACCCAATGAACAGGACATTCTCCACAGTTATGTGAAAAGTGGGGGCTGACTTTGACATGAACTCTGGTGCTCCATATTTGACCACCTCCCCTTGGTGGGGAGGCCTGATGGCACTCATAGAAAGAATAAGTAGGCTACCAAGATGAGACTTGATAGCCTATGGCCATATAGTGGGTGAGGAGGTGCCCCTCGGTCATAGACCTAGGGGAGGAGAATAGGGTGAAAGCAGGAGGGAGGGAGGAATGGGAGGATACAAGCGATGGGATAACAATTGAGTTGTAATCTGAATAAATTAATAAAATAAAGAAATAAAATCATATAGATGTTTTGCAAGTTTTCTTTGCTATTGTGTCAGGAGTCAAAGCCTTGACAATCAAGGTCAGAAAATGAAAACCTCGAAGCATTTGCCTCACTTGCTTCTGATAGGAGCTGTGAGTCAGATATCCATCATGACCGCACAGGAGAATAATTTAAGTAGGCTTTCCCCTTGTTTCTCTAAAGAAAGCCTGTCCATTAAAAGAGCAAACAAACAGGAAGCTCCCAGGAATTAGAATTTCCTCAGTGTTGGTGGTTAGTTTTTGGTTGTTACCTAATTTAATTTAAAACGTTTTGATAATTAGAATTGAAGTTATTTGAAACAGATAAAAAGAATATTTTAAACATTTTCCGACTCATAGTTGCATGTGACTTCTTTTTCTTATCATGTGACTCCTTGAAGTAACCTTTTGTAGGACATTCAAGTCAATGATGTGCTTTGTGTTTTTGTGGTTTGACAAAGTCTATGGGCTTTATATAAACACATGGAATTTTAAGTGACACCTTCACAAAGATTGTGCCAAGGGCTGTGTTGAGGACATAAGTATATAAAATATCATGCATTTATAAAATTATGAAATAATGTAATTGAACGATTAAACATATATAAGATGTTACATGTTTTGTAAAGTTAAAAAAAAAACAAACAAAACAATCACCACCATGTAATTGGGAACAGCTTCCTGTCTTTGAATGTACTTAAATATAATTATTTCTTTTAAAAATTATTTGATTAAAATATCATATTTTTCCATCCTTTCTCTTCCCTCCAACCATTAATATATCCCCTTTAACTTGCTTAGAAATTCATTATAACTATTACATCTCTCTCTCTCTCTCTCTCTCTCTCTCTCTCTCGGTTTTTTTTTTTTTTTTTTTTTTTTTTTTTTTTTTGAGACAGAATTTCTCTGTGTAGCCTTGGCTGTCTTGTCCTTACTTTGTAGATCAGGCTGGCCTCAAACTCACAGTAATCCACCTGCATCTGCCTCCTGAGTGCCGGGATTAAAGGCGTGCACCACTATGCCTGGCATAACTATTACGTATCTTATAAATATTTGTACATAAATGTACAAATGCAATCTGCTATGCCCACTTAGTGTTGCTTTTATGTATATGTTTTCAGGGATGACACCTTCTTACTGGGTAACTAATCCCTCAGAAGAAGGCGAGTACTCTCTTTTAGTAGTTGTGAAATGTCTGCAGCTTAGAGTCTAGGAGTAGGAACCTGTGAGATTTCCATTTGGGCACAAACTAGCACTGCCATTGTTCATGTCTTAGACATAATTTTATATTGTTCTAGTGTCCAGCAAAAAAAATTGATATAATATATTTAATTGACTTTGGATCCTCATGGATCTTGTGGAGTTCTGACTCATTCTAGAAGTCCAGTTACTGGTATTTTACGTAGTCTACAGAATTTCATCTTTTCTCAGTCTAATTTCATGTTTCACACTTGGCTTACCTGTAAAAGTCTTGGTAAGAATGTTTTGTCTTTTAGGTTAAAACAAGAGAAGAAATAGCATAATGGAAAATGTACATATTCTGGAGTGAAGATATTTTGTCTTTGTCTGTGTAATTTGTACTCTCTTTCTGATGTAGCCTCTTAATTTGCCCGTTTTCATCTCAAACAAACACCTATTACAAGGAAACTGACTACTTGCTTTACTGTTTTAATAACTTACATCCCAACAAATAATATTACAGTTATTCGAATACTCTAAGTATCTCTCCATCTCATTAAAAATAATGGCAAGCTACACATGCATTTGATTAAGTATGGAAAATGGTAGTTTTTCTTTCTTTCTTTTTTTTTTTCTACTATAACATCTAGTTTTTAGCATGAATTTACTTCAGAACTCCAGGTAACAAGTTTCTCCTCCTCCTTTTCCTCCTCCTCCTCCTTTTTCTTTTGCTTTTATTTTTCACAAATGTCTGCTGTAGTTCCTTGCTTCACTGTTAGATGAAAAGACAGAGGGAAAAAAAACAATAAATTTTGGACCAGACAAAAAAATGTTAGCATCTAGACAATTAATGTTGTAGGGACTTAGTAGTCTATAATAGTAGAAATTGTATTTTATGCATACATTCAAAGTTAATAAAGACTACATCTACTTTATAACCAAAATATCTTAAGTGACATACTTAATCATAAACTGATATTCAGTGCAATATATCAATTAATTAATTAATGAAACATAAAATATTTACTGTACAAGATACATTTCTAAAGCAAAAATATATTTTAAAATATTTAACACAGTAGAACTAGACATGAGCACATTCTTTACATAATAAGAAAAGCTTTGGTATTACAAAAAATTCTTTGATAATGATGTTAAGTATAGATGATGCTTAAGCACTTCTGATAATTATACACATCACTTAATAACACTTTTAGTTCAGCTCAGTGATTAAGTGTGCTTGCTGTTCTTGAAGAAGACTCAGGTTCAAATCCCAGCCCCCCACATGGTAAACCCATCTGTAAACTGATTTCCAGGGATCCAGCAAGTATCCTCATGGTATACGTATGTGTCAGAAGGTAAAACATACATATGAAGTAAAATAATTTAAAAATAGATCACTTTTAGCAGAAAATTAGAATAAAATAATATCTGCTTTTCAGACTCCCTTTGCACACATGTGAATAGACAAAATAGAAGCTTGGAATAAAAATTAATGCTTGTATCTAATTATTTCTAGAGAAGATTAATTTGTAATTTGCAGAAAGAATTACTTAAATAAATTGAAGTCATAACCATATTTATATCCGTTATGTGGTTTGAACATTAGTGTGTCATTTGGCTGCCGACTCAGGTTATGAAAAAATTTGCAGTTTAATTATTCTTTGGGAAAGATGTTCAATAAATTTTCTAAAAGTTTTCCATGGCCAAATGGCTGTTTGCATTTAAAAATTGTCAGGTCAGCAGTATCAAAACTTCTTGCATTGTTTTTTTCTGTATCATTCCTGCATTCAGAGAACCTAGGAAAAGATAATAGCCTAACCCTTTTATGTGGATATAAAGTCTTGAGTGTATTTTAAGGGGGGATATAACAAAGCAGAGGTAGAGCTGAAAACTTGAAGTCGTGAAATTACATTTTACTTTCAAATTTGAAAGTTTGGTTGATAGAAAGCTGGATAATGTCAGAAACGTGCTGTATTTTAATTCTTAGGAATTCAGAGCTCTCTGGACTCAACTCCAATTACTGATGCCATTTCTTCTCTTTTGCTTGTTTTTTAGATCGGTTTGCTGTGCTTGCAAACAATAATTTGCAGATTCTCAACATCAATAAAAGTGATGAAGGTATATACAGATGTGAAGGAAGAGTGGAGGCTCGAGGAGAGATTGACTTCCGAGATATTATTGTTATTGTTAACGGTAAGCCATAAATTATTTATGTATATTCTGTTGTTTATTTTAACACTGTTTGTGTTTGTTAAAACACCAAAAACCTGTAAAATCAGCAATGAATACAATCCTAGTAAATGTCATCTCTGCCTATGAGAACCCATCAACATTTCTTATTATTTAATTAATTTATTCAGATTACATCTCAATTGTTATCTCATTCCTTGTATTCAACTTTTCCTTCCCCTCTCCCTTTCACCTTATTTCCCTCCTCTATGTCAGTGACCTATGGGGACCTCCTCCTCCACTATATGATCATAGGCTATTAAGTCTAATCATGATTATAGCCAGTCTATCCTTTCTCTGAATGCCACCAGGCCTCCCCACTAAGGAGAAGTGGTCAAATATGGGGCACCAGAGTTTGTGTCACTCAGTAATGGCACTTGCTGCATTGCATGCCAATCTACAGGTCCAGTCTTAGATGCCTTCACTTTTCATTATAATTATCTTTTGTCGGGTGTGAAGATGAAAGAATTAAAAGTGGAATTTTGGAATAATATTTATTTAATTGAAAGTGGCTATTTATTTAAAATAAATTCATTAGATGTATATGAGAATACATTTATGTAAGATATGATACCTATGAATATATGAGTTTGGTGATTTATTTTGTTAGATATTAATCCACTTGTTATCTATGCTTCTTCCTTAGAGAACTTGAACAATTGTATTCCATCAATTCTTTGTAGTTGGTTTCCCCCCTTTTGAGGGTAGAATTTACAACATAAGTGAATACATAGAGTTCTTTACAATTACCAGTGTACAGTTAGCAGTATAAGGTATTTTATATATAATGTTATTATGTTATTTAATACTCATGTATATATGTGTGTAGATAGATCTATCTAGTATTAACTAAAACATTAAGTTAACTACATTATTAAAATATATGTAACATAGAGGGGATAATGTGCTAACCTTTTATTGTTCATTCACATATAATTTTACTTACTATATTTTACTCTGTTATCCTGTTACCATAATCTGTTCTGATACTATAATGTATTCCAGCTGATAGAAAAATATTGATTTATGAGTATTCATCTTAATAATATTGATATAAAATTTCAAATTCCTTACTTGATTGTTATACTAAAAGTAGAATCTTAAATTCTGTCTTCTTACTCTTGTTTATTAAAAAGTCTACAGTAAAGTAAATGCAGGGAAGTCTTATTTCCAGCCATGAAAATATGATCACACTGTTTTGTCTGTGCCAGATTGATCACCCAAGAGCCTGTTGCATATTCCCTTCCCTTACAATATAGGCTAAAACCGGATCCTCTGTGAGTGAACAATGCTAAGAAACCTGTTTTCCATTTACAGTCATAAAGTCTCAAGCTTTAAAGAAATGGTCCACTTACTCCTTTCTGCAAAATAAGTGTTTAAAAATTCCAGCATCGATTTCTTCTTCTACTGGGTGGTGCAGTCAGGTCCTGTCAAGGTGATGCATTGACCGACTGTCACTAGATAGTTGAGATTTTCTCTTGGCTGGTCTTTTCACTCAGCTGGAAAAAGCTTTCTATTCCAATCCTATGGACTCTTCTACTTATTGGTGTTTTCTAAATCTTGAGCTTCTCAGAAAGATTTCCCTGGGAAAGTTTCTGTTACAGTTCCCCTGAGGTGACAGAATCTCCATAAGAAGACAAACAAAGCCAACTAACCAAGGCCTAGCTGGGCTTGTGGAATATGAATCATCAACTAAAGACCTTGCATGCCCTGGACCTAGGTCCCCTTCATAGATGTAGCCAATGGGCAGCTCAGGCTTCCTCTGAATCCGCTCCTAAAGGAGCAGGAGCTGTCTCTAACATGGACTCTGTTTGCCAGCTTTTTTTTTTTTATCACTTTGTGCCCCTGGCTCCCCAGCTGGACTGCCTTGCTAGTCCCAGAAGGGTACACACTCAGTCCTGATGTGACTTGATGAGCTGGAGTGGATGAGAAGGGGGGTCTCCTCTTTTCTGAGACCTCCCACTCCCATCCTACGTCTCTCTCCCCCACTTCCCTCCCCTATTACTCAGAAAATGGGACTGCCACCTGCCATTTGCCCCAGCTCATTAAGTCTCCTCAGGACTGAGCATGTCCTCTTCCAGGGCTGAGCAAGGCAGTCCTACTAGAAGGAAGTAATTTACAAGCTTGGCGATAGATTCTATGCCAGAGAGAGCCTCTGTATCTCTTTCCAGATGGACCACATGAAGCCTGAGCTGCCCATCAGCGAATACTATTATCTAAGTATCTTAGGTTGAGTTCAGCATAAATGTGCATGTACCATTCATTGAAAGGGAGACATAGTGATTGCATTCCTTTTAAGATCAAGCAATGCTTAACACTTGAATTGCCTAAAAATTATTCAGAAGTGTATCAATATGAATGTATTGAATGAGCTAACAAGTTTTTTCTATAAAGTCTTTAAAAACTAAAACTAGATAATTATGGTATGCAAAGACACAAGTTATAGTTGTACAATTATAAATGGAGATAATGTTATTTCCCCTGCCTTAATTAAAATAATTCTCTCCTGTCAGATTTCCAGCTCCCCATCACTACTCAGAAAGTAGTCTTAAATGTAAAAGTCAGTACCAGGTTATTCCTATAAAAATGATGTATCTAATTTTCTAAATCTTCTGTAAATTTACAAAAGTGATCCACTGACCACAGAATCAAATTTGGCATGATGGAGATAGGAACAATTGAGATTGGATGAAAATTATCTATAAACAGAAATTTAAGGTGATTTCCTGTTACTCTGCTTTAAATGCCTCAATCAGCAGTAGATGAAAATTGCTGGGAATATTTTTAAAATGAGTGCCCAGGTGTAGTTGCACTTCTCATCAATGACTCTAGGGATGTGATTTCTGTATTTATATCTATATCAACTTATTTCTGTAGGGCAAGATAATGGGGAAGAGTACTGTCGGTTACAATGAATGAAACGTCACAATTTTCCTCATAACCTGTATAAAACTCTAAGTATAAATAATGGAAATGACAGTATCTAGCACTATATATTTGTAATTTTATGATTTATGAGAGAACTTTCAGTATTAGTATGTATATCCAAAAATAATTTATTATGAGAGCAAGAAGTAGACACTTATTAAGACCAATGTATTTTTTAATTTGTTATTTTCCCCCATAAATTCTGTTAATTTCAACAAATTGGAAGTCTGGCATTATAAAAAGAATTATAACTCTTGTCTAGACATTGTTTTTATGGATTTTTCTCATGATAAAAGTTGGTTAGATGTGTGAACAGATGGGTGTGCAGATATTAAAAAAAACATAGGACTAAGAATTACTGTCTAAGGCCTAAATTATGTTCACAAGGTTATTTTAAGTTAATTGTTATAGATATATGTATATTGATGCAAAAGAAGATTAAGTTTGATACATTGGTATAGAATTCAAATTTAAGATTATTGTTCTCACACATTATATATATTTATACTCTAATCTGAGGTTTTGTACCCATATTACTCAAGTAGAATACAAAGTTTACCTCCAATACTTTGAGAGTGCTATTGCAGGCTGTTTAGGATAGCAAATTATAAAAGGTAATTGTCAATTGATCTATCATTGTCATGTCAATTATTAATCTTCTTTTATCATAAGAATATACATCCTAGGTGTAATGGATAGTTATGATTTTATAGACAGATAAGGAAAAATAGTTAGGTCTTCAAAATCTTCAGAATCCTAAAAAGTGTGGCATTTAAAGATGTTTTTATTGTTTCAAGGATTCTTTGGCAATAAGACAGGTTAATCCCTAGTAACATGCACCTTCCCCAAAGAAGATGATGAGCATCAACGAAACTCCTTTTGGAGAAGGCTTCAAATGTAGCAAACAAGCCACTAGGCAAAATGTTCTTCTTTGTACCACTGACAGAATTCTGCCTAAAAATAGGCAAGCTTGTATGCCTCACAAATACATCTGTTAGACATACTGGGCCAGAAGGCTGATCATGATGCTCCAACATTATAGAGAGTTTTGGGAGACTGTTCACTCAGCAAACTGTCTTTTGTCATTTTTTTTTTCAATTTAGAAGCTGCTAACCTGCACTTCCTGTTTACTAAGGTAATTAATTTAATTCCTTCTCAAGTCTCTGATGGGGTTGAAGACAAAATAATTTAGTTTCACAATTAAGCTTAGTTTTTTAGGGGTTAAGATGTTTTTAGGTCTAGATAGATGTTTTAAGTTGGTAGAGAGGAAAGTTGATAGATATTGATTTACATTCAGAATTTTAGAGTTACCAAGATAGGAAAATGTTTTCTTCAAGGTTGCTAAATACAAGTAGCCAAAACACTATGAATGTAACATTTATATAATTCCTGATTGTTTCAAGGTTCTTCTTGCTATATGAAGTTTATCTTATATATGTATAATAATATAAATGTACACTTAAAAATAAAAATATTATAAAAATAATTTATTTGTCTCTATTTACTTAATTTTTATGAGGAGATAACAGTTATTTAATTTCTTTCAGTCTTTACTTTTAATGCATCTAGATTCTGTTGAGAACACTTAAAGTAGAATCCTCTTTGCTGGCATTTCTTGAGTATTCATCTGTGCTGGCTAGCATTATGTCTACTTAACACAGTTAAAGTCTCCAGAAAGGAGGGAACCTCATCTGAGAAACTGCCTCTACAACGTCTGCTGTACGATGCTTTCTTTCCTCTTTTTCCTTCCTTCCTTTCTTTCTTTCTTTCTTTCCTTCCTTCCTTCCTTCTTCCTTCTTTCCTTCCTTCCTTCCTTTCTTTCCTTTCATTTTTAAAAACTTATTCACCTTACATCCTACTCATAGCCACATTCTTCTTCACATCCAAGTTCCACTCCCTCCCTCTCTCTCTCTCTCCTCTCCCTCCTCTACTCCTCAGAAAAGTAGACCACTATTTCCCATCCACCTCAGCTCATCAAGCAGCTTCAAGACTGAACATGTCTTCTTCCTCTGTGGTTTGGCAAGGCAGTCCCTATAGAAAGGAAATAAATTAACATCTGGCAAGAGAGTCCAGTTCAGAAAGATCCTCTGCATCCCTTTCTAGGGGACCTACATCAAGTCTGAGCTGCCCATTGACTCTATCTGTGTAGGGGTCCTAAGTCCATTCTGTCCAAGGTCCTTGGTTGGTGCTTCAGTCTCTTCAGGCCTTTCTGGGCCCTGCTTACTTGTCTCTCTTGGTCTTCTTGTGAAGCTCTTGTCACACCCACATCCTCTTTCCTCCACCCCATTTTTCCACAGGTTCACTACACTTTGTCCACTGTTTGGCTATGAGTCTCAGCACATGTTAAAAAGCACTGCTGGGGAGAGCCTCTCATAGGAAGACTCTGCTAGGCTTCTGCCTACAAGTATAACAGAGTATCATTCATAGTGTCAGGCATGGGTTCTCTCCTATGAGGTGGCTCTTGTGTTGGGGCAAGCATTGGTTGTGTATTCTTTATATCTCTGTTCTATCTTTATGCCTCCGCATCTTGAAGGTAAGGTGAATTTTGAGTCAAAGTACTTGTGTGTGTTTTCATCTTCCCCTCACTCTACTAGGAGGCTTGTCTAGTTAGAGGGTGTCTTCTTCAGTCTCTATGGCCCCTCCTCCTAGGATTCTCTGCTAGAGTTCCTCTCGTAACGCCTCTCCCTGGGAGCTTGCTCTGACTTATGTCTACAGCTTGTCATGGAGATATCCCTGCTCACCATTTTCTTTTCTCTGTAAGCCTTTTGCTCTTCTTCCCCTATTGTCCACCTCCTCTCAGGTCTGTTCTCCACCCTCAAATCTCTCTGTGTTTCCTCTCCTACTTTGCTCCCTCTATTCAACCACTACTTTTATTTTCCACTCTGAACGATCCCTTGGATCCTCCTTGTTATTTTTCTTCTTTGGGTCTGAGCATTGTAGTAAGTTTATCTCGTACTATATAGCTAAAATCCACTTATAAGTGAGTATATACCATCTGTTTCTTTTTGGGTGTGGGCTCTCACCCAGGATGATCTTTTCTAGTTCTTTTGCCTGCAAATTTCATGATTTCTTCATTTTTAATAGTGAAGTCATACATCAGCTTAAGAATGTACCACTTTATTATTATCCATTCTTCATTTAATGGCCATCTAGATTGTTTTCAGATTCTATCTATAAAAAAATAAAGAAATATAAAGATAATTGAGAAAGTGTCCATGTTGTATTGTGGAGTGTCCTTTGGTATATACCCAGGAGTGGTATAGATGGGTCTTGGGGTAGCACTATTCCCAGCTTTCTGAGAAAGCGCCAGATTGATTTCCAAAGTGGTTGTACAAGTTTGCACTCCCCACCAGCAATGGAGAAGTGTTCCTCTTTCTTTATATCCTCGTCAGCATGTGCTGTCATTTCAGTTTTTTATCTTAGCCATTCTGAATGGTGTAAGATGGAGTCCCAGAGTCCTTTTAATTTGCATTTCTCTGATGACTAAGGATGTTGAGCATTTCTTCTTTTTTTTTTTCTGGTTTTATGAATGCCTTTATTTATTTATTTATTTATTTATTTATTTATTTATTTATTTATTCTTGTTATATCTCAATGGTTATCCCATCCCTTGTATCCTCCCATTCTTCCCTCCCTCCCATTTTCCCCTTACTCCCCTCCCCTATGACTGTGGCTGTAAACTTCAAACCCCTACCCAGATCTAGCCAATGGACAGGACATTCTCCACAGTTGAGTGGAGAGTGGGGTATGACTTTCACACGTACTCTGGTGCCTCATATTTGACCATGTTCCCTGGAGGGGGAGACCTGGTGGCACTCAGAAGAAGGATAGCAGGCTACCAAGAAGAGATGTCTTTAAGTGTTTCTCAGCTATTCGACATTCCTCTGTTCAGCATTCTCAGTTTAGCTCTGAACCCCATTTTTAAATTGGGTTATTGTGTTTGTTGTTGTTTTATGTTTTGAGTACCTTATATATTTTAGATGGAATTATCCCTTTATCAGATTTAGGATTGCAAATTTTCAATATTTGTAGAACGTTGTTTCATTTTATTGACTGTATCCTTGGCCTTACAGAACCTTTTCAGTTTCAGGAAATCCTATTTGTTGATTTTTGATATTGGAGCCTGAGCTGTTGGTGTTCTGTTCAGGATGTTGTCTCCTGTGCCAGTGAGTTTAAGGCTCTTTCCCACTTTTTTCTAATAGTTTTAGTGTATCTGGTGTTGTTTGGAAGCAGGATACAAGTTTAATGTAAATATAGGTAGTCTTCATGCATACAAATGGCAAATGGGCTGAGAAAGAAATTAGGGAAAGTACACTCTTCACAATAGCCACAAATAGTATAAAGTATGTTGGTGTAACTCTATCCAAGAAAGTCAAAGACCTGTATGACAATAAACTCAAAGTCTCTAAAGACAGAAATTAAAGAAGATATCAGAAGATAGAAAGATGTCCCATGCTCATAGATCGGAGCAAAAATGGTCATCTTATCAAAAGCAATATAATATTCAGTGCATTTTCCATCAAAATAACACCAAAATTCTATACAGACCTTGAAAGAACAATTATAAATTTCACATGGAAAAAATGGAATGATAATAAACAATACAATAAAAGAACTTCTGGAGGTAACTCCATCCCCGACTTCAAGCTACACTGCAGAGCAATAGTAATAAAAACTGCATGGTATTGGCACTGAAATAGACTGGTTGATCAATGGAATCTAACTGAAGACCCAGAAATAAACCCACACACCTATGGGTGCTTGATTTTTGACAAAGGCACTAAAACCATACAATAATGGAACAAAGACAGCATCTTCAACAAATGGTGCAGGTCTAATAGGATGTCTACATGTTGAAAAATGCAAACAGACCCATGTTTATCATGTACTAAATTCAAGTCCAAGTAAGATGCTTTCTTAATTAGTGAATGATTGGTGGAAGGTGGACCAGGCAAGCATATTGTGGGTGGAGCCATCCTTGTGCTGATTGTTCTGGGTTCTAACTGAAGGTAAGCGCAAGGCATGGGGAACATGCTAGTAAGCAGCACCCCTCCATGGACTCAATATATGCTCCTGTCTCCAGATTCTTACCCTGCTTCTTCTCCTCTGTTAACTTTATTGAACGATAGATTACAAAGTGGAAGAGTAAACAAAATAAACCCTTTCCTCCCCAACTTTAGGGTGTTTCATCATCACAATAGCAGCCCTAACTAATGTAAGTATGAGAACAGTGTGGTGATGCTGGGACAGACCTGAGCATGTTTTTTTTTTCATGGACAATGATGGAAGGATTCTGGTGAGAAAAAAAAAATGAAAGTTCAATGCTTGATGAAGTGTTCATCAGGACAGTGGAAGATAAATGTGTTCAGGCCATTGAAGATGGAGGTCTGGTTTACGAAGTTTCAGAAGGCTGATTAAAACTTCTAACAGGGCGGTGTGTTATTTTAATTTAAACTTCTTTGGTTCTCCTTAGTTGAGGATGAAGATTTGGCTGTGCTTAACAAGATACCAGAACTATTAAAATGAAATGTTTGTTTTTCTGGGATATTCAATGCTGAGCTGCTGGAGCTTAAGAGGCTATCATCATTGAAGAGAAATCTGGGAGGTTTTTCCTGAGACTACACAGAAGCCATGTTCCAAAGTGGCTAAAGTTGTACCTTGTGCTGGCAGTCACAAGGTGTAAGAGTCATCCACATGGCACTGGTTTTAAAGGCATGATGGGATCATGGAGAACAACTGAAGCTTGAGATTATGAAAGGCCATTAGGAAAAAAGCAGACTCGGTGACAGTTGAAGGCACTGGATTGAATGGTTCATACATAGAATTTCAGGCTTGGCAGCATGAATAGAACTTTGGAAATATTATGAGTGAAAGTGATGCTCAATTTCAGAAGACCCCATGGTTGTAGAGATACAAATACTGTATGATGACAGTGAATAACATTGCGAGCTGTGAAGTGGAGCCAACTGGAGCCTAGAACTAAGCTGTGTGAGCTGCACAGGCCAGTGATGGAGAAGTGTCTCAAGCCTTTTGGATGATCCAAGACAGTGTTAGTGAATCTCATATAATTGGACATTGAGTTATTTAAACCTTTGGAGTTTGGTCTTACTTTGTTCATCTTGTGACTCTGTTCTGGTTCTTCCCTCTTGTAGTAATAGAGTATGTAATTTATTATTTGATTTTTTTCCAGGATCCCACCATTGAGAAACTGCATTTTAAAAGAATTTGGATTTTAGAAAGACTAATTTTTTTTTAAATATATGGGGCTTTTAAATTTTGGAATTTTGTTTTATTTTTTTATTAAAATTTATTCACATTGCACCTAGATTGTTGTCCCCTCACTCTTTATTTTTATTATTTATTCATTCATTCATATTACATCTCAATTGCTATCCCATCCCTTGTATCCTACCATTCCTTTTTCCCTCCCAATTTCACCCTATTCCCCTCCACTATAACTGTGACTGAGGGGGACCTCTTCCCCCTGTATATGATTATAGGGTATCAAGTCTCTTATTGGTAGCCTGCTATCCTTCCCCCTGAGTACCACTGGGCCTCCCAATCAAGGGGACATGGTCAAATATGGGGCACCAGAGTTCATGTGAAAGTCAGTCCCCACTCTCCACTCAACTATGGAAAATGTCCTGTCCATTGGCTAGATCTGGGTAGGGCATCGATGTTTACTGCATGTATTGTCCTTGGTTGGTGCCATAGTTTGAGCAGAACCCCTGGGTCCAGATCTGCCCTTCATAATGTTCTTCTTGTAGGTTTCTAGGACCCTCTGGATCCTTCTATTTCCACATTCTCCCATACTTTTTTCACCTAGAGTACCAATAGGATGTCTTCACATCTATCCCACTTTCCTGGTAGGTGAAGCTTTGCATGAAACATGCCCGTTGGGTTAGTGTCCAGTTATAAGTGAGTATATACCATTTGAATCTTTCTGCTTCTGGGTCAACTCACTCATTATGATCATTTCTAGTTCAATCCATTTGTCCACAAATTTTGGGAACTGGGCCTTAAGGTCAACAATTAATAAATGGGACCTCATGAGGCTGAGAAGCTTCTGTAAGGCAGGAGATACTGTCAAGAGAACAAAGCAGCAGCCTACAGACTGGGAAAAGATCTTCACCAACCCTACATTTTGGTCCAGATGCATTGGCCTTTGTGGTCTCCATGTGGAGCTCCTGACCCCTCTGGGTCCTTCCATCGACCCTCATATTTTTTATATTATATTGTGATGTTCATTGTAATGTGAAATCTTGGGGATTAGTAAAGAAAGGAAAGGTTGTGGCCTAATAGTGATGTGTATGTATGCCAAGTTGACAAGGGATCCACTGTGCTGGCAAGTTTTATGTCAACTAGACATTTGTCCTCTAGTATTGAGTTTGTGCTTCATTTCTAAAAAGCTGTTCTTATATTACCTTACTAATTATATAATTTCCTCTTCACAAGATCTCAATCGACTAGCCTTTTTTTTTTTCTGAAGACTAACTGCTTGAAGTGGCTGCCCATTCTCCACAGGGTATACACATTTTAGTTTTATTTGAAAGGGAAGGATAAGGTGTAACAAGTAGAAACAGTGCAAGATTCTCAGGGGCCCAATTTGCACAGACAATGCCTTGTCTTCAGTGTCAACCAACATCTGAGTGAAGCAGCTCAGTGAAATTCTTACTGAACTTCAAGCCATGATATGGGATTGTTGACGACAGGTGAAAACTCCCAGTGAAGGTAATGATTTTAGGGCTTGCTGTGGGAATTTTCTTGTACATCAAATATTCGTGGGCCCTAGTTAAAGCTAACATCCAAGTGACAGCCTTCCCAGAATCACTGTCAAATCTTAAAATCTCAGTGTATGAAAATTATACTTATTTTGCATTGATATACAAAACTCTATACCAGTGAATTAAAAATAACCTTGTGAGGAACAATTAAGGTATTAAGTTGAGGGATAGATTCAATAATCTTTTTGTCCTGTCCTCCTTATATATTTCAATATTTCCACTTATTTCCTTTCAATCCCTATCACTGAACCTCAGAAAGAAAGATAAAGGTAAAAAGAGAGACATCCCTCAGTCCATCCTCATTTGCTCTCTGAATAAGACCAAGAAAAACTTATAACCAACTCCCAATGAAAATAAACCTCTGTTGCCCAAGAAGGCAACCAAAAACCTATTCAAGCCCCTTTAAGGGAAACAGGGTGTATTTCTTTTAAGGTTTCTTCCTACTGATTTGTGATGAATAATAGCTTTGTAGGGGTCCAAATAAATTTGGGGAAAATGGTTAAACAAGCTAGGGATAGCATTTGTCATCCAGTTTCTAAATGTTGAGAAATCCCAGGCTTAATTAAAGTCTTGTGTGGGACAGAGTGAAATGCTGGACCAATTGCTATCAGAAGCTTTCTTCCAAGCTGTCCTGAGAGCTGTCCTGCTCTGAGGAGGAAAAGCAACCGAAACATTTGGTTCTGGAACATGAAGGATGCTGGGCGTCAGTGTCAAGCATACTGAGAGGAATTAATCCTGTCAGGTCTGATCCAGCATCAGTGTTCAATTGTTTTGGTCTGAAAACATAAATTCTCACAAGCATATGCAGTCGTAATACTATAAATATATGAGGTGTGTGTCATGCAGAGAACAATTTAAGGCTGGTTCTCTGTTCTTTGTATGAGCAGAAGAAATACATCTGCAAATCTTCATTCATGCCATATGAAGAATGACATCTAAGAGTAAGTCTCAGGGATTCTGTGACCAACAAGAAGCATTGTCAATGCACAGACATTCATGCCTCAACCAGCCATTCTTTACATACATTATATATATATTTCTATTTTAATATGAGGTATTGTACCCATACAACTCAATTATAATACAAGGTTTACTTCCAACACTTTGAAAGTTCTATCGCAGACTGCTTAGGACAGTTATGTAATAGAAGTTAATTGTCAGTCAACCAAATCATGGTCATGTTAATTACTAGTTTATTTTTTATCATGAGAATATACATCCTAGATTCAACAGATTGATGATTCTATAGATAGATAAGATAAAATAGTTATGTACTGTCTTCAAAAACCTCAGAGACCTACAGAATACGACATTTAAAGACATTTATATTATTTTAAAGGTCATTGATTCATAAGACAGGTTAACCCCTGGCAACACCCAGCCTATGTAAAAAAAGATGATGGTCATCAATGAACCTCGTTATGGAGAAGACTTCAAATGTAGCAAAGCAGCCACTGGGTAAAATGTCCTCATTTCTGCCACAGACAGAATTCTGCCTAAAAATGAGCAAGCTTGGATGCAGGCAGAGTTGACAGCCAAACTCTGCCAAGACAGGGAAAGCAAGTTCTCAATAGTTCCTGCATCACAAATATGTCTGTAAGATATACTGGGCCAGAAGACGGAAGATGCTGCTCCAATATTATAGAGAGTTTTGGGTGACTGTTCAGGTAGCAAACTATCTCTGTCATGTTCTCACTTTGGAAGCTGCTAACCTGCACTTCCTGTCTACTCAGATAATTAATTTTATTTCTTCTCAAGTTTCTGATGATGTTTAAGGCCAGGTAGCTTAGTTTTACAATTAAGCTTAGTTTTTTAGTGGTTAAGATATTTTTAGGTCTAGATAGATGTTTTAAGTTCATAGAGATGAGATATGATAGATACTGATTTACATTGAGAATTTTAGAAGCACCAAGATAGGAAAGATGTTTTCCTCAGGGCTACCAAATACAAATAGCCAAATCGCTATGAATGTGTAATAATGTAAATGTATATGTAAAAAGGAAAAAGAAAAAAACACAAAAAACAGATTACATTTCTTTTGTTATCCCCTCACTCATGTCTTCCAGTTCCCTCCCTCCTTCTCTCTTCAGTCCTATTTCCCTCCTCTAGACCTTTGACAGAAGGGGATCTCCTGTCTCGCCATATACCCATAGCCTATAGGTCTAACCCAGATAGCCTGCTTCCCCTTCCTCTGTGTACCTACCTCCTTCCCCACCATGCAGAAGTAATCAAATTGGGCACACCAGAGTTCATGTCAGATGCAATTCCCACTTTCCTCACAATCATGGAGAATGAGCTGTCCATCTGCATATCTGAATAGAAGTCTAGGTTCACTGCATGCATTGTCCTTGGTTGGTGAAACAGTTTTTGCACATCCCGCCTTGGGTCAAGATTTGCTGGCCTTGATGATCTTCTTATGGGTCTCCTGAACCCTCTTGGTCCTTTCATGCTCCCATTCTTCCATACCAATCTCAGAGCTCCACCTGGAGTCCAGCAGCAAGGCCCAGAATCTGTCCTAATCCCCCCCCCCCACACCCAGATGGTTTTTCTCAGAGGACATTTATGTTGGGCTAACATCCACTTATAACTGATTATATACCATGTGTGTCTCTCAGGGTCTGAGTTACCTGAAATTATTAATTTATTCCCGCAGATTTGACTGTGGTCTGATATTAGAGATTATGCTGCATTTTAAGCATATATTTTCCAGTAGCAAAATAGAACCATTGCATCTTCACAATGCAACATCTTATTTTCTAATGATGTTAGATCGTAATGGTTTTCCTTAGTAAACTTTGCTTTGAAATTCCTTGCTAACTATGGGAGCCTGGCTCTATCACTACCTCATTATATTGCTAGGATAAAGGTTAATATGTAGTTTATAGCCCATGTTTGTTACTATTTTCCAAACTTGAGAATATAGGAATAGGCTTTAAACAAAACAGAAATAAAATACTGATTTTTGCAGACACTGATGATTATTCAAACCTCAGAAATATTTATCAGAAATAACTGACTATGTATATTTAAATCAATTTAAACAGTGAACTTGACTTCAAATGAAATTTTAACATTGCTTTGTTTGTGCCTACCATTTGATAAGTTGACTGTTTAATTCTGTATGTCTTTTGAGGTATAAAAAAGTTCCTATAAAATAGCAGTTTATCTTGATCATCTCTGATAATGAGAAATGATATTTTATGACAAGCAACCATAACCAATATTAATGAAAATTGAGATAAAATTTAAGTTTATATCACAGCATTCAAATTCATAGGAAAGAAAACAGAAAAATTAAATGAGTTGAAAATGAATGTAGATACGACTTCAAAGAGACCTGATATGACTACTGGAATGTAATCACTTTATTTAAATTACTGTGAAAGTTTATATTAATAAATTAACTTAATTTACAGCTTACTCTGTGCTGACATCACATTTTACATGTTATTATATGTGGTTAATTATAAAAAATTCAAAATATGTAAATCATGATACCAGGTGCTTGCTTACTTATCAAAAGAAGATTTCTTATAATCATGAAATTAAAAATGAATTTCAATATCCTCTTTGAGTAATATGAATATGTGGTTTCTGAGTAATCTCACATTATCTGTTTTCTATATTATATGTAATGGGAGTATCATTGTGCTATTAAATTCATGAGAAGACTGGATGATAAGACATAATTTTGTCATAGAACAATGGTGTAACACATATGTGTTCACTATCAACCTGGCACATACAATCTTGTAATAACAGATTAGGATACATTATGAAACCTTCTAAAATTGTCACACGATGTAAAAATGTAAAAACAAGAAAATAATGGGAGTGGAGTGGAAGTTTATTGGTCCAGAACTCCAGCTGCTCTTTCACCGGACTTATGTACAATCCCTAACACCCATATAGTGGCCTATATTTATCTTTAAGTCATACCAAAGATGTTCAATAGAGTTTTATGACCTTTGATGTCAATGGAATTGGTAAAAATTTATACCTTAAAGAAACAGGCAATAAGCTCTTATAGATGTTTTGCATTTGTTTTGATTAGAAAAGTCTACTCAGAATTTATATTTTAGCTCCAAATAAATATTTTAAATAAATGTTTAAATACATTTTTTTAAAAAATAATGTTTTATGTTGACAATATTCATCAAGAAAAAAACAGAAATGAATTCAAGTGTCAAAATCAATATGGATGGACAAGAGATGCAGCTCAGTGGATAAATGTTCTTACCACCAATCCTGGTGACATAAGATTGCTCTTTCAGACAGAAATAGGTGAAGAAGCCAACAGACTCCCTTGTGTTTCCTATTGACCTCCACACTCACTCCATGAATGCATTAGCAAGCCTACACAAATAAGTAAATGTTACTTTTAAAAAGGCCCACAACTATATTGATGGAGCTGAGAGATGTGAATGTATACTATAGTACCAAAGAGGAAACGGGGTGGAAGTAAATCAATTAAAAAAACAAAGGACAGCACTGATGTGGTACGCCTTAGTATGGTATCCCGTTGGTCTGAGCAGCCTAGTCACCGGTTTTCTGAACATGGTGTTACATTGTCAGTAAAACTGTATTTTTGGTGGCTTACCCTGTAGCACAGCAATGAATCTTTTCTCAATCTTAAGTAAAAACAAAAGGATTAATATTTCTCTATCCAGGAAATTTTATTGAAAATAAAATGATGACAAATATTAAATACCTTCAGTATGTTAATAGCATGAGAAAGAGAGCTGGAAAATTCTCTTTTAGCTCCCAAGTGTTTCTATATAAAGAAATCTCATAGAGGGCTTTCTGTTAAGTTTGTTTTCTGTATTGCAACAATATATGTGCTAGACTGAGTGTAATTTAATCATTCCTTCAGATGAATTTATGAAGAGCAAATGATAAAACAATCATGCCTACAAAATGCTGCCATCCTCAGCCCTCATCAGTGTAGTTTCTTTATGCAGAGGATGGTGGTAAATATAGGACCCAAAAGGGGCTGAACTCCATAAAATAGGTGTCAGTTGAATAGTCTATCCTGAATGAGACACCTCCATTTTAAACTCGTACCCACAAGGCATAGCAACACCATGGGAACAGGGTGGACATTTGTTAAGAGTCACATATTGGGCGAAGTCACTACAAAATAATAATTTCCGCACATGGCAGGACCGTTGCATTCATGAACTCACAGAACCGGGTTACCAGCTGGTTAAAAAAAAAAGCAAGAGCTCCACGTGGTGGTGCGTGCCAGAAATCCCAGCATGGGAGGCTGAGGCATGCAGATCACTGTGAGCTCGAGGCAGGCCTGGTCTACAAAGTGAGTCCAGGACAGCCAAGATAACATAGAGAAACCCTGTCTTGAAAAACCCAGAGAAAAAAAAGAAAGAAAGGAAAAAGAAAAACAAACAAGAATACAGTAATTCTAAGTGCAATTCTAAGACAAAGGCACAATACCCTGGACAGAGAATTGAAAAGCAAGAAGAAAGGCAAACTAGTTTTTTTCCCAGTGCCAACAGCTCTGAACACATGCATACAAGTAACATATGAACTGAACAGGTTATACTTAGGAAAATGTATGTATGTATGTATGTATGTATGTATGTATGTATGTATGTATATGCATACAATAAAAATTAATGAAAAAAATGGCCATGGACTTGAAGGAGAATAGGGAGAGGAATATGGGGGGAAATAGAAAGGAAACAGAAGAGAATATTGTAATTATGTTGCAATATAAAAAATTAAAATACACAGGAAAATTGTAGCACCCCTCATTTAATGTTAATTCACAAGACACAAAATTCAAATAGTAGGTCATATGGTAAAAACACTATCGTGACTATAATACAACAGAAAGGAAATGAGATAAAAATTAATATGTTCATAAAGTTAAGAGACAATATCTATAAATGTGAATCTTTGGGGATACTAGTAATTATTATGATACTACTTTGTATAAGAGCATGATCCTATACCCGTGTTCCTGAAGACGAAAATGTGTAGTGTGCTTACTTACTAATAGGTATATCAGCTATTTCCTGCATTATAAATGGGACAATGACTCATCAATGCAGATCTGAAGACTACTCAAAAGATATGCAACTGTACTCAAACTTCTAATTGTCTGTCTATTTTGTTCAATATATATAAATGAGTTAATCTGTTACCTATTTATTTTAGACGTGTTATCACATCACTTCAGTGGCACGGGGTGGGCACTGAGTACCAGCTTGGGCTTTACTTTGAAACCGAGGCGCTGCTGTGGAAGCCAGTGCCTTGTTTATTGCAAACGTTGCATTTCAGCCACAGTTTCAACATGACCAAAATGTGCAGCGTGTACAATTTTGCAATGTAATTAGTTGGAAATTGAGGAAGCTTAATTTTAAAATTGAATTGTTCATGAAAATCTATTTTCATACTGTATAGCTGAAGCAGTTTCTCTTCATAAAATGTTTTATAGTTGTTTGAAGAAATTAAGTGTAGTTAATCAGGAAGAACATTATGGTTTGACACCTAATTTGAAAGTCCTGTCCTGAAGCAGTGAATGATGGCCAATGGAATTACATAGACCAATAGGAACCCAAATAGGAAATCCATTTATGCTCAAAGTAGATTTCAGTATGGATTAAGTCGGTGCTCCTGCGTCTTTGTGTGAGACATATTTCATGCTTTATATAGGTCCACTAAAATACACAGTTTATTGCTTAACAGATTAGGAAATACTAAACTAATACCATGGTGAATTATCCCATTATGCATAAGAAAGCATATCACTAACCTTAATTCTCTGTGAAAACAGAATGGAACTATGAAGATTCAAAGGACTAAAAGGCAGTGACAAATATTGTTGACTCATATTCTATTTGCATCTCTTCACTCTGTGTCCTTTCTCCTTCAGTGCCACCTGCAATTATGATGCCCCAGAAGTCCTTCAACGCTACTGCAGAGAGAGGAGAGGAGATGACTGTCACCTGCAGGGCCTCGGGCTCTCCAGATCCTAGCATCTCTTGGTTCAGGTAAGTGCGGGCCCCATGTATTCATAAGGCTCACAGTGTAATGTTTGCACTTGTAATTACTTAGAAAGAAACAATCATTGTCCTGTCTCATTTAAAATAAAGATTATCTAACACCCCTGAACCTGTCTGAAAATATGCATGCAAGTAGCATTATACACGCGGAATATGCTGTATTTAGGAATATATGTGTACATATACACATATGAACTTAATAGAAATTGATGAAAAATGAGATCATGAATTTGAAAGAGTGTTGTTTATTCTCTCTCTCCTTTTTTCTTCAGCTTGTTTTTGCCCTATTGTAATTTGCTTGTTTCTTTGTTTTATTTTACTATTATTATTTTAAGTGCCTGAGTTTTTTTCCTAAGGAGAGAGAAATAAGTTTTGATGAAAGGAAATGTGGGGGAAGATCTGGGAGAAATTTAGGAAGGAGAAGCAAACAGAACACATTGTATGGAAAAATCTTTTTTCAATAATATAACAATTAAAAAGAAGGGTTATATGGGAAATTTTAGTGGTAGAAAGAGTAGCGGGATGATATAATTTTATTATATCATATATAATAGAAATCAAAAAGTATTCTTAAAGTAATTCACTCTGTGTGTGTTTGTTTGTGTGTGTGTTTGAGAGAGAGAGAGAGAGAGAGAGAGAGAGAGAGAGAGAACAGGTACACATTGGTGTTGTTGCTGGAATAAAGTCTGTTTTAAAAAGGATGATTTATCATTCTTAACAATATTATTGTTTGGACACATGATCAATAATGTAAGATTATGTGAAAATAACTGTATATTGTCTTTTTGTACTATATTGTTTTAAGTCCTTGTCTTTATTTTGGTTGCCTGAAAGGTTAAGGAGCCAATACTCTCATGGAGACATGACAATGCTTTAGAATGTTAAATACAGAAGATACATAAGAGCTAACAGTTGGAATATTTGGATAATTTTCACAAGGCAAACAGCAATACCTAGTGACATCTAAACTCAAGAAAGCACAAATGCAGAGTTAACATTTCTCCATACTTATTTTATAACACATTTTATGTCAATCAAAATACCAATTATTTTCTTTTGAGATAGGGAAATAACATGAAGTCATGTGAATAAAGAGGTTAAAAAGTTCAGGAAAGAGCTGAGGAAGGGAAAGAATAGGATCAAAATATAGTGTATGAAAAAAAGCTAAATTAAAGTAAAAATAAATATCATATTAATGTGGCTAATTCTATTGATTTTTAAAGAAAACACACAACTCATTCTTTTACAATTCACCTGTTCAGAGTTCGATGTGTTTTTTATGCATTGCAGGAGTTAGGGTTCTAACTTATTAGGTCCTGCATTCTCAGGCATCAGCTCTTGTTTTTGACCATTATAATGTCAGGAGACCACTGGCTCACAGAATGAGTCAATATGTTACTTATGTTACTCCGCTTGGTGACAGAACACTTGACAAAGGTAAATTAAGAGAAAGGGCTGTAATCTGGGTCACAGTTTGAGGTTACCTTTCACTAAGGGAAGGCATAGACACAAAATCACTGGTTCTGTTGCATCCGCTGTAGGTAGCAGAGAATTCTGGGTTTTTCTGCCCAGCCACATTTTCCTGCTTATTCAGTTTAGAGTCCCAGCCTTAGAATGGTGGTATATGAACTAATCAAGCTACCACCTTCACATTCTTAATCTAGGAACACCTTCACAGATAGAACTAAAGGTTTGTTTTCTTGGTGATTTAAGTTTTGAATCAAGATTAACCCTTTCAATAAGGAAGTATCTCTCCCTGTACTATTTTTGTGGTACAATTTAAAAGTAACCCTGGTTGTTTCTGTTTTAGATTAGCTAAATCAAAATTTTCACCTTTTGTCTTGACTGAAGGTTGCACCATAGATGTACTTCTTTTGTTGAGATGAAGAGCTATTCACGTCAATTTTTTTCTTTTCCAGTCTTTAATGACATGTTTTTTACAGAAATGTAAACACCATTATCTTGTCATGTACTTAATTTCTGTATTGCTGTAGTTGTTAGTAAACAGGTGATCTTACTGGCCATCTCTCAGAGACCTAGAAACTGCTTGAGTCATCAAACTACTAGGTGCCACATGTGTTCCAGGTGTGTCCTGTGGATAAAAGGGTCCCCTCATCTCTCTCTGCCTTCTAGGTGTTTCTCTCTTTGTCCCGCCACCAGCCTCTCTGTCCTTCTTCCCTCCTGTTTCCTCCCTCTGACTAGCTGCCTTCAAGTGTGGCTGCTGAGTGCCTTATCTTTCCTTCATGTGAAGGCTGCTCCCCCTTCCCTCCCCCAATAAATGTCATAGAACAGATCTGTTGTAGGGCATAATTTTCAGGGCAAACCTTGGCATGTGCTGCCCAGGGGTAGCCTACTGCTCATTTGCCTGTTACCCTATCATATCCTGTCAACAATGATCTTCCTTTTCTTGTCTTGATAACTTCACAACTGTTTTCTTGTTTTTTTTTTTTTCTTCTTTATCTTGTCTTTTTAGACAGAGGTATATACAAGTAATAAGCATAATGAACTGTTTAGGTGCATTAATCTGTCTTTTATATTTAGATTTCACTGAATATTGCTTTTAGTCTTGGTAATGTCTTTTAGTTTACTTTGCATTTAATCTCATTTTTCTCTAAATAACAATTCTGTCATTATAGCTTTTTACCTTTCTCTTATAATCTTGTTTGATCTTTACCCAGTATCTTAAGTGTTGATTCTAGAAAATTATATTGAGCTTTTCCTTCACTTCAGACTTCTATTAATTTTTATATAAATTTTCTTTAAGTATTAATTTTGGTAATGGTTAGTTGTAACTCCATTGTTTCTTTTACATGTTTGTGGGTATGCTTAACTGTAATTTCTGATATTATTTACTAATTACATTAAATAACTGTAAATTAGAGGATGTTTTAATAACCTTTTCTCAATTCACTATTTCAGCACATTTTAGTAAATATTCCTATTCCATGCATTTGAAATATTAGTATAGGAATATGTATCAAATTTCTATTTTGCAGTAGTGGTTTCTATACATATTTAGACATCTGATATTCCGTTTACAAAGAAGGTGTTGAAATCTATATTCTTGTTTTCAAAATGTCTTTTAGACTTACAGGTAAAATTGTTTGTTGTTTCATCTTGTACTATTGTATGGCTCTATTTCCTTCTTTCTTTCTTTGATCAATATTTCCTTGTGTTTAAGAATTTATACACCCTGTGTCAGAAAATATTTAATGCGTGTTTTTGATACCCGTTTTCCAGTAAAACTTTATTTCATTTCTCATTTCTTTGCCCTATTTTTTGCTCTGTCTTTGTGTTCTCTAATTTACAATCTATACATTTAATTTCTAATTTCTATGTTCACATAGAGAGTACATTCAAAGATTTTTCATCATGCTATATTTTTATTGCTGTATACTTCAGTTATGCATTTACAATTGTCATTGATGTCACTGTCAGTATTGCCATGGCCTAAGCTATTAACAGATTCATTTGAAAGTTTCTATGGTATATAAAAATAATGCTGTTTTTTCATGTAGGAAAGATTTAAATGTGATCATCTAGACTTTTTTTTTTTACTAATTATTAAAGTACTAAATAGAGTGAATAAACATCAATATTAAAACAGTGTTTTATAATAATCAAGTATGCCGGGCATGGGGACACAAGCTTTTAATCCTAGGCTGTAGGAGTCAGAGGCATGTGGGTAGCTGTGTGTTTGAGGCCAACCTGATCTACCAAGTGAATCTAGGACAGCCAAGGCTACACAGAGAATCCCTGTCTCAAAAAAATATATTAAACTGCTAGTTGAATTCATAGGTTTAAATTCCTTCATTAATATTACAATTTCAACCTCAGATAAAAGCCATTCACATCTCCAGTCAAACTAAATTTCAATCATTGTTCTTATGTGTTTTTCTTATGGTTGCTTGACTAATAAAATGTAATTTTGATTGAACTATAGCAATCACTTATCATAGCCATAAACATTGTATGTTTATAGCTAATTCAGGTGATTGTAGGGTCCCATTTATAAAGCTGGATAGTAAAAATCAACCTATTTTTCTTTTTTAGGAATGGCAAACTCATTGAAGAAAATGAAAAGTATATTTTAAAGGGCAGTAATACAGAGCTCACTGTCAGGAACATAATCAATAAAGATGGGGGCTCTTATGTCTGCAAAGCCACAAATAAGGCAGGAGAGGATGAAAAGCAGGCCTTCCTTCAAGTCTTTGGTAAGTATCACAGTACTGTGGTATAATGCTGTATCCATGCAGAGGGAAGGAGACAGAGCCAACCCCTAGTCTGCTATTGGATGCAAAGTACAAACTTTCCATAGGCACAAGCTATTACTTCATTTCAACAACATGCAGTAAATAATATAATTTATTACCAAAGTCTTAAGAACTACATGTATGTATTGAGCATGAAAAGTATCATTCAGCAAACGCTTTGAGAATAGCAATCAATGGAAGAATGGAGCATGTCTTTAAAAGGAGACTATGGAAATAATGGACCTCAAAGAAATGAAATGTTTTTCCTAGGAATCTCATGCTTGGAGAAGGAAAATGTACCATCTAGAGGAGAAACTTGTGTCCTGGATGAGTATTCACACATTTCTAACCACCTTCCAGGACTTGATTGTGAAGCCTGTGGTGGTGGGACTACACTTTGGCCGGGAGTGCTTAAATGTATTTATCCTTGGCATCTATTTAAACATTGATCTCACTTCAGGACCCGTAAACTGAATTTGGGGTGGTCTCTGGATGTCTTTACCTTTCTTCCCTATGGAGCCACACTCAATAACTCTCCCTTTTATGCCTTAAAATAAAATAAAGTAATTCAACAACAACAAACAAAAACTACGAAACCCAGAACACACAGATAACACAAAGTCCAAATTTTAAAGTATTATGTCAGTATGTAAATTGTGGTGGCAGGTATATTTTACTATAAAAAGATTAATACCAGTATACTTAATGTTATATTCTATAGGTGTTATAATTATAGAGAAATAGGGTCTAGATCTATGCTAAAGATAGTTAAGGTCCTAATTAACCTCTTATAATTATAGGATGAAAATGTTTAAATATCTCTTCATGTAATAACAATTTTCACAATTTTCTAAGATATAACTCTACATATTAAGTACTTAAGAAACAAACCCTAATCAGTTGAGCACTTTGTTAAATTTATTCATAGATAAAATGCAGTAGTTGACTAAATAAATGCTTTATAAATGTGTTCATATATCTGCATATGTTTACATATTTGTTGTTTTAGAGATGAAATTTATTTTTCTTTCTTTTTTTGTTAGCATATTTTATTTTCTCTTTTTTATGTATACATATTTATTATTACACATTTCAATTTGTGGCTCTAAGAAAGGAATAAAAGAATTGTACTCAATTGACAAAACTTTATAAAAAATTATACTCTTATATTGATCTGTATGGATTTGAAAGAATTATTATAGTGAAAGTAGATAAACCTTGTTATTTAAAAATTGTTCTTCCCTATTATTTGCAATTTCTTGATATTTTAAGAGTATGTTACAACTGCAATGGAGTTAGTATTTTCATAGTGTTCAAATGTGGGATTAAACATTTAATATGGAATTTCCATGATGAATAGCCACCATTCTGGTCCAATATCAATTGAATAATATGTACATTTTTTACAGTACAGCCTCATATATTACAACTTAAAAATGAGACCACGTCTGAGAATGGTCATGTCACACTCATCTGTGAAGCAGAGGGTGAGCCGGTTCCAGAGATCACATGGAAAAGAGCTGTGGATGGTGTCATCTTTTCCGAAGGTGATAAGGTAATACTATTGTTTCTAGCATAAGCCACTCATGAGTATACAATTTACTCATTAACTTATATAAAGCAAATAAAAACTGTATAAAAACTACCACTAAGTCACTTTAAAATGATTGTAGAAGAGCACATATAAGTCCATTACTGCCATTTATATAATGTATTTTAGTAGATTACAAAGTCTTAGGTTATTAGTATTATTCTTAGTGCGGTTTCCATGGATGTTTGCTATATACTGATTCTCTAAAAACATATTTCTAGTTTATCCCTAATTGTCTCTGCCCCAATGAAGTCATTAAATACTCAGGTGCTCATTTATAGTCTTTACATTTTAGAAATCTTTTTGTGCATAGTCTTCTGAAGTCAGGTAATGAAAACTCTTAACAAAAACTGGCAACCAGATAAGAATTTTGATCTGATTTCACTACAATGAGTAGAAATTACACACAATTTAAAAATTACCATGTATTGAACTTCATGCGTTTTTGTTGTGCTAATTTTTATAATCACTCATATTAAACTTTAATTATACACAGGAAGCTGATAAATAAGGTAGAATCAGAAAAATGGGGAACGTGGCAAGACATTAAAGAAATAGGCAGCTAACTTATTAAAACATTTAGATAACATATGTATTCAGTTGATTTTAATGAACTCACCTACAAAAGGTGGTGAGTATATAATACAATGGCTCAAGCACTTTCAACTACTATTATGATCCTAGAAAGAAATCATGAATTATTTTTTGCCCTTAATCCACTTTCTGCCTTTTCATCTGACCATGTTGTACTCAACATCATGGTAGGCTCAGAATTCAATAAGGTGTCAGGTTTTTTTTCCATTTCTTATTTAAAAGAATGTGTCACCATATGTCACTTTTTTCTAGTATACTCTTAATGTCATTTTTCTAATAGTGTATATTCTTTAGAAAATAATTATGTAAACTAACTAGGCTTACTTTATATGTTCACTGAACATATGATATATAAAATGTGAGGGACCACCATCAGTTTTTGGAAGTATTATGGAGTTTGCCTTAATTTTATTTCCTCAAAAACATAGGGATTGGTATGGCAACGGAACTAAGTCTTAGATGAATTAATGTCCACATGAATAGTGAAAACATAATCAGATATCTAGAATTGTAAGAGTTTTTTTATTTTAGTAAATTCCTGTGAATGATGCAAGTAATTACTTTCATTCCATAACCCTCCCTGGGTGATTCTCCATATGCCAGATGCTCTGGTTTCTGATTTATTTTCCTCGCTAACAGTTCTCTCTTCTCCATGTTATCTCACACTCTTTGGTTGACTTACATTCCTATATGTACATGATGAACGTGAGGAGTATAAAATCTGCCACTTCATCAATAAAGTAGCATCAAGAACACGGAGAAGTCTGACATTCGTTCTAAAAGCTATGTTCCAAGCCATTTCAAACAAATTCATGCAGTAGACAAATAAATTAAATTACTTGATTTTTGAAGACAATTTTTCAAGAGATTTTAAGTTTTCTGACTGACTTTCTAGATATTAATATGTCTTTTTTCCTGAAAGTATTCCTAGTTTTTTCAACAGACCATACACAAATTGAGTAATTGAACTGAGCTTTGAGGGAAAGAAGATTATTCTTTTTTTGACTATTATTTTATTCCGTTTTTGCTGCATATATATTCTCAGCTATGTCAATAGCATTTGGATTATATAGTAAGAGGGTTTTTATTCATCATGATACATATTAGCATTCCATTTTGTAACAAAATGAAAAGTATTCTGTGAGTCTGTCAATAAATTTTGTTCTACAGTTTATCTCATTACTTTTATACCAAGTGAATTTTGATTACTTACTAACAGTCCTTATAAAGTGTGACACTATGGTCTGATTGAATCTTATATTTTGCAAGGTGGATTGAGATCGTATTATTTTGTTATAGAAGGTGACATGACATTGAATTTTCTATGAGATATTGTAATAATTCAGATTCCATATTCTCAACCTTGAAGTAAATTCAATATTTCTTGTTCACAGCTAAAGAATATTTAATATATTCATTTAGAGCAATATCAGTATGAATTCAAAACACTTCTTGGAAATAGACTTTTCCTTCTTGGCTCTTTATCAAGATGAAATTCAATAATTCTTTCAGTGGGAAATACTATTAAGAATGCTGTGTAAGTCTTGATTGGGACTTGAAAAATACAGAACAATATGATCACAAGAAAAATGATCAAAGCTTTGATGAAATTCCACATCTATAGGTCATAATGAGTAAAGATACCTCATCTATTATGTGTTTTAGGATACTACTAATATTTTCTCCAACATCATGTAAAGGTATTCATTGTTGAAAATAGAGGGGGGTGATGGGAAGGTACAAATGAGGGGATAACAATTGGGTTGTGATCTGAATAAAATTATTTAAAATTAAATAAAATGTTAAAAACATAGTATCACGGAACAGTATTTCACTTGTCATTTCACAGTTGAGATATAAGACAACATTTATTACCAGAAATAGATTAGTCCATGAATTGTTGTTACATGACACTGAATGCATATTTACTGAACTCCAAATTATAAAAACATAACCAAAAGTCTTTTTGCTGATAGAATTTTTTCAGCTGTCTGTTATGTGAAAAAAAAAAAAAACCCACACAGTTTCTTGCTGTCGATGAGTACATAAAGACATGGTGAGGACAGTTCTTCAGTTGAGAGGTGTTACTTAAGAAAGATAGAGAATGGAAAAATGCAGTAATGCAACAGTAAACGAAGCTCTTGAGTTAAAAACATGAAAACCTAACCATGTAAAAAGTGAAAGTGTGACTGTTCATGTCAGTGTCGACACTGTATTTATTATCATAATGATAGACAGGCATAAGCAAGGTCATAACTGTGGTGTACTAGCCAGCAACACTCACCTCAAGATTAGTTCCAGACTAGGAAAAGACACTGCCTGAAAAACAAACAAACAGGACCAAGGTTGTCTTCACACATGCACACCACAGAGAGAGAGGGGGGCGGCGGGGGGAGAACATAATATAAAATTGTGTGGCGAGTAGAGATAAGGGTATGGGAGAGAATTTGGATAAAAATACTTTACATGAAAAACATTATCAGCTTTTCGCCAAGATGGGGCCAAAAGCAAAGAAGGAAGCTCCTGCCCCTCCCAAAGCCGAAGCCAAAACAATGGCCTTGAAAGCTAAGAAGGCAGTGCTGAAAGGCGTCCACAGCCACAAGAAGAAGAAGATCCACCTCCCGGCGGCCCAAGACCCTGCGGCTCCAGAGGCAGTCCAAATAACCTTGAAAGAGCGCACCCAGGAGGAACAAGCTTGACCACTACGCCATCATCACATTCCCCCTGACCACCAAGTCAGCCATGAAGAAGATAGAGGACAACATCTTACTGGTGTTCATTGTGGATGTCAAGGCTAACAAGCACCAGATCAAACAGGCCGTGAAGAAACTTTACAACATAGACGTGGCCTGACGGAGAGAAGAAGGCATATGTTCGACTGGCTCCTGATTATGATGCTCTGGATGTTGCCAACAAGATTGCGATCACCTAAACTGAGTCCAGCTGGCTAATTCTAAATACACACTTTTTTCACCATAAAAAAAAAAAAAAAAAGAAAAAAGAAAAAAGAAAAACATTATCAGAGTAAATAGGGAATAAAAAACAAATGCCTCCAAACTTGAATGACAAAGGCATTTTTTTTTAGCTTGTGATTCTCTAGATCACAAATTAGTATGTATTTGGTTTACAATGTGTGGTTTATTTAGTTGTAATTAGTATGATAGTTGAAATTTTCATTAAAATATTTGATGTCTGTCAGATGTCTCTGTCATCTCATTTTGGAAGCTGCTAACCTGCACTTCCTGTCAGCACAAATAATTAATTTTATTCTTTCTCAAGTCTATGATGAGGTTGAAGACCAGATAGTTAATTTTACAATTTAGCTTAGTTGTTGGGGTTAAAAATTTTTAGGTCAAGATGGATGTTTTAAGTTGATAGAGATAAGATTTGATAGATACAGATTTACATGAATAATTTTAGATGCAGCAGGATAGGAAATGTGATTTTTACAAGGTTGCCAAATACAAATAGCCAAAACACTATGATTGTAACATTTATATAATTCCTGGTTGTTTCCTCGTTCTTCTTGCTGTAGGTAGTTTATTGTATATATGTATGATAATATAAATGTATAATGTAAAAAAAGAAAAACAATAAAAAGAAAACATTTTGATGTATTAGTGTTATATAAATTCTCATTATATTTATACTCTAATTTAAAACTTCTATTTAAAAATTTTAAGTGTACATTTTTAATAAAAATTAGAAGCCTGGCACATATATATATATATATATATATATATATATATATATATATATTCTTTTTTTTCATTTTTTAAATATATTTTATTAATTTATTCATATTATATCTCAATTGTTATCCCACCCCTTGTATCCTCCCATTCCTCCCTCCCTCCCATTTTCCCCTTACTCTCCCCCCCAATGACTGTGACTGAAGGGGACCTCTTCCCCCTGTGTATGCTCACAGGGTATCAAGTCTCTTCTTGGTAGCCTGCTATCCTTCCTATGAGTGCCACCAGGCCTCCCCATCAAGAAGATGTGGTCAAATATGGGGCACCAGAGTTCATGTGAAAGTCAGTCCCCACTCTCCACTCAGCTATGGAGAATGTCTTGTCCATTGGCTAGATCTGGGTAGGGGTTCGAAGTTTACTGCACGTATTGTCCTTGGCTGGTGCCATAGTTTGAGATGACCCCTAGGCCCAGATCTGCCAGTCATAATGTTCTTCTTGTAGGTTTCTAGGACACTCTGGATCCTTCTATTTCCCCATTCTCCCTTGCTTCTCTCCATATATATTCTTTTAACATCTCAGTATTGCTATTTAAATATATATATATATATATATATATATATATATATAAAGTGAAACAAAAAATAGTGCTCTAGTACATAAAATATCAATTGCTACCTACCCACTACAGTCTAATTTCTCAGATTGTAAAATATTCCTTATTAAGATGAGTAATGATTTTTTTCAAAAGATTAATGTGATCAGTGTTTGATTATGTCTAACAGGGATCAAGGTTGATAATACTTACTAAAATTTCCACTAAATACTCCTAATTAATGTTTGAATTACACATCCTTACTGTTGTTCAAGGCAGGTTATTAAAAAAAATCACAGATATTCATCAATAGTTATTGGCAGTCATAGAAAGTATCAGAGAAAGCATACTTTAATCTCAATTCTGCCACTTTGGTGCTTACTTGATGTGTGATTTTGTGTTTGTTTTAAGTCTTTTAAATTTATAAGTAGATTGTATAAAAAGACATTAATGGTAAGGACTATGAAGAAGAAATGAGATTAAACACTTCACATTCTAACTGAGAAAAAATATAGCTGTTTCTAGTGCATTTGAAATTATGCAGCCATTTAATTTTACACATATTTTTGTGATGAAATGATTGTAGACCATTATAAATAATCAGGTTAATATGTCAGTGACTGCTGCCAAAAATGATATGTAATCTTCCTTTCAATTAATGCTGTCTAGAAGTAAAATGTCTTCAATCCTATTTAACTCAGCTTGTACACCAAAGTGTACTTCTGAAGATACTTGCAATACACTCTAGCTATATTAAACCTTTAATTAAAATAGCTGCCATACCAAAATATTCTATATTCAGATTATGTATCACGTTTCTCCTAAAAGGCAGGTTTGTAAGGGGCACTGGAAGACAGGAGTGCAGAGTGCAGGGAGAAAGAACATAACTCCAGGCCACTCTGAAGTTCTCCAGGCTCTCTCTGCTCTTGCAAGAAAGGAAATCAGAATCAAAAGTATCCTGGACCTTTGAAAACATCATCTTCTTTTTTCCCTCAAAAACTTTTTCAGTCCTTCAGAGTCTATCTTTAGAAATCAATGCATGTGTCCCCCTTAGGGCCAATACCATATCCCTCATCACTTAGCAGTCAGTGCCTAAACTGACTATTGAGGCTGGGGGCGGGGGGGGGGGGAACAACATGCTGTGTGACACACAGCAAGGGTTCTTAAGAAGACTTCATACTTCAAAAATGTGGCAGAGTAAGATTTTTTCCATCCATAAGAGGAGCAAGCAGTTCTTAGATATTTTCCTAGAAGTGGATTTTTAGCCAGCTTTAGTGTTACGGCAGAAATAAATTTCTAAAAAGTGAAATTTTCTTTTGTTTTTTTTTTTTTTCTCTTTTTACCTCTAGAATGTGTGTTATATGTAAACACAGCAGTGAGCCACCCTGTGCGCGTGAATGGAGTGTTGTGTGCACTAATCATGAGTTGCTTGTTATACAGCCTGGAGGATGTAATTTTCTTTGTGTAATTTGTCTAATCTTAAGATACAGACTATGTCATTATTTTATTGTTACCTTTCCTGTTCTGCTAGCCAATCATAGGCTAACCTTCACTGGAAATTAATTTTGTCTTATAAAAGGAATGTAGAAAGATACATCAGTGAGCCATTGTTATCTTAAAACAGTATTTATCAAACTGCAGTTGTTTGTTTTACCTCTTTTTAATTTAGTCAAATGCCATTTCATCACTATTGAGAAAATTCATACTGTTGTTTCAGTTAAATTTTAATCTAAAAACCATTTTAAATATCAAAGTTTACAATGGGCCTACCATTAAGATTCGTTAAATTATAAAAAACTATATGTATATAATTAAAAACAGTAACCAAATCATTACATTAGCTTAGTGTGGTATAGATGTAATTTAATCTTCATTGTTTTCTTAAGCAGGTTTAGAACAATTGCACACATTTGTGTCAGGTTGTCTACATTAAGTTGAAGTGAGAATACTTATTTTAACTGTGGATGACACCATTCCATAGGGTGACATCCAGGACTGAGAAGAAAACAGAAAAGAATCAAGCAAGTCATTGCTATAAGGGTGCTCACTGTGGGTGCCATGGAAGCAGCCTCTTGCTCCAGCTAGAAAAACCCCTACGCTATTACAGACTGTATCAACCCAAACTGTTTGTTAGAAAAAAAGAAAAACAACAACAACAACAAAAAATGCTTCCTTTGAATTGCAATGTCAGATATGTTGTTATAGCAGCAGGAAAAGTAACTGATACAGTGGTATACTTCATAAAAATAACACTATTTTAGAACTTATCTTCCTTTAGGGCAATGCAAATGGCTAAGTGGAACATACTTACTGAAGATGGTGCTTCAGTTAGTGCAAGGCCCAGGCTCCCACCTCCTCTCTGATGAACTGTTCTTTGATACTATAATGGGTACATATGTACCCAATTCATTCATGAATCATTGTGACTGTCATTTACTTAATTTTAACATTTACGAACTTGACTCTAAAAGTTATATCCTACCTTGTGTTGGTGAAAATGAATGTCAAAAGCATTAGTTCAACTAAGCAACACTCTACTAATTAGGGTCTGAGATTATATGACCTCAAAAGTGTATGGCTGAAATCATTAATATTATTTTTCTGTTGTATTTATGTCTTTAGAGGGTTTGCTTTTCAGTGTTGAAGGGAAAAGATGATTGAGCCTTAATTTAATACAGATAAACCATTTTTCTTCACCTTCATAAACAGATAGAAACAAATTGAAAACTAATAATAATAAAATCAGCCTATACTGAGTTTTTAAGGTACAGATCTTGGAAAATATATACTTAAATGCATATTATTATATTATAAAACTATAATGAACTATATTATTCTATTATAAAATTTTCTTTCCAATATACTTTATTAATTTTTAATTTCCATACAAAACAGTTTTGGTCATATTCAGTGCACATATTTCATATTTTTAAAGTATAATCAGATATATGAAAAGTCTATTTTCAATAAAAAAAGAGAAATAGAAGGACAAAAATGAGGGAGGAAGGTAGGATTGGGAGGTGATGAGGGAAGGCACTACAATTGAAATGTAAAGTGAACAAATTAAAATTAAAACATTTAAAGAAGTATTTATATTTCTATGTAAGCTCTGAAGATTGCATTGTGCTTTTCTGTTATTTCTTTTCTTTGTTGATCTTAAGCAAATAAACATACACTGTTGAAGCAATTCTTTAAAGATGACTTTTATAAAATTTAAGCAGTATAATTCTGTGAAAGTGACAGCAGTTAGTGTGCAAATAGTGTGCAAATCCACACGCAGATGTGTGGATTCACTATGCAATCTATATTAGTCATTGTTCTCCAGAGAAAATACATACACTCTATGTTTTGTTAAAGTGACCTACAGACTGTAGTGTAACTAGATCAACAATGACTGGGCTGCCCATTAACAGAAAGGTTGTCGTCGCTCAGTCCCTGGGGTCAGATATCTCTGCTGGTCTTCAATCTTAGAGTATTTGCTGGAATGCTAAAGAAGTATGTTCCAATACCAGCAAAGGAATGCCTCACTAGCAGAATAAGTAAATACATTTCCCAAAGAAAGTAGGCGAAAGAAACCTTACTTTTTCCACATAGACTGCAACCAGTGTGTGTGTAAGTTTTGTATTGTTTTTATCTCAAATGATACAATCAGAAAACATCTTCAATGCTATTCCAAATTCCTTTGGTTTTCATTGATTCCAAAGTCCAGATGTAGCTATCACACAATCAGAATCAAGAATACTGCAGTGGGGAAAGAGAAGATCAGTGAAATGTATTTCTGGCATCACAGTTTATAGGTTTAGAATAGTGATAGAATTTAAGCAGATTCAAAATCATTAAACAAACTGCTGAATATGCTTTTCTGAGATATGCTGTATTCATGTTCAAATATGTCAATCTGAGTATACGTGTATAACTACAGTGTCTACAGACACAGCTTGGCTTCTGTGACCCTTGTGCACACTCAGCTCCAGGGCAGGACTTCAGTACTTCTGCAGTAACTGTACTTGGCAAATTTTGCCAGGTTTTGCCAAAATATCTCATTTTATCTTGTCTATGCTAATAAAATTTATTGTACTCTTTTCTGCTTTTCAAGGGGAAAAAGGACCAACAAAGTATAAAGATATAATCAATTTCCATCATCTTTATATTAAATCAGAAGAGTTAAGACTTCCAATTTCCTTTTCCTGCTTGAGTAGTAATTACCAAGATTAGATCAGAGTCTCTGTTATTGTAATTAGTTATAGCCATTTGAGAAGTTACTGATTATCTACATTTTTCTAAAAATTTTCTATTGATATGGAAAACTACAGTATATAAAATACAAAGCCGTTTCATATCAGTGTACTTAAAGATAAATAACTGCATTTAAATATTTTTTACGTCTCTCTAATTCTGGACAAGTTGCTTTTAAAGTTCTATCTTATTTCTTTTATTTCTGTTTTTTAAATCTATGTCTTTTTCCAGACCAAGAAAATACATTCTGAGGGGAGAAAGAAATATTCCTAAATTTATAGTTTAAAATTAATAAAAATAGACAAAATAAAAATAAATACAAAAACTAAGGTCAGGGTTAAGGTGAGAATCCTAATACAGAAGCCATTTATTTATGACAATTTTTACACTCAAAACACTCAACAAAGTAATTTGATAAAACACTATTGTTCATAATAGTAAATGTTCAAGTATTTTTGTAATTTTATATGTATACTTGAAGTAAATATTAACTTACTTTATATGGTTGTTAATATGAAAATAAAAATTCACATTGAAAATACAAAGATGTTTTTAACAATCATAAGCATCCATTATATAGTGATATGATTAGATTTAGATAAATTAATCTCATTGATTTTATTTAGCATAAAGCAAGATTGTCAGTGTCTACAGTAACAATAATTGCATTTGAAGAAATGTTGCACTAAGAGATCTTGAATCTTTGTTTCTTTTGATATACTGCTTTGTTAACGATTTAAATATATGTTAATATTAAGAAGTTTCTTTTTAAATTTCCTTTTCATTACATCCTGACCACAGTTTCCCTCCCATAGCCCAGCATCCTTTCCCTTGCCTTTTATCTCCCCAAGATCCAGCTCTCTCTGCTTCCCCACAGAGAAGAGCGGGCCTCCCAGGGACATCAACCAAATACTGCATAAAAAGCTAAAATAAGACAAGGAATATTCCATCACATCAAGGCTGGATAAGGCAACCATGTAGTAGGAAGACTGTCCCACAGATAGACAAAAGAGTCAGGCACAGCTCCCACTCCCATTGTTAGTCTTTCCACAAGAACACCAAGCTACTCAACCATAACCATAATCAAGCTACATAACCATATTTGCAGAGGACCTGCCAACTCTCTCTGCAAGCCCTCATGAGTCCCAGTCAGTTGATCCTGTGGGCTGTCTTCTCCTGGTGTGTCCCTGACCCATCTGGTTGCTCAGATCCCTCCTTGGCCCCTCCGCTGAATTCCCTGTGCTCCACAAAATGTTTGGCTGCGGGACTCTGCATTTATTCCCATTATGGCTGAATGAAGTCTCTCTGGTCTCTTTGACGATGATTCTGATTAAAGGAGTCTCTCTACTATACTCAGTGTCATGGTTATGGATACATAGACTTCCTTGAGCCTTGCTTGTTGGGATCTGACTAAACATTGTTCCCCTGTGTTTACTAAATATTGAGTTGGATTAGGAAACTATAAGTGGAACTACAAATAGCCAGTTGCAAATAGCCAGGTGCAAAATAGCCAGTTATATATTGTTATTTTTTAGTAATGTTAAGGGTTCCAAACATGAAACATTGACAAGTACTTGAAAATGCTATCTCTTCCGGTTAGTTCTTACTATGCATATTTAGAGAGTCTCACACCATATCATGTTCAATATGATTACTACTACATTTACGAAAGAATATTAGAAAAACTAAGGAGGTAAAGAGCTACTTTTCATGTTAAAGATGCTTTTTTTGTTTACACTATATAGATGGCCCCTTTATTTGAGACCACTGTACCTCTTCCATCACACACTAACCACACACACACACACACACACACACACAGAGAGAGAGAGAGAGAGAGAGAGAGAGAGAGAGAGAGAGAGAGAGAGAGGGAGGGAGAGAGAGAGAGAGAGAGAGAGAGAGAGAGAGAGAGAGAGAGAGAGATGCCCAAATATACTGTAAAGTAAATATTTAACAAAAATTTTATAATTTGATATAAGATACAGTTCTACATAGAATTAGTCATGGAGTGTATTACGTTATATAACTCATGTGTTCCTAATCTTGTAATTCCTAGCATTCCAGGTTGACATGATAAAGCATTCTGAACTTGTCCTATAGAATTTACTATGTTGGTTTATTACTCTTTAATTTTTAGTTAAGCTTTACTTTCAGGCCCACCTGAATACATTTTCTCTATTCTGTAATATTACCTTGTCTAATAATGCTGTGGTTCATCTTCATAAGGGATAATTTTTGATTCATGTGATCCACCCTTATTAAGGCTGCATAAACACTATATTTACATTAAGTGATTTTTAATGACCCTACATAATGTGAAACTGTGGTTTTTCAGTTCCCTTATGCCTTTTAGCTTCCACTATAGCTCCACTAGCGGAACATTAACATCATTTTGGTACAGTCTTTTTCTTAGGAAGAAAAAAAAAGAGTCAAATTCTGATTGTTGAGAAATATTCTAAAGAGCACCCAGCCTACTCCTGGCACCTGTAGATTTTACACCTGTATTTTTCTTTGCAGAGGTAATGTGCTTCTCTGAAGAAATTTTTTATTAAAGTGACATTTTTAAGATCCACCTAATGCATTTTTTCATGCTAGTGCTCTGAGAGCAATAATATAGGTCCCTGCTGGGCAATAGGCAGAACTGATACTTCTATTCCCCATCTGATGTAGGTGGTAGAATATAATTAGCTGTGCTGGAAATCTTCCTTGATGCCCCTGAGCTGGCTGAGAGGTGAGTTTTCAATCATTTACAACTCTCTGAGCTCTTCCAGCCCATAGCTTGAATAAAGATTATAAGAAGTCCTAGTCATATGTAAAATGAAGCTTTTGAAAACTATTTTTGAAAGGACACTAGGACATGATTTTAAAGATGCAAATGAAATTTAGATTTGCAAATTATGAGAATGTCTTTATTTGATGAAATGTCATTTTTGTATGACAATAGGCTACTAATTCCACTTTCGCAAGGATTATTTTGAATTCATTATTACATTATGTGAAGTGATTGCATTAAACTATATTTCCCAAAAATATATTTTACTTATATATAATTTACTTATAGTTAATTTCGCTGAAAATTTTCTGTGTTTAGGAAGTAGTCTGCTTTACTCATGAAACGAGTTTTAAAACTAATTTAGCCATAATTAGATAAGCAGTATCACTGAATAATAATAAATAACAAAAGTAGACACGATCCTAAGAAAACGTTACTTTGAAATATTCATATGTTCATTGAGAAAATACTTTTGAATAAATTCAACCCAAATAATGTGAATTTTAATGTGTATAGAGCAAAGTATGCACTTGTTTACAAATTATTGACCGTGGAAGAAAAATTGAAGTATTTGATCTATAGACACAGTATCTACTAGTGATTCTGAGGAAATATATCAATAAGCACTGTCTGCCAAGATTTGTGCCATAAAAAGAAATTTGTGGAATAATATTTAATCTGAAAATTGATGAATGAAATTGACTACATTCTTATAGTCATAACTCTTATTCTTTAATTTTATACTTCAATTCTTTTTGGCTTGTAGAGTATCATAACATTTTGTAGTATTTAAAAACCATGATTTTCAAGTGGACAGCATCATCCGTGGACAGCATCATCCATGTGTTAAATGATTTGCATTTATTTATGAAAATATATAATGTGCACATCAGACTTTTTCTTGGGTTTGCTATATCACTGCTGTCCATCTCTTTGGAAATATCACTGCTTTCCTTTTAAAATCTATACTATTATTTGTTTTATTTTGAAGTCTTTCTCTCTTGAATTGTAGCTGGTTTTACAGACGTATTTTATTGTTCATGTATATGAAATGTAATTTCATATAATATTATTGTGAAGGCACATTCTATTTCTAAATTTGCAGGTCTTTTCTATGATTAATTTTTTCTCCTTTGTCTCTTTCTTTACACTTTAAAATGCATTTTCTATTAGATCATCATTTTTGATATATACTACTCAGTCATTGTATTCTTTATGACACATAATGCATCGTGGTTAAATTTAGCACTGCAGCTATTCTCAATGGATGATGGCACAGCTAAACTTAGCCAGTGGAAAGCTCACAATTGTGTGGAATGGTCTGTTTTACATTCATGACTCATCACACAAAGTGAGTTATTTGTGTTCTCAATATTCATCTCACATTTTTCCTGGATTCTTCTTGTTCTTTTTAAAGTATAATTTGTACATATTTTTAGTGAACCTCTTTATGGTTTTTAATATCATATTTCAAAGCATCCATAAAGCACACAGTGAAAAATTAGTGTTAAAGAGCTTTTGTAGTGGATATATTTTTATTTAGAGCCTACAAGATCCTAGCACACAATTTGATAAATAATTTATGGTCATCCTCTACCTTGAAAATGCTAAGACTTGTTAATATAGTTCCACATGATGTGGTGACCCCCTACCATGCAATTATTTTCATTGCTACTTCAAAACTGTAATTTTGCTGGTATGTGAATCCTATTGTAAGCATCTGTGTTTTCTGCTGGTGTTAGGCAACCTCTGTGAAAGGCTCATTCACTCCTCCAAGCTGTAAAGGCCCACATGGTGAGAGCCATTGACGCTATATTGATCTCCTTCTGGTGCAAAACACCAGAAGTTATTTCCTCCTGTCTAACTGATTTTTAGTACCTCTCTTCTAAACTACCCTTATTCCTTGACACCTTTCCTTCTCCAAGAATCAGTATTCAGAACTAATCCCTACTTTCACTGCTTCTTTAGGATAAAAAAACAGGAGGCATTTGTTGTTCTCTGCCAGGCTTTTTCTACTTTGCATAAAGCCCTGCCATTGTATTTATTCTGCTGTAAAATATAGGGTTTGATTTTTTTCTTTTTTTTAATTTTAATTTTATTAATTTATTCAGACTACAACTCAATTGTTATCCCATCGCTTGTATCCTCCCATTCCTCCCTGCCTCCCACTTTCACCCTATTCCCCTCCCCTAGGCCTAAGACCTAGGGGACTTCCCCCCGCCCCCCCACTCACTATATGGTCATAGGCTATCAAGTCTCATCTTGGTAGCCTGCTTATTCTTTCTTTGAGTGTTATCAGCCCTTCCCACAACGGGGAGGTGGTCAAATATGAAGCACCAGAGTTCATGTAAGAGTCATTCACCACACTCCACATAACTGTGGAGAATGTCTTATCGATTTATTTTTTTTCTTTATGTCAAAATATTTCACTGTTCAATAAAGCACATTTTCTTACTCTTTCCTCTATCAGTCAACTCTTGAAAGTTTCAATATATTCAGTAATATGAATACTGTCAGAATAAGCGTTAGAGTGATATGTTACCTTAGCTTGATTATTTAATTTCCTGTAGCTATCCACTTAGACATGATGGCCTATCCCTATAGATAGATACTGTAGAAAAGTCTACACTTCCCCCATAATGACTATCTTCATAACATTCCTGTCAACAATGTATTTTCTTCCTAAACCATCACCAGTACTTGTTACATTTTGATAACAGTTATGCTATATAGTATAGGATATAACTAAAAATATACAAAAACAAAATAAAGGTAGAAAAGTAGGAGGATATTAATTTAAGTCCCCATTAGTGATAATATCCAATTTTCAACAGACCACAAATACCAGTAATTCATCTCTCACCAGCACATAATTTTTTTTTCGTCTATTTATTGACTATTTTACACATATATTTGTTTTGGAAGCAAGAGAACTAGAAACGGGCCACCAGCAGTAGATGAATTAAGGGAGGATATATTTATGAAATTCTGATAAAATTAAAGTAGAGATGATCAATAAGGGAAATAGAAAGGTTCAATCAGGCCTGGGCAGGAGATGGAGACATGAGAGGATGGTTGGACTTAACGAAAATGAAGAGTACATGAAAAGCACCTTTGAACAGAGAATATAGAAACCATCATGTTTTAAATTCAAGAATACTTAATTAGAGAAAATAGTAGGACACATGTAACATGAAAGGAAAAGGGAAGAATTCTTATGATTTTTAGATTAAATATCCCCTTGATACACAATCAATATTAAAAATACTTATTTCTATCAGTCTACAAGTCCATATTCTTTACGAATGTTGATTCATGGTGTACAAATGGATTGAATATAAGATAGATTAGTGACAGCTAGACAAAATATTTTATTTGTCAATACTAAGATACAAAGTAAGGATAACCACTCTGCATCTCTCTTCTCTAGTAAACATATTTTGAAGTTATTCTCTATGCGTTTTCCTCAAAAATAACCTAATCAGGCTTTGATCATGCTGTTTGTACTTAAACTCTAATATGTTTACCAACTTACTTTTTAAACCTAATGATAAGCCATCTGTTCTTATCCTCCAATCTTTTGTAAAGTAGTAATGATCCAGTTAAATCTCCTTTGATTGAAGTGTGTTATTTTTTCTGTGTGGATTTTCTTATGTTTATCTTTAGTGTAATATTTTTCTCCAAACCTCCTATAGTCACACTTTATCTCTGTTTAATACTTGTTTAGGACCACATTCATGGGCATATCTAAGTAGGATCACTCACTAAGTCCCAAGTCTTTTAACTGAAAGCAGGATTCAGAAAATTGTCCATTTTAGTCCTAGACCTCACTACTGAGCAGCTCCATTTCTATATTTAAAAAATATGAGCTATGCATTTCGATCTTACAGATTTCTTTTATGTTCATTCACGCCTTAGTCGACTTAGTCTAGGTAAATCACAGTATTTTCCTTCCATTTTAAATGTTCTAAAGTTTTTGAATAAATTCAATACCTCTCTATTATTTTAACCATATTCATCACTGTAGCAAATTCCTAATATAATCCTTCCTCAATATCTCCTTATCATTGCCTGGCTCTAAGATATCATCATGACCTGAAAAGTTTATTTTAATACATTTCAAGATATTTCAATATTCCCAGTTTTTCTGATTTTTCTCATTAAAATAGCCAGTTACCCCATTTCAGAATTCCTGGAAAATTAACTTCTCTTCAAAAACTGTTCACATTGTCATAGAATTTAAAACCCATTGCTACTTCCTGCATTTTTCTACAGACAGACCACTCTAATAATCTTCTTCATTTTGTTTTCCTTCATCTCCTATAACTGTAATAAATTTAGTCAAGCGAAAATTAACAATTCTCCTTTCATAGTATACCAAAAAGTTTACTGTCATATCAAATATATATAGCTTACAAAATTATCCCACATTTTGAATCACAAATAAAGGGATAACACTGAGTTTCAAAATATGTTTAGATTTCTTAAGAGTCTTCTAAATGACTAAACAAAATTATGTTCTACAGTATTTAATAAATATATTAATTATGATAATTTTAAGATTGGTAAACTCTTAAGAGAAACTGTACATATGAACATTGTTTATGTTATGTCTATGCCATTAGTGTTAAAAACCTTAATGCATATTAGTCTCACTGACATACCGATTTCCTTTTCTCTGTGAGTTTAAACACTACTGTACATCTTCATCCAAGAACTGTCCTCTTTTCATTTGAAGGTGAACCCTTGTACTCTGTTCTAACATATGATTACAAGGGATGCTTACTACACATTGTTACCAACACATTGTGAAATTTAGTCTTTGATATTGGCCTCATTTCATGAAATTACAATTGTAGCTTTGTTCTTTCAGAGCCAATAGGATGTACATTAAGTTATTAGTATAGCTATTTGCTAATCTTACATATTTATATATTTAATAAACAATATTTATTTGGATCAATTGACCTTTTAAAAAATATTTTATTTCATTCTATTTTATTCACATTACATCCCAATTGTAATCCCTTGGCTCTTATTTTCCTGTTCCCACCCTCCCTCTTTGGCCTTATTTTCTTACTTAGACCTCTGACAGGTGGGTTCCTTCTCCCCAATCCTCTGACCACAGCCTATCAGCTTTCACCTGGAGAACCTGCATCCAAATCATCTGTGTTCCCACAGGGCCTTTCCACCAACTGCCAGAGATCAGATCACAAGCACCAGGGATCAATACAATGGCAGTCTCCTGGTCTCCCCCCACTACTCCCACATGTGGACAGTGAGCTATCCATTGGCTACTTTAGAACATGGGGTCTAGGTTCACTGCTTGAAATGTACTTGGTTGCTGCATCAGTTTGTGCCCCCCCCTTGGTCCAGATACGTTAGCTTTGATAGTGTCATTGTGGAGCTCCTGACATCTCCCACCCCCTCATCCACTAACACTTCCATATAACTTGCAGCAAATCACCCAGAGTCTTCCTAGGAGTCCCAGTGTCTGTCCTGATCCACCACTGGGTGGAGTCCTCCAAAGGATATCTATGTTGTGCTATTATCCATATATAAGTGAGTATACACCATGCACGTCTTTCTGGGTCTGGATTACTTCACTCAGCATGATCTTTTCTAGTTCCATCCATTTGCCTGCAAATTTCAAGATTTCTTTGTTTTTGAAAGCTCAGTAGTATTCCATTGTTTAAATGTTTCTCCATCCATTCTTTAGTTGAGGGGCATCTAGATTGTTTCCTGATGCTGGCTGTTAGGAATAAAACTGCTAAGAACACAGTTGAGCAAATACCCTTGTTATATATGGTGGAGCATCTTTTTGGCATATGCCCCAGAGTTGTATATCTGGGTCTTAAGCTAACACTATTTCCTATTTTCTAAAAAAGTGCCAGATTGATTTTCAAAGTTGTTGTACAAGTTTGCACTCCTACCAGCAAAGTAGGAATGTTCCTCTTTCTCCACATCATTACCAGTATGTGCTTTGACTTGAGTTTTTGATCTTAGCAATTCTGATAGGTGTAAGATGGAATCTCAGAGTGGTTTTGACTTGCATTTTCCTGATGACTAAAGAGGTTGAGCATTTCTTTAAGTGTTTCTTAGCCGTTAGATATTACTCTGCTCAGAAATCTCTGTTTAGCCCTGCACTCCTTTTTTTATTGAGTAAATTGGTTTGGTGGTGGTTAATTTCTTGAGTTTTTATATATTTTGCATATAAACCCTTTGTCAGATGTAGCGTTGGTGAAGATGGATTCCCAGTATGTAGGCTGTCCCTTTATTTTGTTGACAATGTCCTCTGTCTTACAGAAGCTTTCAGTTTTACAAGGTCTCATTTATTAATTGTTGATCTTAGGTCCTGAGCTGTTAGTGTTGTGTTCTTGAAGTTGTCTCCTGTGCTAACTCTTCCAAAATTTTTCCTCAAACAGATTTAATGTCTTTAGTTTCATGGTGAGGTCTTTAGTCCACTTGGACTTTAGTTTTTTACAGGGTGATAAATATGGATCTATTTGTATTTTTCTACATGTAGACCTTCTGTTAGACCAGTGGTATTTGTTGAGGATGCTTTCTTTTTTTCTTTTTTTCCCCCCATTATGTGGTTTTGGCTTCTTTGTGGAAAATCAAGTGTCTTTAGTTAAGTGGGATTATTTCTGGGTCTTTAATACTATTCCAATGATCAACGAGACTCTTTCTATGCCAGTACCATGATGTTTTTATTACTGTTGCTCTATAGTACAGCAAGAGATCCTGAATGGAGATTCTCCTAGAATATTTTTTATTGTACAGGATTGTTTTAGTTATTCTTGTTTTTTGTTTGTTTGTTTTTTCATATGAAGTTGACATAAGATCTTTCAAGGTCTTAAATAATTCTGCAGGCATTTTGATGTAAATTCCATTGAATGTGTAGATAGCTGTATGTAAGATGGGCATTTTTATCATGGTGATTCTCCTCATCCGGTAGCATGGGAGATCTTTCCAACTTCTGATATAGTCTTCAATTTCTTTCTTCGGAGACTTAAAGTTTTTTTCATACAACTTTTCACTTGCTTGGATAGAGTTACACCAGGATATGTTAGTTTATTTGTGGCTATTTTGATGGGTATAGTTTCCCTAATTTCTTTTTTTGTCTGTTGGTCATTTATTTATAGGAAGCTAATGATTTTTTTAGTTGATTTTGTATCCAGCCATTCTAATGAATGTGTTTATCACTTTTAGGGGTTCCTTGGTAGAATTTTTGAGGTCATTATGTATATATACTATCATATCATCTGTGAATGTGATAATTTGACTACTTCCTTTCCAATTTGTATCACCTTGAACACCTAGATATTGCTCTATCTAGGACTTCTAGTACTATATTGAGGAGATATAGAGAGAGGGGACAGCCTAGTCTTATTTTTGTGGAACTGATTAAATTTCTTTCTGTTTAGTTTGATGTTGGCAATAGGTTAGCTGTAAATTGCATTTACTAAGTTTAGGTACATTCCTTTTATTCCTCATCTCCTCAAGACTTTTAACATGAATGGGTGTTGAGTTTTGTCAAAATGATTTTTTTGGACATCTACGGAGATTATCATGCGGTTTTATTCTTTCAGTTTTTTTTATATGGTGGGTTGCATTGATGAATATCTATACAGTGAACTACCCCGTGCATGCTTGGAATGAAACCCACTTGGTATTGATGAATGATATTTTTGATGTGTTGTTCGATTTTATTTGCCCTCATTTGATTGACTATTTTTACATCAATGTGTGTGGAATATTTGCTTTCTCTATCTATGATGATTAAAATATTGCTGGGTATAGTAGTCTGGATTGGCATCCATTCAGGCTATTTTGGCTTTCATTGTCTCTGTGGAGAAGTCAGGTATAATTGTGGTAAGTTTGCCTTTATATGTGACTTGACCTTTTTCTCTTGAAGCTTTTACTATTCCTTCTTTCTTCTATACTTTTAGGGCTCTGATTATTATATGGTGGGAGGATTTTCTTTTTCTGGTTGAATCTATTTAGAGTTCTTCAGGGTTCTTGTATATTTATGGGTATTTATTCCTTTAGGTTGGGAAAATTTTATTTTATGATTTTGTTTATAATATTTTCTGGTCATTGCAACAGGGAGTTTTCTTGTTCCTCTATTCCTATTATTCTACAGTTTAGTCTTTTTGTAGTATCCCAGATTTCTTGGGTGTTCTGTGACAAGAGATTTTTCTATGTAACATTTTCTTTGACCTATCAATTTCTTCAATCATATCTTCTAATCCTGAAATTCTATCTTTCATCTCTTGTATTCTGTTGTTGATGCTTGTGTCTGCAGTTCTGTCCTCTTCCCTAGGTTGTCCATTTTTCAGGATTGTCTCAGATTGTCTTAACTTTGTTGCCTCTATCTCCATTTTTAGGTCTTGAATCCTTTTACTCATTTCCTTCTCCTGTTTTGCAGTTTCCTGTCTTTCACTAATTTCTTTAAGCGTCTTATTCAATTACTTCATCTTTTTCTTTGTGTATTCCTATTCTAGTTTGAGGGTTTTATTTTCCTCCTTTAATGCATCTATCACTTTCATAACCTCAGATTTGAAATCTTTCTGTTGGGTGTCAGGTGTAGAAGTATCTCCAGGGCTTGTTGTGGTCATGTGACTGCTGCTTTCTGGTGGTTTCAAATAGCCTTTGGAATCATTTTATTGAAAATAGATATTTTTATTCAATATCTTCTGATTATATTTTCCTGTTTTCCACTCCTCCTGTATCCTTCCAACCTCACCATATACCAAATCTATACCTTTATTTTTTTCTCTCTCTTTCATTAGAATATATGCACCTAAGATGCCATAAAAGCATAAAACTAGAAACTGTAATATTTAAGCAAGTGACTTGAAAGGATAAAAATAAAATAATATGAATGCATACAAAGCATTATGAAACCAAATTTCCCCAAAATACCATCGAGTTAGTTTGTGTTGGTGACCTATTGCAAACCTACCCTTAATTATGGTTTTCATACTCAGTAAGAGTCCTTTGGAGAAAACTAATTGTTCCCTTATGAGAAAGTATCAGTTATAGATTGCTTCTAGGTTAGGTAAAAGAGTTTTTTTTTTTTTCAAATTCTCTTTTCATTATTGATACCACATTTGGCTTGCAACTGTGCCTGTGTGTGTTGACACAATCTCTTTGAATTCACATACACAGCAGACCTGTTGTGTATAGAAGATTTTTTTCCTTCCTGTCTTTCCACTCCTACTGGCTTTTAAAAAAATCTTTCTACCTCTTCTTTAGAGTTTTCTTAGTTTTGAAGCACTAATCATAGTAAAAAACCCTTTCCTTCACAAACTTATAACAAAACAAGCCAATCCTAACATAAAAAAACTTTGTGCATTAAGTTTTAGCACATTGATATTGGAGAATATGAAATATTAAGATTATTAGAAGTTTGGTCCCTTTTTATCAAAAATTATGAGTGATTTTTTGCAAATTACAAGTTAATCCATCTTACTCATTAGTGCAAAATATTCTATGTTTTTTGCATGTTTATAAACGTAAGCTCCTTTTCCTGAGCTTTACTTTTTGAAAGTGTCATTCCTGTATAACTAACACATTGACCTAAACAGCTTTTCTTTATGATATTCCAAGAAAAGGCTGCCAGTGATACCAATGCTTTTTCCTCCCCTCTACTTCTGAATACTATCAGAGCCCTCCTAACCATTACTATATATCTATTTTTTCAAATCAACTTTCAGTAAAATCTCAAATAAAAGAAATCATTCAATATATGGCATTTATACCGGGCTAATAGTTTTGAGATTTTCCATCCTGAGTTAAGTATAATCATTTCATTTCATTGATATATATATTTAAATAATTTATTCAGATTATATCTTGATAATTATATCCCAACTTGTATCTTCCCACTCACTTCTTTTTTCTTTTACCCTATTTCCAACCCCTACACCTATGACAGAAGGGAATTACCTACCATACGATCACAGACTGTCAAGTCTCATTCGTATAGCCTGCTTTGCCTTATTCTGAGTGCCACCAGGCCTCCCCACTAAAGAGAAGTAGTCAAACTGGAAAATATTTTATCTGAAAGATTGTTATCCAGAAAATATAGATACCTGTTTTTTGTTTGCTTTGGCTTTTGTAATCATGCTGTTAAAAGCAAAGAATTTATCACCAGTGTTTGTTTACTTGTTTGAGGCTCCATCTTTTTCTAACATGCCTGGAGCATTTTCCATGCTCATGAGCATTGTATGGTCTATCTAATTGCTGCATGGCCTCACCAACATTTGGAGTCATGTACTTTTATTTTAGTCTAATCAGTGGGTGGGATATCCTGAGTGATTTGCATTTTTCTTAAGGTTAATGACGTCGGTCATCTTTCATGATGTAATTTTACTTCCTTTATCATTGTAGATTATTTATCATAATTTTGTATTTTAAAATTACATCTGTTACCCCACTCCCCATACTTCATACAGGATTCACTGTCTTTACTGGAGTTACTTACATCAGCTCAATGAACATTTTGTCTTCTTTTTCAAGTATAGGTTTGTACCTTTTACTTCCTTTCAATTTTCCCAGCTCTTTTACTTGGTCCAGGTTAACTTCATGGATGTACAATTTTAACAAGATCCAGGTGTAGTTTAAAATACCTTTGAAAGCCAGCCTGAAATTTATGACAATTTTAAACATGATCATTAATTTCATTTTATGTGGCTCTTATAAATATCATTTCTTCTTGCAGTATAGAAAAAATATACCAACATAATATGTTTCTCCAACTTGTGAACCACTTTAGTTGTTATGCTGAGTATTTTCTATAATAGTTTGGATTGTGATTTGGTATCTTTTTCTCTAAGCCTTTGAGCTAAGGAGTCTAATACTTTTGTTCTTCTTGGTCATTTTTATAGCTCCAGAACCTAGCATAGTGTCTGTGATATGTCTTTAGTAATATATAGTTTACCATGAAGGAAAAAGTGGAGATGGTGATGCATGCAGAAAAAGCATTTGAGAGCTTTATGATCATATCTTATTGACATGCAGCTGCTGTCCCTTCTTAAACACATGAATGACATCAAGGAAGTAACGTTTGTAACATATAACACCTTTAGTAATATTATATTTAATTCTTATGTTTTTAGTAATCTATTGATTGTAAATATAAAGACAAGATTTTGAATATAAGCAAAGGAATCATTACTAGACCCTATGAAAAATCATGTTAGATATTTGGATTGCCTACACTGTTCTTTATTACACATATTTATGTTTCTAAGATGAAAAGTAATTACACAAAAGGTCACTTCATTAAGCGAAAATAGGAAGGAAATTATAAAGCATGGAGGGAACCAAGAGGAAAGAAAATTAATTCTAATAGTACACAGAGAATTTATACAGAACAAAGAGACTGTTTCTGCTTAAAATTCATGGTACAACTACTAGAACTTGTTAATGAGATCTTCGCATAATTTTTAAAAATTAGACAATTCATTGGTAATAAGCTGGAGTGCATTCCTGCTGATGTATTTAGCCATTCTGCATTGCTTTTGTGTCTAAATATTTGAAGCTGAGTTTAATTGACATCAATATAGATGCAATACTATTAGAAATGAGACTAGCAGTAGGCATGCAGAACTGGGCCCAGGCTTCTGCATGTTTCCTCATTTATATGGCAGGCAATTTTCTTACTTGCATAAAGAGAAGATTTCTATTGATGTTCTCACTCTCTTCCGCCAACTATAGAGTTTGTTGAGTTTTCTTGTATGGCCTTGAGGGATCTGCTTTGAATTTTTTATTCAACATCATCAAGTTATCATCATATTAGGATCTTAAATCCACATTTTAGGAGTTCAGTATGCCTCAGTCTGATCCTACCACATTCATCCCTAATCAACAAATGAAGTTGTGGTGTTTCCATTATAAAATAATTTTTTTTATACTTAAAAACTAATGTATCTCTTTTCTATTCAACTTGAGGGTCACTAATGGCAAAGACTATTCCATTCTTGCTCAACACAGTATGTGGACAGTCTGCTTGTCAAAGAATATATGAAGATAACCCACAGAGTTGTTGAGTGAGTGACGTCATTTGTAGACCTATCTAATTCAAAGAGAATGTACAACTGCAATAGGACCATGTTGGAGGCTTAAGCAGGAGAAGCCAGAGTTCAAAGTCTTTTTTTTTTATTAATTTATTCTTGTTACATCTAAATGGTTATCCCATCCCTTGTATCCTCCCATTCTTCCCTCCCTCCCATTTTCCCCTTATTCCCCTCCCCTATGACTGCTCCTGAGGGGGATTACCTCCCCATGTATATGCTCATAGGGGATCAAGTCTCTTCTTGGTAACCTGCTATCCTTCCTCTGAGTGCCACCAGGTCTCCCCCTCCAGGGGACATGGTCAAATGTGAGACACCAGAATATGTGAGAAAGTCATATCCCACTCTCCACTCTACTGTGGAGACTGTTCTGTCCATTGTCTAGATCTGGGTAGGGGTTTAAAGTTTACTACCTGTATTGTCCTTGGCTGGTGCCTTAGTTTGAGTGGGACCAGACTGAACTTTATGGCAAAACCCTGACAATAAATATAAATAAGCACATGTGGATACATAAAAAACAGGACTAAACACATTTTTGGCTTTCAGTAACATGAGGTACAATAGGAGAAAAGCATGTTAGTTGTCCACCCAGATACCTTCTATGCTACACATGTAGTCTAATTTTGCAATGATGTCAAGGTCAGACAACAACATAAATATAAAGGAATATATTTGTAGAAGAGAATGTTTTTATAATTTCAATTGATTTACAGTGACAATTATTGAAAACACTAGGTTTTTAAGTAAATTAAGATGATAGTTTTTCTACCGTTGGTCAATAATGAATGGTTGAAATAACAGTAAGCTCTATGTATAAGAGTTTTATAAATTTATTGAACTGTTACACAACAGGCCTATGTTAAACTGACCTTCTAGAAGGGCAAAGAATGAAGCATTGAATCAAAGTGCAGGAAGTTCATTTCTGTGAAGGACAGAAATAAAAATGTACAAGCAGACACTTTGCTCTCTAATCATCTTACTGAATTCAGTACTAGGACCTGGAAGTATTAGAGAGGCTGCTAAAATGCCTATTAGCTTGTCACAATCAAATATCAGATGTCTTAAATGAATCTTCAGGCAGTGTTGAATCAAAGCCAAGATATAAATGAATTTTCTTTTAGGTTTCTGTAATGTCTTTTTGTAGCACAAAGATAGAGATGTCCTTTTGAATGTCAGATAAAGGAAGGACTGACTTTGGTCTTCTAGTCAAAACACACAGTGAATTTTACAAAGCTTAAGTTAATTCTGAAAATAAATTAATTTTCAATGAACCACATACTTTTAAAGTTTTTTTATCACAAAGAATATCTTGATAATAATGTTAAAAATCAACATTTCAACTATTAGATTTTTGTTACCGTGCATACAGTATGAATTTTGCAAATCAAATTCTATATGATCAAATGTGTGTTATAAAAAGTGAATGTGTTTAACTTTTGGAGCAATTCAAATTTAAATTTTCACTATTCAATAATGTCATGCACTAAAGTAACAATATCTGTAGTAATGTATTGGTGTTTGGCCTGCGTTTGTGCGCGCAGTGCTGGTAGAGGTCAAAGGAGGTCAGTAGGTCCCCTGGACTGCAGTTGCAGATAGTGGTGTGTATCAATGTGGGCTCTGGAACTTGAGCCCGTGTCATCTGGAAGAGCAACCAATCCTATCTCCTGCTTTATCATCGCTCCAGATCATCCTTTGCATTGCTAACAATATCACATGCAGCTGCATTTTAAAGAGTCCAGTGCAAATGCAAACTGTTATTCAATAATAAACAACAGGTATATTCCTCAATTTAGCCACTTGTAAATTTTATGGTAACTTAATATGTTCTACAGTAATATAAGAATATATTTTTTATGTTGTGGCATTATTCTAGGCATATGGCTATAAAACAAAACTGAAGCTTCATCACATTTATTCAATTATAATTTAGTTGCATGTTATTGGGTCTGTATTTGCAAAAATAATTTAGTAAAAGCACTGGTCCTGAATGAAATGTAGAGGTCAAATGTACTGTTCTCATTTTTCAGGCATGAGAGACTATCTTGAATAGCAAATGAAATCTGGTCAATACAGAATCTTGCAGTGTAAATATGGATGCTAGAAGCAATAAAGGTGAAATAGTTTGAGACAAGGATGTCAGAGCACTTAGAGAAAGCACAGGATATCCAGGACAGTAAAAGTAATTTGAAATAATTTGAGTTGATAGTATTCGAATTGTAAAATGTGCTTGGACAGAAAGGTGATAACACATAAAGGTCCTTAACTGTCAGACTGAAGGTTTGGAGTTTAGTTGGGAAGTGATGATATTTGCAGTTATACAGCTAAGGTGATATGAAATATTCATGAAGTTATTATGAAAAAATGCTGATAAAATATTCCCGAGAACACAAAAATGCTTTCTGCATTTGATATGGTTTTGGTCAAAATAGCATAATAAATATATCTGTATGCTTTCTACAGTTTGAGAGTCATTCTGGGTAACATTATACCTACATATGTACCTGTTCTGCCAAAAATAAGGACACACATATCAATGTCTTTCAAAGAGGTACAGATAGAAATTAAACAGCTGTAAGCAGAGCAGATAGGTTGATTGAAGTACATTCATTGGGAAAGATAATTGTTAGCTGAGAAAAGTGTCAGACTCAGATAGGTCTACATTTAGAAATTTCATTAACGTGTTAAGTTCCAAAAGCCTATCTAAGGTCAAGCATATGATAGTGATTAAGACATCCCAAAAGTTCCTATCATGGAGAGAAAAACAGATATGACTGAGATGTCTGGAGGACATAATTGCAGACTTGTATAACTGTTAAGTATGGGGAATATCATTGCAATCCTATTGGTAAGAAATGAAGAAGAGCCACACAGAAGAATTATCTCATAACAAAGTGGAGAATCTAAATATATTCATGTGATTTGGGATACGTATCAAATACCCCCATGCTTGAAGTGAGCTAATGTCTTCAGAAGATCCATACAAGGATGAGTCTTGGCAGGAAAAATAATAGAGAAAGTCATCAGTGTAGATATTAGCAAGGCTGAGCTCTCCTACGTGGTGTGTGCTTACTGTAAATATTATGACATGCAAAAAGCTTTAATGGGTTGCTTCAATATCAGGGGTCTGCAGGAACAGTTTAAAGAATAGGCAGAGACAGGAAACCATCTGAAAACTGGGCGTTGTTTGCATCATTAAAACAAGGAGAAATAAGTGTTTAATGAAGGAAGGCTGGTTCTCTGATCAGACATCTGAAGTTGCATCTGAAAGGTCAAGGAGTCCCTGCACAATTGTGGAGAAGGAGTTAGTTACCTGAAAACCTTAGAAAAAAGCAGAGACATGCAAAAGAAGTAGACAGGTGGAAATCACCAAACTGAGAGAGGAAATCAATGAATTAGAAACAAAGAGACAATTAACAGAATCAATGAAACCAAGAGCTGGTTCCGAAATCAACAGAATCAGAAAGAAAAATGAGACAGAACAACAGACACCAGGGAAATCCAAAAATATCCTTAGGTCTTACTTTAAAAGCCTTATGCCACAAAATTTGAAAATTTAAATGACATGGACAAATTTCAGGATAGATTCCACTTTTCTAAGTTGCATCAAGATCAAGTAAACAAATGAAATAATCCTATATCTCCTGCAGAAATATAAGCAGTCATCAAAAGTCTCCTAACAAAAAAACAAAAACAAAAACAAACAAACAAAAACACACAAAAAAAACACAAACAAAAAACAAAAAAAGCCCAGGGCCAGATGGTTTCATCACAGAATTCATTCAGGCCCTCAAAGAAGAGCTAATATCTATACTCTCCAAATAATTCCACAAAACAGAAATCGAAGGAACATTAAAAAATGCATTCTATGAGGCCACAGTGACCTTGTTACCTAAGCTACACAAAGATCCAATGAAGAGAATTTCAGACCAATTTATCTTATGAACATTGATGCAAAAATACTCAATAAAATACTCACAAACTTGTCTAAGCACACACCAACACCTACATTCATCATGACCAAGTAGGCTTCATCCCAGGCATGCAGGGATAGTTCAATATATGGAAACTCATCAATATAATCCATCATATAAATAAACTAAAAGAAACAACAAACAAAAAAACCACATGATCATCTACTTAGATGCAGAAAAAGCATTTGACAAAAATCTAACACCAATTTATGTGTAAAGGCACATATCTAAACATAATAAAGGCTATATACAGCAGGCCAATAGCCAACATCAAACTAATTTGATAGAAACTCAAAGAAATTCTACTAAACCCAGGGACTAGGCAAGGCTTTGCATTCTCTCCATGTATCTTCAGTATATTACTGGAAGTTCTACCTAGAAGAAAACAAAAGGAGATCAAGGGGATCCACACAGGAAAGGCAGAGCTGAAAGTATCACTATTCACAGATGATATAATACTGTACATAAGTGATGCCAAAACTCCACCAGAGAACTCCTACAGCTTTTAAGCGCTTTCATAAAAGTGACCAGATGTACAAAATTAATTCAAAATTGTCAGTAGCCCTCTGTATACAAAGATAAACAGGCTGAGAAATAAGCTAGGGAAACTACACCCTTCACAACTGCCACAAATAATATTAAGTGAAAAACTTGTATGAAAAATATCTTATGTCAGTGAATAAAGAAACTGAAGAATATATCCAGAAATGGAACGATCTCCCATACTTGTGTATTGGGAGGAACAACATAGTAAAAATGGCCATCTTACCAAAAGCATTCCACAGATTCAGTACAATACTTATAAAACTACCTACATAATTCTTCACAGACCTTGAAAGTTCAATTCTCAACTTCATATGGAAAAACAAAACTCCTAGAATAGCTAAAACAGTCCTGTGCAATAAGAGATCTTCCAGAAGAATCTCCAACCTAGATCTCAAGCTGTACTATAGACCAACAGTAATTATAATGACATGGAAATAATCTGGCTAATCAATGGAGTGAAACATAAACACAGAAATAAACCCGCACAGCAATGGACACTTATTTTTGACAAAGAAGCCAAACACATATAATGGAAAAAAGATAACAACTTCAATAAACAGTGCTGATCTAAGTGGAAGTCTACAAGTAAGAAAATGCAAATAGATCCATATTCATCAGCTTGCACAAAACTAAAGTCGAAGTGAGTTAAAGATTTCAACATAACTTGACACACTAAATCTGTTAGAAGAAAAATAGGGAAGAGTCTTGAAGTCATTGACACAGGAGACAACTTCCTGAGCAGGACACCAATAGTTCAGTCTATAAAATGAACAATTAATAAATGGGACCTCATGAAACTGAAAAGCTTCTGTAAAGCAATGGACACTGTCAACAAAACAAAACACCATCCTACAGACTGGGAGAAGATCTTCACCAACCCTACATTGGACAAAGGCTAATATCCCAAATACATAAATAAGTCAAGACGATAAACACAACCAAAACAGATAAAACAATTTAACAAAATGGGGTCAGGGCTAAACAGTGAATTCTCAACAAAGCAACATTGAAATGCTGAAAAACACCTAAAGAAACGCTCAGCTTCCCTAATAACCAAGGAAATGAAAATCAAAACAACATTGTGATTCCATCTTACACCTATGAGAATGGCTAAGATCAAACACTCAAGTGACAGCACATGCTGGTGAGGATGCGGAGAAAGGAAACACTCCTTCATTGCTGGTTGTGCGCAAACTTGTTCAATCACTTTGGAAACCAATCTGGCACTTTCTCAGAAAATTGGTGCTACCAATAGTGCTATGAGAGGACCCAGCCATACCACTCCTGTGCATTTACCTGAAATATGCTCCACCATACAACAGGACATTTGCTCAACTGTGCTCACAGAAGGTTTAATCACAATAGCCAGAATCTGGAAACAACATAGATGTCCCTCAACCAAAGAATGGATGAAGAAACGATGGAGTGGTGTACGATGGAATACTACTCAGCTATTTAAATCAAGGAAATAAACTTGCAGGCAAACAGATGGAACTAGAAAAGATCATCCCAAGTGAAGTGTTCCAGACCCAGAAAGACCGGCATGGTATATACTCACTTATAAATGGTTATTAGCCCTACATAGAATTCCTCTGAGAGACTCCACCCAGCAGGGGATCTGGTGCAGGAATTAGCTGCTGGACTGTGTGAAACCCTGAGAGTTGTATGGAAGGATGGGGGGATCGAAGGATCTAGCAGTTTTAGGAGTCCCATGAAGAGACCATTAAGGCTAGCATAACTGGACCCGGAGAGGCCTACACAAACTGTTGCACTAACCAAGAACAATGCATGCAGTAAATGTAGACCACCTGTCCAGATACAGCCAATGGACAGCTCATTCTCCACTGTTGTGGCGAGAGCAGGGACTGCCTGGACATGAACTCTGGTGCTCTGCATTTGATCACTTACCCTTGATGGGGAGGCCCAACTGGCACACAGAAGAAGGGGAAGTAGGCTATCTGGATAAGACCTCATAGGCTCTACTCACATGGTCTGGGAAGAGTTCGCCTTCTGTCAGTGGTCTAAGGGAGGGGAATAGGGAAGAGGGGAGAGAGAAAGTGGAAACAGCAAGATGCAAGGGAAGACCTAACAATCAAAAATGTAATCTGAATACATTTTAATAAATTAAAATTACAAAAAATAAATTTATGATTTTACTCTTTGCTTTTCTCATTTTTAAATTTCATGTATTGGGTTTTTATCTTGTTATTTCATAAATCAGTTTAATTATTTTGGTGAGAGATTGTCTTATTTTCTTAAACGGCAGTTTTTATTCTTTATGAGACAGGAAGGATATTTTTGTGGTTGAACTCATTATCAAAGTTGTATTAAGAATATTCATTTTTTGGTAGTTGCTATATTCTAAGTATCTTGGCAGTATATCATTATATAACAATGCATTGATAAAATTATACAACAAGAATGAATCTTACTCTAACCCATAATCAATTTTATGTTGCATAAAAGCTATAAAAGTCTTTTGATATTAATTTAATTTTGATGATCATAAAATTCTCATGATGAAATGTCACAAATGTATAGAAGTTTATCATTTATTTTAAATTTACTAACATAAAAAGTCACCCACAAAGAGAGCAAGGCAGCAAACAGATCCTGCACTAGTCTGAGTCTGCACATCATCTCTGCCTATATATATTATAGATTTCCGTTAAAAATTTAAAGGGACTCCTTAGTGTGTGGATAAGTGGGTTTTTCATTTGTGAATGCTGTCTTGGGCTCTTTTCCTTATGTTGATGATTTTTGTTTTAGCTGATATTATATTTTGCTATAATATATAGTTATATTTTAGAAACCTATGTCTCTTCTCTATTCTCCTCCTTTTCCTCCTCCTCGTCCTCCTCGTCCTCCTCCTCCTCCTTCCTTGTGTTTTGTTGCTCTGTTTTTGTTTTGCAAGGCAGGGTTTCTTTGTGTAGCTAGCTCTTGCTGTCCAGGAACGCACAGAGACCCAGCTGTTCTACCTCCAGAATGCTGGAGCTAGAGGAGAGCTCAACAGCACGCATGCCTCTTCTTTTTCAAGAGGAAGCAGAAAGGGAGGGAAATTTGAGAGGGGAGTGGAGACAGGGAGAAACTAGGAGTAGATGGAGGGAAACTGTAATCAGGACATATATGTATGATGAAAAAATATTTTTTTAGTAAAAAAGGAAAAGCTACAAAATAACAAAAATATAATTAAAAAGGCCAGATGTTATATATGGAAAAGGGTGCCTTACATGTCAGTGCCCTGTGAGCAGGTGACTACGGAAATGCGAAGCTGAATACCACAAAGTAGCAAACACAGAAGCTGTACTCTTCACATTTTAAAGTGTTATAAGCATATGTTAATTGATATGCTGACATGATAAATATGACAACTTTATGCATTGCTTTTCATCAACACAAGAAATCTCATCCTTTTTTTTCCCTGAATGATTGTGAACAGAGCCCAGATGGCCGCATAGAAGTCAAAGGGCAGCATGGACGTTCTTCACTGCACATCAGAGACGTGAAATTATCAGATTCAGGGAGATATGACTGTGAGGCTGCAAGTAGGATTGGCGGGCACCAGAGGAGCATGCATCTTGACATTGAATGTAAGTCAGACTCTGTGTGTATGGTAATTACAATAACTTTAGCTTGTTTGATGAAGTATGAATTTTATAAGAAAATCAAAATAGTGAGTTCATTTTTTTTCTTATTCAATGAATAGCTTTAGAAGGACTGTAATTATTTGGTCAGTTATTAGAGAAATCTAGTACAAATCATTATACATTTCACAATGACTTATATTTTATGAACTACCAGAAAATAGAGGCTGTTATTATTTGAAATATTTAACTGAAAATACTAGATCGGCTGAGCCATGCTTATTTTTGATAATCAAGTCCTTAGACCATGTGTATGTGTGTGTGTATGTGTGTGTGTGTGTGTGTGTGTGTGTGTGTGTGTGTGTAAGTGCCAGTCATATATATATATATATATATATATATATATATATATATATATATACATATTCAGTCTTTCTTACTTTTGTTTAACTAATTGCCATCAATATAAGAAATAAAATTAAGTGGCATATGTCAGTCTTTATACTTTATAAAAATGTGTTAATTGTCTGTAAATTGTTACTGTTAAAAGAGTAATAGATAAAAGAAATTGTCAATGGTTGTCATTATTGGGCGAGTTCAAGACTATGTGGAATTCTATAACTGCATGATTAAAGGCTAATATAAGTAGAGTGCCTACCTTAAGTCTTTACAAAGGATTTAAATTAATTTTTTATGTCTTATTAAAAAGGAAGATATGCAACATCATTCTCAATAAATATAAGTGAGCTAAGAATGCTAGATGCTCTCTGATATCTGCAGGACTTTATTTGTCCCAATGGGACTCTTCGAAGTACCCTTGTTTGCAAAATATTTTAATCGTGATATTTTTCACTATACTAATATTAAAAGTAAATGTTAATAGCTGTTATGAAGATAAATCTCATATTGAGAAATTCTTTTTAAAAATATCCAAGACAAATGTGATTAAGCTCTTTCATTTAAATACTTAAAAACATGCTAATAAAAATGCAAGAAAGCTATTTTATTAGACACCATATGCATCTTATTGTTTTGTTTTTTAATTACAATTTATTCACAATACATCTTGATTGATATCTCTTCTCTTTCAGTTACCAACCTCCCTCCCTCTTCTACTTATTTCCCTCCCTAACATTTCTGATGGGAGGCTTCCTCCCCCACAGTCTAATAGGTCTCATCAGGAAAGCCTGCATCCCCTTCCTCTATGTGCCCCAAGACCACCCCACCAAGGGACAGTGGTCAAATCTCAAGCACTAGAGTTCATTCAGAAGCAGCTTAAGAAACAAGTAGCCCAACAAAATGCTTTTAATGACTATGAATGCCCAAACTCAGTTACATGTCTCCTTTAGAGATGTGTCTGTTCTAGTCATTTATAAATCCGATTCTTTTCTGGCTATAGATTTGAGTCCATAAGTTTTCTGGCTCTTAGTTCCTTATGAAGTGATGATTGGCACATATTTTCTCTTACTATGTGACTTTCCTTTCTGATCTTTCAGTGACTATTCATAGTCATTTTCACACACACACACACACACACACACACACACACATATACACATCAATATAGTGTCTAATTCTTATTTTTGCCATATGGATAGATTTGTCTACCTCAAATTGTCAATATGCTTATTGTGTTTGAAGTTAGGTATTAAATAATACATATTATATATGTTCAATAGAGATACAGAATGAGATAGAGATAGATCACACATACTTAAACTGTTTTTCCAATAGCCACATTTCAATGTATGATATATTTAACCTTGTACTCCTACATGTTACACATTCCTTTTGCTTAATCATACTATGATTCTTCACATATGTAATGCCTCCTTAATTTTTATAAATTTAATTTTATGTTAAACTATATGTTTCAGTTCACGTTGAGACATATCTTATTTATTTTTATCATGTGTCTCCTTTATTTTCTTATATTTCTTGTTGACAAATATTATTTATTGAGAATGACTTCTCTTTCTGGGCAATTTATCAAGATTGCTGTTCTTTTTAAAGATGTCAAATTTTATTTGTATGTTTTACTTTTTAATTTCTACAATCCTTTGTGTATCTGTTTTTCATTTTGATGATTTTTATTTTATGCTCATCATTCCTCTGGTTTTATAAGTTATAGATTTACTTTACTCTTTGTATAAGGTTTTTTAATGTGGAACTTTTTGCAAACTATTTATTATATTTTCTATAACAGAAAGAGAAACATTTCTTACAATGTTTTAATCACATTCTAAACTGTGATTTGTTGAATTTTTTATATAGTACCTAATCTTCTTCACTATCTAATATATTAATATTAAGAAATGGAACCCCTAGTAAAGGAAGTGGGGACTGTCTCTGACAGACACTGTGTTGCCTGTTTTTCAATCACTCCTCCCGGTTGGGCTGCCTCCCTAGGCCATAGGGGAAGAGGAAGCATTCAGTACTGATGCCACTTGATGAAATGGGGTGGCTGGGGCACTGGGTCTCCCTTTTCTGAGCAATAAAAGAGGAGGAATGAGGAAGAGGGAGGGAGGAAGGGGCCTGGAAGAAAGTAGGGAGGGAGCTATTAATAGAATGTAAAGTGAATAAATAAATAAATTAATATAAAAATACATTACAATGATATTCATTGACAGCTCTATTAAAACATAAGAATATACAACTGAAGTTGTTACAAATACTGTGAAGAAATGAGGAGAAAAACCATACCACATTTTGAACTGACTTCATCCTTATAGTTCTATAATCTAATTCACTCTGATTCAAATTGTTCTCTATTTCTTTTGTGTCTGTGACGTTTGGGGGCAGGTAGTTTTGTGTATGTTGCTCTGTCTCACTTAGTAGTTAAAAACCATACAGAAACTCAAGGGATTCTTCATGCAGCAGCTTACAGGGTGCTGGGATTGCAGGTGTGGGCATTACCGCTGGGCATCCTTTTTACCCTGTGTAAATGTTGACACCCGGAAGCATCAGTCACACATCTATCTTTATTCATGAACAATTTGTTTGCTTGTTTTGGTGAGAATTTTCTGTTGTTTTTTTTTTTTCTCCAAAGACATGTTTTCAGTGTTTTCTACCCTATGGTTCTATAGAAGAAAAAAACTCTCTGCATTTCTTTGGAAAAACATATGTTTTTTTGGGGGGGTGTTTTTTTAAATAAACTTTATTACAGTATGTCCAGATATGCTTTTCTTTGAACTCTCCACTTTGTGATATACTGAGTTTCTTCAACCTATGCAAAGTTGTCAACATGCTTATATGGTTTGGGATATGAGGCGATTTAAAATTATCTCACAGGTACATGAGACCTTTTAAAACTTTTGTCTTAAATGTCTGGAAATGAATTCATTTAAGTTGCTTTACATGAGTTTATCTGACTTAACTCAGCAGTCATGCTGCTATAACAACACGATGACTTTCTTGTTCACTTTCAGATATTATTTAATTATAGGTTTAAGACTTTAATCTTACTTTGTTTTATATAATCAACATTTTCCTTTGAATTTTTCTTTGTTCATTCATTTTAACTAGTTCTACTTTCCTACTTCCTGGATTGCAAGGAAAGCTTTCCTACATATCAGTTATAAACAAACAGCAATGTTATAAACAAACATCTGGGTCAATTTCAGGTTCACATCTGTTATCTGTTAATTTTTCCCCTTTGAGATTGGATGTACTCTTCTGGTACACTCTATGTGAAGAGATGTTGAACTGTTTCATGTGTACTGTAAATATCCATGGGAGTGCACATTCTGGGTATTTTCATAAAAATATGATTATTTTTAAAGGTAATAATTCCCACAAGGTTTTCTGTTGCCTTCTTTCCACTTAAAACTTTGCTATGTTGGCTTATGTTTGCCCAGTGTAAACAAAAGTCTGGACATGATTGACATTTCTGTGGTATTTTACACAGATTCTTGGCATTGCCATCTCTAACCCTAACCCTAACCCTGAGGATCGCCATCATTGCTTCCCGCATGTGCTGCCCCATTTCCAAGAATCTCTGCCCTTCTGGACCTTTTATATCTAGCTATCCTTATAGATGAGTTGTTATGGACTGGAAAAGGAAACCATAAAATCGCAAATACACAACATAAAGGACAACTATTTTTAAATTTTTATTTTTTCTTTCATGATTTCTCTGATTTTGTTTTATTTTCCACAGAGTGATCATACAGTTTTGTTTTGTTTTGTTTTATGTGGCAGTACACATCACAATCTCTCTAGATATTTAAACTTTTAGAACAGTATGGAAATAGTCCATGACATGACTGATACTGGGTCATTATGATAGACATATAACAACCTTATGTTCTATTTGAAATACACCATAAAGATTGAAACTAGTCATGAGTGGTGGCTCCTGTGCGTAAGTTCAGCACTCCAGAGGCTGTGGCGGGGGACTTACCGTAAGTCCAAATAAGCATAGACTACTTAAAACAACCCATATAATAATGATAGGGTTCTTCATCTAATTTCAGAACATCCATGCTTGCTACCTTGTAGTAAACATACATATGCATACTATCAAAGCAAAAGACCTTGAAATTTAATTATTGTGTAATAACCAACTTTTGCAATGTAATAACATTATGCTAAACAACAGGCCATTAAAACTCATTCTGTATATTAAAACAGCACAGAATGAGTCATAAATTATGACCAACTACATTCTATAATAATTAGAAAGGATGTTTAAGTAACAAATATTTATAGTGTTAAATTATTGGAACATGAGAGCCCATAAAAATGACTATCCTATGTAACTACTCATAGAGTACACATGTCAGACATTATTTTCTATACAACAACTGCATAACCATTATGAATATTTTAAATATTACAAAGTGACAAGAAGTCAATGTAAAGTCTTTTCATGTAAACTAAACATCTACAATATAATGCTTCCAAGAGGCAGTTGAAAAGAATGAATTTGACACATGTGTAGTTTACTACAGTAGCACTGAGCTAAGAGTGCTAAAGGATTAAGCTCCATTCCTGGAGCCCCTTTGTGTTTTAGCTTAAGCAGATTTCCTGGCATTCTGCCTGTTCATTTGCTGTGTTTCAAAGGTGTCATCTTACTCTGAAGCCTAAATTGAACTAAGGCTCTAATTTAGAAAACAAAAGAGATAGCAGGTACATGTTATGTGTTTTAATGCAATATGGTCCAATTATATAAAATGTCTGAATCCTATTAGAGTGTCATTAATACTGTGAGTATTCGTTGTATATTAAATAATATTTAGGCTTAATTATTTTGTCATAAATTTAATTTTACAATGACTTGGTAACAATAAATGCTAAGAAATATACACTCTTCATTATTCCTATTTGAAATCTCTTCATCTGAATTTTAGTTCATTATTGATATAAGAACAATTGTAAATGCACATTTCCAACACTATAAATGTAGTTAGTAGTATCTGAAATAGTCTAAAGTTATTTGGCCATAAATAACCTTATAACTCAGATTCATGCTGATTGAACATTTTTCATGTTTTCGTGAATTTAATAGACATTCACATTCTTGAATAATTATTTCCTCAAAAGTCTACATTCCTTCAATATAAGTGACTATAATGCAGTTCTCAAAAGCATGCACAGAGAAAAAAATAGAGAATACATGAATTTAACACTAACATCTAAAAACTATTTTTATAACTGTAGAAATGAAGAATTCCTTTGTCATGGCACATAGGTTATGTTTGTGATTAAGTTGTTTATTTTATGACCCTCAAATTTTGTAATTATTCTAACTTATTTAACTCAGAAACTTTAAGAAGTGCCCATTTGCATATGTAAATTTGTTCTCCTGAATAAAAAAACCTACATTACATATGTATCATGATGATTTCAAACAAACAAACAAACAAACAAACAAACAAAAAACTAATGAATTGTAAAGCGTATCTCTTTTTCCAAAAGGTCTAAGGATAAGATAATTTCACATAAGAATAATGGAGTCTTCCATTGCTCGGCTAGTCTCTTTTTGTTTTTGTTTTTGTGTTTATTTATGGGTTTTGTTTTTTCGAAAATGTAGATATCTTTCCTGTGAAAATGTGAACAGTCACAATCTACGTGGTTTACATTCCAACAGTTATTCTAATTTTATGTTAATTTGCCTTTCTTCTGGCAAGTATTATTTGATTCTCATAAAACTTATTAAAATATGTAACAAAGCATCTGGTGATGAACAGCTTTAAGGATATTTTTTAAATACCCAACCCTTGAAGGGTCAAACTTTTAAAACTAACAAATTTCAATCATGTTAATAAAATTAGGCCTTATGAATAACTGGTGACTTGCCGTTGCTTCTAATATCTGTTTAATACCTATCAACACTGAACCCTGTATCTGCCTTAGAACCTGGTGCATCAGTTCTCTGTAGAACACTGAGTGTCTTTGTCATCCTAGGATTATTCTAATTTCCTTTGTGTTACCATTATAAAATATGATGAACAAAACTAACATAAGAAAGAAAGATTCGTTTCACTTATTTGAGGTCACAGTCTTTCACTGGAGGAATTCAAAGAAGAAATTCAGAACTCATAGAGGAGCATGACTTGGTAGCTTAATGAAAAGCTGGTGCTTAGCCTTCTTTGACTTGTTCTTAGCGCGCCTGCCTGAGGATGGTAGTGCCTACTGTTGCAGATACTTCTGCCTCAATTAATAGTCAAGACAAAATCCAAAGGACATGCTACAGGCAACTTGGACTGGACGATTCTTTAATCAGTCTTTTCTTTCAGACAATTCTAGGATTAGTCAGGTTGACAGTTAAAGCTAATTGAGACAGGAAGGATATATTACAATGTTGTAGTTGAATATTTAAATGATTGCACAGCTTAGATTCTTCTAGAGACTAGAGTTGTGAAATCATAATAACTGCATGGTTCATGATAAGCAATCTGCTCCTGATTGTCATGTACTCACAAGGCCTTTCCGTGGTACACAGGCAAACACAAAATATATATAACCTTGGTTTTTACAAAGGAAATGGTCATATCATAAATTTTCCTTTATCATTATCATAAAATATTTGGTTCTCAAAAATTCTGCTTACAAATTCTTGATGCTTAAGACTAAGTTTCTAACATATGATTTTTGGAATGACACACTTCATCTGTCACTTTGTTGCTTACATCCTTATTTTCTTATAGGAAAGACCTTTTCTAGATATGATGACAGCAGATTTCTAGGGCTTCCTTTCAGCTGAGGTGATGTCTCTGAGCCTTCAATGACCTTCTTGGCACTTAAGTAAATGAAAACAATGATGCACCAAGATTGTGTGAAAATTTACTTGTAATCTGATCCTCACCCTTATCTTTCTTGTGATGTAGTCCCAGAATAATCACATTTCTGAATTACTAGTAATGCAAATGAACTGAAGTAAGAGTCACATCCCTGTAGAGATGTTACATGTTAGCAAGACATATTGGTTCCTTTGCTATTGCTGTGATTAAACAGCATGAGAATCTTGGGACAGAGGCAAGAAAGATTGCAAGAGCCAGTGGTATAGATATCTAGAGAGAAATAGTATTTAACCAACCTGAAAGGACCACGGTGCACATGGACCCACATATACAAGACCTGCATAAAGATCAAGTACCTAAGATCCTACTTTCAAAATGGAAGGGGTTCATAAATTACAATCTTTGCTGAGAATCTATTGGCAGGTGATGGCTGCTTGGAAAAGAACTTCAGTTTTCTTCAGGGAAGTAGTCCTTGAAGGGTGGACCATGATCTCGCAGATGGTCTTTCACCCACGAAGGCACAATACTAAGTGGAATCATGGGTTTAAAAATAGAATACATTGTTTTGGAAGTAAAAGTGTTTGAGTAAGAAGGTAGTTATTAGAGGGGAGGGAAGGGGAGAGGAGTTAATTTGAATCACTAGCCATGTTTGGGAATTTAGACTTTTGCTCTGTAGTATAAAACTTATTAAAATAACTATCATGTATTTTTAAAAAGCAGCATAAAAGTTAGTATGCTTGTTTAAGGTAATTATGGGAGTAAATATTATTCATTGGTACCTCCAGTTTAAATCCTTCAGGTTCAGTTTTTTCCTAAGATGCCTATGTAACCCAGGATACAAGATTGTTGATAGTCTTCACATTCACAGTGTGATTTAAAGTGCTATTGCAAAATATCTTGGACCACCATAGGAATAGGATGGAATAACGTCTTGTAATGAAAATCACAGTTAAATGCAAGAGGCGGAATGTGTCCATGTACAGAAATGGAGAAACCCTATTAAAATGAAACGCTTACTCTATTTTAATGAAATAGGAGCCGATGATCCAAGATTCATGTAAGATATGTGAGGACTGCAATGCAAATATAAATAGTAATGCAATGCAAAAATAAATAGTGAATAAGTAAAGAGTAGAATAAATAATAAATAAACCTGGATCTCTTGGCAGTGTGATTTTCCTTGGACTGTTTTAAATGATTTTCCAGAATTAAAAGAGTAATTACCAAGGTGATTAGACTGTTAATATAAAAAGCTAGTATACACCTTTAATATTTAAATTATTTCTTTCCATGATTTATAAGCAATATGAAACAATCAACCTGCTTAGGGAATTATAATACAGGTATTAAGTGTATTTATTTTCTTAGCCAAATGAAAATTTATGTTTTATAACAACTTTTCTTAGTAGTTTTAAAAAGATTAAAGACAGTAAGCATTTGTGATGTAAAAGTTTCACATCATATATTAATATGTAAAGAAAATCTAGAAATTAAGATATTGTAAATACTCTATGAGTTTCAACACTCATAAATCTCAGCACTCAGGAAGCAGAGAAAGGCAGATGACTGTAGGTTCAAGGTGGCAAACCTGGTCTACATAATGATTTTCCTGTCTTCCAGGCCTGGGAAGTCAGATCTTGTTTCAGAGGAGAGGGGACAATATTTGTTACATATCAAATACAACTTTATGGGTATAATAGTATGTTATTTATTTATCAGTTGCTTTGATAAAATTAAGTAAAAGTTTATTTTGAGCATAAAGTTTGTGAAATATAGGAGTCCTTCATGCTGGGCAGTCATAGGCATACCAGAAAGGGATAGACAGGATGTTATGGTCAGAAGGGTAGGAGATCACATGGTGAACCTGGAACAAGAATTTGCACTAGAGTATGAACTCTGAAATCCCTCCCATATCAGTATACTTAATTCCACAAGGCTGAATCTCCTCCACAGACAGTGTTACCAGCTGGGGACTTGTGTTCAAGTATCTGCGCCTGTGGTGTGGGAAATCTCATTCATGCCACACAGTCCACTAGAACTTCTGTTGGATAATGGTGATATCATAATACAAAATGAATGCCATCAAAATGGTGTGTCACCATAGCAGTTAACAATTTTATCTTTTTAATTATTTAATTAATTTATTCAGATTGCAACTCAATTGTTATGCTATCACTTGTATCCTCCCATTCTTCCCTCCCTCCTGCTTTGACCCTATTCCCCTCCCCTCGTCTAAGAGCGTGGGGACCTCCTCCCCACTATATGGTCATAGGCTATCAAGTCTCATCTTGGGAGCTCGCTTATTCTTTCTTTGAGTGACATCAGGCCTCCCCACCAAGGGTAGGTGGTCAAATATGGGGCACCAGAGCTCATGTCAGAGTCAGTCCTCACTCTCCACATAACTGTGGAGAATGTCCTGCCCATTGGGTAGATCAGAGTAGGGGTTCTATGTTAAATACTTCTATTGTCCTTGGTTAGTGCAATAGTTTGAGCAGACAAGCCTGGGCCCTGATGCACTCATCACAATGTTCTTCTTGTAGGTTTCTAGGACCCTCTGGGTCCTTCTATTTACCCATCTCCTATATTTAGCATACCTAGAGTACAAATAGGATATTCTCACAGCTTTGCCAATCTACTGGTAAGTGAAGACTTTCATGAGACATGCCTTTTGGGCTAGTGCCTTATTATAAATGAGTATATACAATGTGAGTTTTTCTGCTCTTGGGTTAAGTCACTATGATCATTTATAGTTTCATCCATTTGTCTAAAAATTGCAGGATTTCTTTGTTTTTAATAGTATTCCATAGTGTAAATGTACCACAGTTTCTTTATCTATTCTTCAACTGAGGGACACTTAGGCCCTTTTGAGGTTCTGGCTATTATGAATAAGGTTGCTATGAACACGGTTGGGCATATGTCCTTGTTGTGTGGTGGAAGAATTTCTGCTTATATTCCAAGGAGTGGAATGGCTGGGTCTTAAGGAAGGCCTTTTGCCAGTTTTCTGAGATAGCGCCAGATAGATTTCCAAAGTGATTGTACTAGTTTGAATTTCCACCAGCAATGGAGGAGTGTTCCTCTCTCCCCACATCCTCGCCAGCATGTGGTGTCACTTGAATTTTTGATTTTAGCCATTCTGATGGGTGTAAGATGGAATCTCAGAGCCATTTTTATTTGCATTTCCCTGATGACTAAAGATGTTGAGCATTTCTTTAATTGTTTCTCAGCCACTCGTTATTCCTCTGTTGAGAATTCATTGATTAGTTCAGAGCCCCATTTCTCAATTGGGTTACTTGCTTTGGTGGTGTTTAATTTCTGGGGTTCTTTATATATTTTGGATATTAGACCTTTGTCAGATGTAGGGTTGGTGAAGATCTTTTCCCAGTCTGTAGGCTGTCGCTTTGTTCTGTTGACAGTGTCTCCCACCTTACAGAAGCTTCTCATCCTCATGATGTCCCATTTATTAATTGTTGATGTTAAGGCCTTGGCTTTTGGTGTTCTGTTCAGGAAGTTGTATCTTGTGCCAATGTGTTCCAGGCTCTTCACCACTTTTTCTTCTAACCAATTTAGTGTCTCTGGTTTTATGTTGAGTTCTTTAAGACACTTGGACTTGAGTTTTGTATATGGTGACAAATATGGGTTTAATTGCATTTTTCTACACAAAGGACTTAGAATTCCTTAAATATTTTTTATTTTCTACATATACATGTATATTATTACATATATATATATATACATATATATATATGCATATGGCTTGTAGAACCATAACATAATCAGGAATTATATATATGTTACATTTTAGTGTTTGGGCTATTTGTACTTGACAGCCTTGAAGAAAACATCTTTCCTATCTTGGTGTGTCTAATATTCTGCATGTAAATCTGTATCTATCATATCTCATCATTATCAACTTAAGACATCTATCTAGACCTAAAAACCTCTTAACCTCTAAACAACAAAGCTCATTTTTAAAACTAAACTATCTGGTCTTCAAACCCATCAAAGACTTGAGAAGGAATGAAATTGATTACCTGAATATACTGGAGTGCATGCTAGTAGCTTTCCAAATGAGAAGATGACAGAGACAGTTTGCTACTTGAGTAGTGACCAAAAACTCCCTATAACCTTGGAGCATCATCTTCAGCCCTCTCATCCAATATATCAGCCTTCTGGTCCTCTCATATTTGTGAGGAAGGAACTATTGAGGACTTGCATACCCTGTCTTTGCAGAGTTTGCCAGGCAACTCTGCCTGCATCCAAACTTGCCCTTTTTTAGGTAGAATTCTGTCTGGTAGAAATGAGGACATTTTGGCAGTGGCTTGTTTGTCTCATTTTAAGCTACCTCTATAAAGAGGTTCTTTGGTGCTCATCATTCTCTTTGAGATAGACCGGGTGTTGCCAGGAGTTAAACTGTCTCATTTTCAGTGAATCTTCAAAATAATAAAAACATTTTCAATGCCATATTCTGTATGTCTCTGAGGTTTTTGAAGACCTTGTGATATAGTACCTTATCTTTCTATAGAGTCATATGTATTTGTTGCACAGATGTATATTCTGGTGATTAAAATTAGAGTAGGAATTGAAATGACCCTGATTTGCTCAACTAATATTAACTTGTATAATTTATTTATTCTAAACAGTCTACAATAGCTCTTTCAAAGTATTGGAAGTAAACCGTGTATTACAATTATAATATGGGTACAATACTTCATGTTAGAGTAGAAATATATACAATGTGTGTAAGAAATAATTTAAATTTGAATTCTATACCACTGTAGCTAAAATTAAACTTATGTTGCATTTATATACAAAATTCTATAGCAGTGAATTAAAAACACCTTATGAATGACAATTGTAGCATTAAGTTGAGGAGTTGATTCACTAACCTACTTTTTGTTCTAATTTCCCTACATATTTCTGTAATCTGCCTCTTTTCTTTTCATCTCTTATCTCCAGACCTAAGAATGGAAGGTAAAAGAAAAGAAAGAAATTTCTGAGTCCAACATGTTTTCTCTCTAAATAAGACGAATAATAACTTGTAACCAATTCCCATTTAAAATAACCCTCTATAGTCTAAGGAAGCAACCAAAACCTACCTGACCCCCCCTTAAAGAAATGGGACATCATTCTCTCAGGGTTCTTCCTTCTGGTTAGGGATGGATAATACCTTGGTAGGGGCCCAAACAATATTGGGGAAATGCTTAAATAAGCTAGGAATAGCATTTGTGTTCCAGCTTCTGAATGTTGAGAATTACAGGCTTAATTAGAGTCTTGAATGCGACTGTCTGAAATGCCAGAACAATTGGGATTGGAAGCTTTCTTTGAAGGTGTCCTGGGAGCTGTCTTTTTCTGAAAAGGAACAGCCTCTGAAGCTCTCCATGCTGGAACATGAAGGATGCAGGACTCAGTGTCCAGCATGCTCAGAAGAAAGAATCCTGTCAGGTCTGATTCAATGTCTGTGTTCTTTTCTTTTGTTCTGAAAACATATAATTTCTTGCAAGCATCATACAGTCCTAAAATTACAAATGCGTAAGGTGTGCGTGAAGCACAGAACATTGAAGGCTGGTTTTCTGCTTTTCGTATAAGCAGAAAAAAAAAAGACATCTGTAAATCTTCATTAATGTCATACAAAGAATGACACAGAACTTAACATTTCCCACCCTGTATAAAAGTCCAAAGTCTCTTATGAGATTTAAGACAAATAGCTTGTGGCATCTTGTAACATCAATAAGCGAATCACATTCTTCTGACATACACTACCACAGAATATACATTCCAATCATAGTGGGGAAAGACTGGGCTAAAGTAAAATTGAGACTGAGAGACGATAACACAAAATGCTTTAGATCAATGGACAATGTAAAAAGGATATGGTTCTGCCCCATAAACTTTGATGCCTGCAACATAGTTATTACACGGCCAAGGCTGTGTAATGTTGAAAAAGAAAACCAGCACAAACATACAACTCTACCTTGTGCTGTATCCACATATCCTGGACAGATATCTTACACCTCTGTCATCCCAGTATTTCAGGGTCATCATCCAAGTCAGTGGTCACTTCATGGCCTTACAGGAAATCTGTACCACTAGTAGCTGTTTTTAACAGTTTTCTGAAATCATGTAGGAAGAATCCAGGTGTTCATCATGCTTCTATCTTTTATAAGACTAAAAAACCACTAATACTTGAACAATATTTCTAGCTTTGTCAGCCAAATTAAGATACACCTTACTCTCCCTTTGACCATATTAGCACCAGTTTTCTTATGTTGAAACATTCTAAGAGCAGAAAATTCTTCAGGGTCTCATATAATTTGGAACTTTAAGGGGGTGGAGTCTTCCCACTAGGGCATATCTTTCATTAAAGAATGTAGGAGGCCTTTTTAAAACAGTATTAACCTCATTAATACTTGCAGCATCTCTTTTAGCATAAAACTTCCATGCAAACATGCAACATTAAGCTTCTTCACGCTTTTCTTTGTGTGTGTGTGTGTGCGTGTGTGTGTGTGTGTGTGTGTGTGTGTGTCCAAACAGCTCATGTTGTATTTCTTTCTGCCAAATTTGGTCCTTTCCACTGTAGACCCCACAGGAGTAACCCTTCCACAGATTCGATGTTATGCTATCTTGAACATTCCTCAGACTAAGAAATTAGTACTTTGCACATTTTTCTTGTGGATGGAGAGATTCCAATAACTTTATTATTTCTCCTACAGCTTAGATATCCCAGCAAGATCTTTCAAGCAGTAAAAAAATCACAATGTATTTACATTCTATTTTATACTTTTTAATTTTAAAAATTATTTTATTTTTGTTCATATACATTTATATTATACACATATATACAATAGATTACCCATGGCAAGAAGAACCATGACACAATCAGTAATTATATAGATATTACCAACTTTGAATCAGTCCTGACAAGATAGATTCCTCGCAGCATACTGGACATTGACATCCTGTTTGGAGAAAGTGATTGAAAAGAAAGAAGGAGGAATATAGAAATGTATAGGGAAGATAGAACAAAAAGTAGATTAGTGAATCTACTCCTCAACTTCATGCCTAAAATGTCACTCACAAGGTATTTTTAATTCACTGACATAGAATTTTGTATATAGATGCAAAATAAGTCCTTTACACATTTTTAAAGATTTTGTTTATTTTTATTTTATGTCTGTGAATATGTTGCCTGTATGCATGCATGTCTCCCACATGCATTTCAGATGTTTGTGGATATGAGAGGAGATATTGAATCCCCTAGAACTTGAGGTATTTACAGTTGTGAGCTAGCATGTGCATGCTGAGAACAAAGCCTGGGTCCTCTGCAAGAGCTTACACTAACTGTAGTGCTGTCTCTCCAGCCCCACAGTCAACTGTTCTTGTTATTTTAATTTAGCATCAGACAAACACGTAGGATCCAGTCATAAAACAAACAAAATTTCTTTGGTCAAAATTTCAAAGGAATGGTTTCTCACCCAGATGTGAGTATTGTTTCCACTTTAAACCAGTCAGACTGAGTCTCAATAGACTGCCATGCTCTTAGTACTGCTATGTTCAGACTTCCACTGGAACAATCCTTTGAACTTTGGTAACAGCATTCAAGTGTTTTTCTAGTCCAAAATGACCAAATCTAATACATTTCTCCAAAATAGAGCACAGTCATGTTCTTCATTGCAATAGCCCACAATACAATACCAACTTCTGTGTTTGTTACTTTGCTCTTTTTGTGATGAAATGACATGACTTCTAGAAAATAAAATTCATTTGGAGCCTTTGATACGGAAGAAAAATGTCCATCATGCTGTGGTGTCTTAGCAACAAGCTTCAGATGTGATGGCAGGATCAAGAGGGAAAGAATCCTATCTTTATCCACAAGCACAAAGCAGTTATATCAAGTAGGAGGTGAGGGAAGGCTATAAGCTCCCAAAGCTGACCATCAATTATATACATGCTCCAGCAATGCCCAACCACCTCCCCAGACAATAAGGGTCAAGTATTCAAATACCAGAGTCAATGATAATCTAATTCATTGCCATCACATTTCCATTTTAGAAATCATATCTCTTTGAGATAATACTTTATTTATTTATTTTAAGCCTTTCATATGTAAAATTGTAGCTAATAAAATGTTTTTTAAATATTATAGATATTTATGGAAACTTTAATTAAATAAGCCTCAGTTATATACTACAGGAAATAGCCTCAGAAACTTGTGCTTTTATTACAATTGTAACTCTCATAGTGTGAGAAACTCAGATAGGAGAAAGATTATATTAAAAGTAGAATGACTCACCTTACTTATAGTCAACCCCCTCTGTGACCTGTAACAATTATATCAAGAACAAAAATCAAATTAGAAAGAAACCCAGAGTCTGATTTTTTTAAAAAAAAGCAACATATAGGTGTTCTTTATTGCATCTGATTTTTAGGACTTGCCTTGTGTGCCATTAAATATTCTGAAATTTAAGCAAAAGGTGGCAATTTAAATTCAGTATGAAAATATGCATCCAGTGTTATGGTTAATTGGCATTAAGCACACATCTAATTTAGTATTCCACTCAGCCAGTAGAATTCCCATGGTACCTGGACTGAATTCAGTTAATTGCCATAGCTGATTCTTCGTATGTCTCAACATATAGTAGAACTGGATCTATGAAATCATTTATTGAATTAGCCTCAGAGTGTGCCAAAGGATATATTAGCTTTTACTCCCTTGATAGTTTTTCAGTGCATAAATCAAGTGAGGAAATTCAAAGGGATTAGAAGAGTCAATGTGCTTCAGGAAATTTTCGAAATGCAGTTAATTCTTCACTAATTAAAGGGCTAACTTCTTCACAAAATAAGTGAGAAGAGTACAAGGAAAATTGTATTACTATGAAAATAAGTCCAGACAGCAGTGAAAGTGTTATAAGTTTGTACTGTGAAAAACATATGTCTTGCCTGCCCTGTCAAATAAAGGAATAACACCTAACTACTTTTATCCTGAGTTTTTGAGCTTTCATTTATTCGTTTTTAATTATATATAAAACATCTCTTATTTGTCAAATATAGACTGTAAAGAAAATGACTTTATCGTCAGTTCAAAATTTTGTGTTTTAATTAGGGGAATAAAATTTGCAACAAGCTTCTGAAAGAAGGGACACTTTTGACACATTTGCTCAGCTGGTTTTGTTACTGAGTAGTCAACACAGAGTGCATGTATGCAGAGGGGTAAAGCCCAAGATTACAAGGCATTCTGTCATATGAGATTGTCCTTATAAATATGCCAGTTGTTAACTGGAATGCCTCTAACTCTGGGGTGTTGGCCATCTGGTTATTATTTAGCACAGTATAAATAACTCATGATAGGGTTAGGAAGTGAAGGATGTTTGGGCATAGGATGTTTATATACAGAGCTTTGCAATTTCACACGAATTTGGGATTTAAGGACTTTCAGTTTCAGAGATGACAAGGTTTTAAAGAAGACTGTAACTTCTTGGCAGATGTAGGTTGGTCAGTAAGTTACTAAGGGATTTCTAAGATACATAGGGGAGGCACTATGAGATAGAAAACGGAGCTAGGAACATATTCCAGAAAATGTTAAGGATGGATATTTTCATGAATTGTGATTAAATAGTGAGGTTTGATTGCAAGACTCAAAAAAAAAAAAAAAAGAAAACTTTTTATTGCAGGAAAATAAGAATTTTTTTTTACATTGCTTGTTAGTCTTAAAATTTAACATTTAAATTTCTTAGTTACAGTTTATTTTTGTGAAGAGAAGTTATGACCAAGGCAACTTAGAAGAGAAAGCATTTAATCGGGGCTTGCTTGAAGTTTCAATGGGTTAACCCATGGCTACCATCACAAAGAACATAGTAGCAGGCATGTAAATGTGGCAGAAGAAAAGTAATACAAGATTTTCTGTTCTTCAGGCACTGGGTAGAAAGAGTAAGACTAAGCCTGGTGTGGATATTGAAACTCAAATCACATATAGAATGATAAACCTCTTTAACAATGCTACAGCTCCCAATCTTTTCTATATAGCTCCACTAACTAGGGACCAAGTATTCAAATCTAAGGGACCATGAGCGCCATTCTCATTCCATTCCCTACAGTAACAAACATGAAAATTCTTTATCACTATTTAAGGTGTCTAAAAGAGAACTTCTTGCAGTATGCAAATGCCTGAAGAGTTCATAGAACTGGTGTTACGTTATTCAGTAATGCCAAGGTATTACTTTCTTAATGTGAATTTGAAAGCATACTTTTTAAATCTTTAAACATTTTCTGGGATTTTTTTTTATGTGGTGGTCTTGTCTGTGTGTACCACGTGCGTATATTGCCTCAAGAAACTAGAAAACTGTCAGATTCCTGTCAGTGGAGATATAGAAGGTTATGAGATAACCAATTTGAGTGCTCAGCAATTTATGAAAGAATAGCAGAACTGCTTAGAGAGCTCTTCCCCTTAAATCATTTTTTTTGTAATTTCACTCATTATATGAATATTAGACAGTCAATTGTCTTATGCTAATATTCATGATTAAATGGAAATTAGGTCAAATATTTGTGTCTTTCAGCTCCCACCTCCCATGGCATTCTTCTTATCAGCATTATGTGGAGGCAGAATTAAGATGCGGTCAGCCTTCAGGGGGAAAATTCATATTCAGACAATTTCAGATAAAGGCAGTAATGCAAAGAGAAAGTGCAAACTCTGCCTCCAGCAAGTAACTGAGACAGAAAATAGAATGAGCTGATGAGCAGCACCTGTGAGATGAGCCCCATCGTTCTCAACAGGGCAGGGGAAAGTAAGGAAGAGGTTGCTCTTAGTGCGAAGCTCTTAGTGTCAAGCCTGAGAGCAGAACTTTTTTGCTGATTTCTAGTAAGTTCATGGTTGGAGGAGCATGGGTCATGTCTTGTGAGTCCCCTTTTAGAAAGGGAAAACACACAGACAGAATAGCTCCTGATCCAATGCACAATTTTGGGGGGCTACTGGTAAGAGTCCATGAGAAATTCAGTGAGTCATTCACATGAGACTTGCCTGAGTGTTTTAGGTCAACTTTCCAACTATACACATGCAGTTATTTTAAATAGATAGTATGTGTGGTTTTAATAAAGTCTATGTAGAGTTCATTATATCTTAATAATAGTTAGGAAAAAAATCAATGATTATCTTTTTCAAGTCAGACTTCAATCTTGGTTGTTTTGGCACATGCCTCTTATGCTGGTAACTGGAGACTTTGGAAGAGAACACTTCCACTTCAACACTTGCAGGCCAGCCTGTACTATGTAAAGAGTATCAGGGTGATCCATGCTAACAACCACCTCCAGGAAACAAAGAAAAAGAGAGAGAGGAAAGCGGTATTCATGACTTACTGTTTCTGATATTAAATGTCACACACAATTAGTATATCGTATTCCATAGAGCTTATATTCACTTACCATAAAAATTTATTTTTTTAGCATTTTGAGACTATAACATTATAATTCTCCCCTCCATATCCTCCACATCTCCTTTTATATCCTACTGTTTACTTTCAAGTTCATTTTTCTTAGCTGTTGTTACATATCTACAAGCATATACATATATATTGCTAAAAACATAAATACACAATGCAGAGTCTGTATATTGTCACTTTTATGCATGATTTCAGCTTTGACCATTTGTAGACTGGATAACCTATTGGTATACTCTTTTATAATTTAAGAGTCTTAGGTAATCAATATTATTCCATTAAGTACTACTATGTTATTTTCCTTTACAAATTCTTTTTAGAGAAAGAATTTCATAAATATGAGATAATTAACAGTAACCCAAGTCAGTTAGCTTGCCAAAGACACTCATTGTCTTCTCTATTTTCCAGTGCTTTGTCATTTATAGCAAAACCCATCTCCATATATATTTTTAAAGTTGTTCTAATTTCATATGTACTTTTCTATAGAATGCATGGATTTTAGGAAAATTTGAAATGGTTTAACTAGATCACTCTAATTTACATAACACAGAGTCTCTCTCTCTCTCTCTCTCTCTCTCTCTCTCTCTCTCTCTCTCTCTGTCTTTCTCTTTCTCTCTTTCTCTCATATATAATTTGTTTTTGTTTTTGATACAGGATTTCTCTTTGTATCCCTGGTTTTCCAGGAACTTATTCTGTGATTAAAGACATGTGCCACCATTGCCTGGCAAAACACCTATTTTAATTAATAAAGAGATATTACAGATTCCTTTCAGTTCTGTATTTTTGTAAGAAAATGTGTGACATTTTAGGTAGACAAAGTGGAAAATAAGAAAATTAAGTTGTTAATATTTATGTATCTTAAAATTTTTTTGCTGAAAAAACTGAATTATTTTTCAGAAATTTAGAATTATACAGTAAGTTATCCTGAAATACTGTTGTAGAGGTTTTAATGCTGTAACAAAACAGCCAACACAACTTGGACAGGAGAATGTTTGTCCTTATATTTACAGTACATATTGAAGAGAACATAAAGCTAGAACCCACATAGAAACCTGTGGACAGAACTGAACAAGAGGTCATGGAGGAAAGATGCTCACTGGATTTCTTATCAACATTTGTTCAGCCTACTTTTGTACCATCTACAGCAAAGTGCCCAGTGGCAACACCACTGCCAGCCCCACATGATCTATCTACAAAGCAACTCTTGCATATAAATATGAGAGAACATTATTTATGTAGTGGGAGAAACCTTTAAGAGCCATAGTACCAGGAAATCTGCTGTGAGTTGTGTCTCAGAAATGACACAGAAGTGTCATCCATAAATCCACAACAATAAAGTGCCAAAATAAGGCTTGGTGAAGCACAACATGAACAAACACACACTAACAAGAAAAGTGGGAGGCAGTCATCTCATGGGACACTATCTCTAGACAAACAAATATGGGCAACTAATGAATTGTGAACGCTAGGGAACTAGTGTCTCCTAGGGATGAGCCCATATTTGGTTATCCAGTATCAAGTACCTAGCTCTCAAATCATATATACACAAATAATAGTAAACAAATTCTGCATCTTTTAGTCATACATTTGTGCATTACTTATACTTGTAACACTAACAAGGAAACATTCAATGTCAGAGGATAAAATCCAAGTTTATTTGAAAATTATTGGAATAGACAGGAGGGGGGAATGATAGAATATATTTTAATGCAAAAATAAAAGAATCTCTAAACATGACTAGGTCAATGTTTAACTCAAAATACAATTTTCTATCACAACATTATGAATATGTTGTGACCCATTTTTAAGTTATGAAGCATTAAGTTCTGAAACCATTCAACATGGGAAAGGTTTGGACTGATTTTTAAGTAGTCGTAACCTATACCCACGGGAAGCAATAATTTTTAAATCACTCTGTAGAATTGACACTGTATAATTTTTAATAGTAATTATTGTTCATATTTGGTGATTTCATGCCAAAACCAATCTAATTCTATGAGGCAAGGCAGAATAAAAATAAATAACTAGGATAATACACAGTAAGTCTAAATTGGGATTCCCCCAGAGCCCCTTCTTCCATATCTTACATGTTTTCTGACCCTTGTTATTCTGTTATGATACAGTGCTGCTAAGATTATCATGTCACCTGGGTATTCATCACAAATATTACAGAAGAACTTATAAACAACTTGTTATTACAATAAATAAGCTTGACTAAAAGTCAGCAGATGCCTTAACTGGAAAGAAAGGTAATACATATACACAGCCAATGATATTCTTAAAGGTTTCAATACCTCCTACTATTATTGAAATGTATATGAAAATTACTAGTAGATGCCACTTCAAATTATCTCCTTTTATAAAGAGTAAAATGTGTAGGCTCTAAAAAGATTAATAATAAAGGAATTTTCAAGTACACGTTTTGAAGTAACGGACATTATAGGACAGTTATCATGGGAAAATACATACCGAATTATGTCCAAAATTAAAAGTAGAACTACTGTGTGATGTAGCTGTCCCACATCTTGGTATATTATCATAGGAAAAGAAAATGCAAATGTTAAATTATATGCATACTAGTCAAAATATAGAATCAACCTGAGTGCCTTTAAAATGATGTCTGTGTATAAAAAATGTGGCATATTTAAACACTGAAAAACTAGTTTGTCTTTTTATAGAAAAGGATGCAATCTGCCGGTCGGAGCAGTTGTGAGTTTCTATAATGACATCCATCTGTTGCAAAGAATACTGAGAGCTACTTTTACCTGTGGGGATAAGGATAAAGTTTGAGAATACAGTTATGAATTACACTAGTTTAGTAAAGTAGTGATAACCACCTTAGGGTGGTCGGCTAGTTTCCCAATACCAGACATGATTTCCTTTCTGTTAGCTGGCCTTATGTGCAGTTAGACAACTGTTGTTTACCACAAAATTGTGAGTGCCTCTGATGTTCCTAGGATTACCTTGATGTGTTTCATTGGGATTGCAAATATGTAGGACTACTTACTAGTTGTTTAGTGAAAATGAAATAATATGGTTTATTATGTATTTTCAGATGCCCTTAATGATATTTTTTTCTTCTCTCCCCTTTCTTTTTTCCTGCGTTGACTTCTCTTCCCCTCCAAAATTAATCCTCCAGACTCTTCTTGCATCGCACTGTTTATATGCCACATGCCATGCTATTCCTGCCTCTAGTGTTCCCCTCTATCATGTTATTTTTCTTTTTCAGGTTTCTGTGGTTTCTCCAAATTATGTACCCCCATTTACAGATGTGGCATTACTAAAGTATATTTGCTCTATATTTCTTTTATCTTCTTATCAATTGAAGGGCATTTGAGTTGTTTTTATTTTCTAGCTCTTGTGAATATATTAGCAAAGGCCATGACTAGCAATTTATGGTGTAGGTTGTTGACTCCTTTGTGAATATGCCAAAGAGTGACACATCTGCATCATATGGTAGATTTATATATAGCCTTCTGATAGTTTTCCACACTATTATCCAGAGTGGCTGAACCAGTGTGCAGTTATACTAACAATTTTTGTGAGTTCCTCCTTCTCCTTTCTTCTCTAGTATTTGTCAACTGTTTACTTAATTTTAGCAATTTTACCAGGGCAAAATATGTTTCAGTACTTTATTAATAGAGTTTGATTTTGACATAAAACATATATATATGAATGTTTATGCATATATGTGGATATGCACATTAGTTTATTAGAATATAGATCTTACAATCAAATAAAACACCAACAAATTGATTTTAATAGAGATTGGAAATATTCATTTATTGGAGAAATAACAATGTTTGCAATAACTTGTGCTGGAAAACTCAGCATACACATGCAGAGCAATCATGCAAAAGTTGCTATGTGTCTTTTGAAAATCAATTCTAGATTTGAAATATCTACTGCAATCATGGACATCGTAACACTGCCTACCCATTGTTGGTTTGCATGATGCTAACCCTGTCAACAATAAACCATGAATACAAGGGGAGTTTAAGGAACCTCACCTCTCACTGCTAGAGACTTCGCTGATGATCAGTTCTGAGTGAGGGAATCATTTTCTTCTGTATTATATTCACTGCTGAGCATATCAGGTTCCAATAGATCAAGTCACCCTTTATTTGCTCCATGAATGATCCTCATTAAAATGAATGGGACTCAAAGTAAAACAAATAGTCATGAATATGAGAAGGCTGTCTATAAGGAAGAAGAGTAAGCCAGGAGACAGAAGAGGGTGGTGAATACAGTAGTCAGGATGCATTATATAACTGTGTGAAGCTGTAAAGAACACATTTAATAATTAGTTCTAAATGACTAAAGAGTTAAATGTAAAAGCTGAAGCTGCTACTGGAAACAGAGAATGCTTTGTTCCTGATTTATTTAGATGAGATCCTAAATGAAAAGTAAGACAGTAAGCAAATGAGATCACAAGTAATTAAAAGCCTTCCACACAACGAAATAAACAGCACAGTGAAGAAGGGCAGCCACCAATTTGGAGAAAATCTGTGAAGATTACACATCAACGGAAAAATATAAAATGCATAAGGAACAAACAGATTTAACAGAAAATACTAAAGTGATCTCATTTGAAATATGTAGTGGGGCTTGCACACCATCTCTTTAAAAGCTATGTGCTCACAGTAACTTAGGAAAGTATAAATCAAAACCTGAAAAAGTCATCGTGTCAACTCTGTAGGAGTAAATATCAGATTTTCAGGTTGAAATTAGAGACAGAAGGAATAGGGGATATCATGGGAAACAGCAATGTTACACACACACACACACAAACTCACACATACGCACACACACAAACACACACTCACATACATACACACCTGCACACACACACATACACCTTCATACCGGAGGACCAATGTGATGTAACAACTTCACTACTGCATGTGTACTAATCGAAGGGGAAATAGTAGGGAGAAATGACTTCTCCCAAGTTTTCTCCCAGTACATGGCAAGAAAATCTCCAGGACCAGGAGATGAAGGCAACCGATCTGGCAATGAACTTAGTGAAGTCTGGCATAATGGATAGATCTCTTTCATGTCAGAAAATACTTATAGAGCCTATATTAGGTTTAATAAATCAGGCACAATCTTGTATGTGAATGGGGAAGTATTTTAAGTCCAGTAGCTTATTGTTTATAGGAACTAATAATAGACTAATATCATCACAATTAGTGTAGGAATGGCTGGAGGAAGCTTGAACAATGTGGGTCTTGTCCTGTAAACTGAGATGTCTCACATACTGCACAATATTTGTAGAAAACTGTGATTTGTGAAAAAGTTAATTAAAGATGACAGAATCACTGACTTTCGTTAAATAATATTCTAAACTCTCATTCTAAATTCCATATCAGAGACTTCTAGAAATACTAGCTGAACTGCAGTTTTAATTCTAACCAATTAAATCTTGTCAAGATTACGTTTAATTCTAAATATTGTTTTTTTACTTTTATAATTCACTTCTTTATTCAAACTGATAAGTTTTTGAAAATTTCCAGGTTTTATATATGTTCATGAGCATTAATATCATCTAAAAGTTATATTAGATTTTTTATGAATTATTTTAAAATATATTATTAGTTTTTTCTGAATGCATGTCTTGCACTACATGTGACCACTGCCTGTGGAGTGTATGATATTTCTTGGAACTGAAATGGTAAAAGGTTGTGAGATATTTTGTGGTGCTGGGAATTTTTCCATGTTCTCAGGGGGGAAAAAAGCCATTGCCCTTATCCACTGAGCCACCTGTCAGTCTCGTATTATGAAAGCTTTATGTAATAAAGGGCAAATATTAATATTTGCACTGATTAAACAGTGATACTATAATGCCTTTTTATATATTATTGTTTTGCAGATGCCCCTAAGTTTGTTTCAAATCACACAATGTATTATTCTTGGGAAGGAAATCCAATCAATATAAGTTGTGATGTGAAAGCAAATCCACCTGCAACAATCCACTGGAGAAGAGAAAAACTTGTCTTACCAGCTAAAAATACCACTCACTTAAAAACTTATAGTGTAGGAAGAAAGATGATTCTAGAGGTAAGCCTTTTTGTATACATCAAAAAGCATATTGTAGGAGTTATTGCTTATTAGATATTAGAAGTAATTAATTTACATAACACATTGAAGTATTTATATAAATTACTTATCTAGTTAAACAAATTAAATTTATGTTTTCATAATATTCTATTATGAATGATGTGTTCATATATCTAATAATACTTCTCTTGAATTTACGTTTTGTAAGTGAAATAATTATATTGTTAAAAATGGGGAGTCGAAAACTACTTTAGTTTTTAAAAGTCAAATACATAACTTCTAAGCTGATGACTCCACTCATTATATGTTAATAACTACTATTCTTTGACCTGCGTATAAAAGCTCCTAGTTGGTTAATAATATACAATTTTAGAATAGGTTCCTATTCTAGTACTTTGATAGGATATCTATTATTATGAATATATACTCAAAAAACTTAAATTTTCACTTGATATTTGGTAATCTAACTTGAATTATTTCTCTTTATATTTTGTAAAGTTTTATTAATCTTCCACTTATTACTTTTCTTTTTAATTTTTTTATTATTAATTTATTCTTGTTACATCTCAATGGTTATCCCATCCCTTGTAACCTCCCATTTTTCCCTCCCTCCCATTTTCCCCTTACTCCCTCCCCTATGACTGTGACTGAGGGGGATTACCTCCCCCTGTATATGCTCATAGGGTATCAAGTCTCTTCTTGGAAGCCTGCTATCCTTCCTCTGAGTGCCACTGGGTCTCCCCCTCCAGGGGACATGGTCAAATATGAGGCACCAGAGTATGTGAGAAAGTCATACCCCATTCTAATTCTACAATTAAATTTAAAAAAGAAAATCTCAACAACGTAACGTAAGAAAGATTTATTTTGGTTCAGCTTCTTGGACGGTTAAGTAAGTTGTGGTTTGGGCAGGATGATGTAGTGAAATCCTTTTATGCTATATGAGAAGCAGAAGGCAAGAGAGCGATGGCACTGGATGGCTTTATCCTTTTTTTCAGTTGTATTCCATGGTCTCCACCAAAAAGATGGTGCTGCCCACATTAGGGGTGGGTCTTTCCAGTCCTCTCAGGAGCATACCCAGAGGTACACCCAAGAGTTATTCTAAATCCAGAGATGTTGTCAGTCAAAATTAAACATCACACTCAATTTACTGTTGTATAATAGGCCCACATTGTTTTCTAATTACATGGCCTTAGAGTTGGCTGGGTTAACTCCTCTTCACTTGCTTGTTTCCTTATATTTTATTGCTTTCTTTTACTTTGATTTATTTTTTCCAATTCTTTCAATCTGTGGTATGTTTAATGATTCCTGTTTTTTTTTTTATTTCTGTATTTGTTAAACATAGCATAAGATATGACTTACTTATGATACACTTCTTGAATGTTTTGTTCCTGGAGTGGGAGGGTCTACGAACTCAGCCTTTTAGTTACTGTTCTCAGTTCAGGATCCATCCAGTTTTTTCATTCATTGACTGAGCCCTTTGAAAATAGTTCCAAAGGATACGTCTTTTTAAAAAGTAGTAATCTTAAAAACAAACACACAGAAAACAGTGCTGTAGTCTCAATATTTAATGTGGCTCCTACCATGTTTCTATGCTGTACTGATTCTATAAATACTATCTTCCTAATTGAAAGCACTAATATCTTCTTCATATGACTGTTGGATAAGAAGTCATTTTAATTTAGTTTTTTTTTTGTAGTAGAAATAAACTAGCCTGGTTTTTTAAAAGCCCTATGCTAAGATAATGAGTTGCTGAATTATGTCAGAGCACGAACAAAAAAGTTAAATTTGAGAGTTTAAGCTGTTAAGCTTATGAACTTTACTTAGATAGACAGCTGACTAAAAAATTGACTGACACAGCTTCATACTCTACTTGTTCAGAATAATTATCTTCAATAGACCTCAAAATTGTTCTTAGTTAACAGTCTCCCATCACCACAAAATCATGTCTTCTGTCTTGGAGAATAGAGTTGAAGTACTGGGCAATTCTTGTTGTTAGCATATTTTCTCTTTAAGTAGTTATTGGAATTGAACATTATGTTTACCATCATCAAGCATTTTTGAAGCACAGACACTTAAAAATGAGTGCACATTGGAACTACAAAGTTGGTCTCACCTTTCACCAGTTGAATCCTTGAAGGTTACCTTAGTGCTTTTAATATGTGAAACTGAGGTCAGGTCTTTTTCACTTAAACAGAAAGAAAATGGAATCAAATAGTTATTACAGTTTTTATACTCTTTTTTTTTTAAATAGAATTTTCACAAGGCACTGTTTTCTTGCAAAATATCTTTCATGAAAATAAAACCATCCAGTTATGGAGGTAAATATTGAAAAGCATAACTAGTCATAGTGGCTTATTTGTTTTCTTAGTACTTCAGAGTCAGAATCAGGAGGATCACCAAGAGTTCAAGACCTGCCTGAGATACTAGTAACTTCCATGTCAGCATAGAAGACAGAGTGAGACCATGCCAAAAAGCATGTAGAACATATTTTTAGTAGAAATGTTCTGTATAATTTACAATAGCCTTGAGTTTGTGTCAATTACAAGATGTATTTCTTCCAACCTCCTCCTATGCTTTAGTTATCAGAAAATGAAGCATTTTCTATGTATCAAATGAATATACTGATCCGATAAATGAATTGATATATAAAGTATGAATCACTTCAACTTTGAATGTGTAGTTTTGAGAATTTTCTCTTTAAACTGCTATTATCACACTACTGAGCAGGTGGCATTTAGGCTGTATATACGTATGTGCTTGTAAAAATAATTACTGAAAAAAGAGTCCATAATTTGAAAAGGAGCAAGGGGGCCTTCAGGGTACGTTTAGAGAAGGAAAAGGCAGTGGAAATTGATGTAATGAATTTAAATATCAAAAAATAAAAGGGCAACATTTTACATTATTTACTAATGCTTGCTGGATAAAGAGTAGAATTCTATGAGGAATATTATGTAAAGTAACTGAAGAAATATACTAGTAGCCATGCTTCAACGTTTTAAAATGTACTTGGTCAGCCTTTTAAAATGTTCTTGATGCTTTAGCGTTTTAATTTTTATTATTATGATTATTTTAGATTGCCCCTACATCGGACAATGACTTTGGACGATATAACTGCACTGCTACTAACCGTATAGGTACAAGATTTCAGGAGTACATTCTTGAATTAGCAGGTGAGTATAGGGTGGTAATATTTGACATTAATAAAATAAATTTTTACTAAAATAGAGTTTTAAGTTAACAAAATTTATCAACTGATTCTTTTTTAATTTTTATTTTTTTATTAATTTATTCTTGTTACATCTCAATGGTTATCCCATCCCTTGTATCCTCCCCTTCTTCCCTCCCTCCCATTTTCCCCTTATTCCCATCCCCTATGACTGTTCCTGAGGGGGATTACCTCCCCCTGTATATGCTCATAGGGTATCAAGTCTCTTCTCGGTTATAGTTTCATAAATCAAAATACAAAGCATTACTTGAAGAGTTGAAGCATAGAACAACACTATTTAACTTAGTGAATAATGAACACTTATATTGGATTCAATATATGAATCTCATTTTAAAATTTAAAGTCTTCCAATGTATATGAGAGACTTTTTATAAAGGAAATTACATCCATTTAAAATAAAATTATATTTAAAACAATGTAAAAACTCTTTAAAATATTCATACATCAAAACATACATAAATAAGCCAATGTTACATAAAATCTATTAAAATTTACCCAAAAGCTATGAGTGGTTTCTACAGAACGTATATGAAAATAAATACTTCTGTCAAAAAGTAATATAATAGATATAATCTTAAATTATTTTTATTTTGTCACCATAAGAAATACTTTAGAATTGACAAACCTATCAGATACCTCACTAACCAACGTCAACACCACTAGTAATGAGAAAATTATACCGGAGTTGTATGTGAGGCAAACAATAGAGCACAGAGAAGCCTCTGAAATATCTCTCCCTACTTGAGGAGAATCTGTGAGGAAGCATAACACTTAGGAACATGTCTCCAGTGTAGTAAGTGGATGCCAAATTTCTTATAAAGTCAAAATCCTGCAAAGACTGAGAAGAAAAGAATGTTTCCATATGCTTTGTTCATTAATGTCTCATAAAAAAATAACACTTTTAAATGCAAAGAAACATTGACATAAACCAAGGCAAATTAATGAATAGACATAATATTTATATGATAAAATAATTATCATCTTTTGCAATATTATTGACAAAAATCAACATAAATGCTATTTTGCATATTGTATAATCACTCATTGATAATGTTTTCTAAATTGAAGGCATACATTTTATTCAGAAACATGAGTATTTATTTTAAAAAACCTATATTTCTTAAAAATATCAAAACTTTGTCCTATTCAGTATGATGATAAAACATTAGTAGCATTACGATTCTATGTTATCATGGAGATAAAACACATAGGTACCAGCCACAATTACTTATGAATTGGACAGGATATGTTTTATATTCTATTTTTCTATTTTCTCTGCTGTAGAAGAACAGCTTGATACAGGGTATTATGACAGGTATTTCAGCTTAATTGAATAATGTGTAGCTATGATCATAATTTTTATATAACTCAGTGAAAGTCATAGCATATTATTTTCATTGCTTCTCCAGATGGAATGGATATTCAGGGACTATAAAACTATATACCTTTAAACACATTGGCATGCACATAAATAGAATTTATATTTCTGTCTACATATGGTTTAACAATAAGCATGAAAACGTGTAAATTAGTTTAATTGGCTTCCCAGAGTAGGTATCACAAGCAAACATTATTTCTATTTGAGTTGCCATTTTCTACCTGTGAACATAATGGGTCAAATCTGTTTAAAATAAAATGTATTTATCTTTTACTTTTCTGCTTGTAATGGAAAAACAAATAATTTATGTCATAATATGTTGCTTTTATCCTATATATGCAATGTCATGATAATAAAAATTATACTTCTTTAAATATTGACAGTCTTTCCTTTCGGGTCTTGGAGAATTTGAGAGAGCTGTATTTAAAAACTATCATCAAGTAACATTATGTAGTCGCTAAACAATGGATACTTTAAAATGAGGCTGAAGTTTTCTTTGCCATATGCCACAAAAGACTGGTCTACCTGAATGGAGTGATGTTAAACAATGCAAGTTTGTGCTTTCAAAGAATCAGGCACAAAACAAGTGTTCAACGGTAGAAGATACCTGTTTTAATGGCTACCATGACCCAAACGTGTCTTTTTTTTTTTTTTCCTTTGGGTGTTAGTGTAGCAATGTATTTTTAGCTATACACAAAGGTGTAAGCAGGAATAAATGTATGACAAATAGAAAAGGACCTTGAATATTTTAGACAGTTTTCTTTCTTTCTTTTAATATTTTATTAATTCATTCATATTATATCTCAATGGTTATCCCATCTCTGTATCAAAGGAATGGGAGGACAATTTTCATAGATAAAAATTTTTTTTAACCCTTTTCCCTTTTTAGTATCTTATTGGACATCTTTTCCATCTTGCTATTAACTGAAATCTCTGAAACTGGCACTACACAATTGATTTTTTAACCTTAGTTCATGGCCTGTACTTACCACTCTTAAAGTTCAAGTTGTCATGTTTGACTCATCGCTTTAACCTACAGAGACCCTGTCAAATTCAATGTTTCAGTTCTCTTTCCAAGATTGATTTAATTCACAAATATCATAAAGCTGCCACCTATATTTTAATCTATGTCATAGATAAAGCTCTAGAAGTCACTTTGGAGAACAGAGACCTGATTAGAGGTTAAGCTGTGTCTATTGAGCAGAGTTTTGTAGATAGAGAAAAATAGTCAGTTCAGTGGTCTACTTGATCAATGCCACTGTACCATAGAGCCGGGTAAAGTTAGTTGATTTGAGAAATTCCATTTGTCCACTGATGATTAACCTGTTTCTCTCCATGGAATAGCTTGCCAGCTGTACACATTACTATTTATTTAGAGAATTCATGAAGCAAACACATATCATTAACTAGTCATAAAGCCTTTTGAAGTTCTTATGATAATACTGTAAGAAAAACACAACTTATGCTGAAAGTGATGTTCTTAGGAATCTGTTTGACCAATTTCTAACCTCTAGTTAACCACTCACTCAACAAACATATGGAAAGATTGCCCTAGGTACAATATAATACACTTTTGGTTCTCAGGGATAAAAAAAAATTGAATAAGAAAGGCACCCAGTCATTACCTTAAGTTAGACATATGAGTTACAAAAGAACATTAAATAAAAGACTTGGCAATATAAAATTGATTTCTGATTGGAGTTCCTGGGAAAAGCTTCAAATAGATGTCAGCTTTTGAACTAGGACTGAATAAGAAAGAAGAAATAGGGCCAGTAAAAAGGGAACAACTAAGCGGGTCAAGGTGACATTGACAACAAAAGCTCTGTGCTATGAAAGAGCAGAACTACTTTGAAATGAGGCCTTTAGGGAAAGACTGCAGAAGTATGTCCTATGCCCTGCTCAGCGCTTGGCAATGTGATTAAGGAAGTAATGAAGGATCACGTCACAGATTTACTTTAAACATGTTTATAGTCTGTCTATGGTACTTAGAAGAAGACTGAAGATTGGAGATACTAATTTATAATGGTGAGTGACCAATTTATTTTGAAACAACTACAAGAGACTAAAGTAAGTTCAACACATGGTATGGCCAACTGCTCTCTTGAAGGTTCTCTAGTCATCTTTATTAAATGCAGCATGTGGATACAGAGACAGATGATAGATGGAGCATAGGTGGATAGATGGATTATAGATAGATGATAGACATACAGATGATGAATAAATAGATAATAGATACAGGCAGATAACTACCTGCAGTTCCTCCCCAATGTATGAAAGATTTGTTGTGTGATACTTCATTGACTCATGTGTCACAATTAGAGATGCCAATTAAAAAGGATATATGTATATATATGACTTATGAGACTATCAAGATTTGTCTATCTAAAAAATAAATAATTCCCACTGATATCTTGATAGGGAATGAGCAGTTTAATGAAAAACATTAGAGATCAGGAATAGACACAATGATCTATTTAATTTTAGTTATTGGACTTAAAATATATGAACAAATAAAATTATAAATGATTATGTACTTTGTATAAAGTTCTAAGACATCATGAAGATATATAATCAAATTCTATTAATATATTGATGTAATAATCATTTTGAATTTTGAAATCGCTGGGAACCAGGAGAATATTGAAATGGAAGGCAGTTTACATGGACTGGGCTATTTGTGACTTACACTGAAGTTCACAACTTTTCTTAATCTCCTTTTAATTTTTATACAATTGTAGTTTATGTGTATGGCTTTGCCTGCATTTATTTCTGTGTGAAAGTATCAGATCCCTGGAACTGGAGTGAAAGAGAGTTGTGACCTGCCATGTCGATACTGGAAATAGAAACCGTGTCTGCTGGTGTAGCAGCCGGTGCTCTTATCTGCAGAGCCATCTCCCCAGCTCTACTTAAAAAAAAATAGTTTTCATACATGATCTGTGGGCATGCTTTCTCATTTCTTTCCAGATCTTCCCTACTTACCAAAGTTTATACTCTTTTCTCACTTTCTTTAAAAAAGAAAAACCAAGAAACACATATGCCTATACATAAAAAACAAACAAACACATAATGGAAACCAAAAACATACTAGCAAAAGACCAATAAGACTAAAAAAAAAAATGGAAAAATAGACATAATGACTACAAAATTCTCATCGAGTTTATTTTGTGTTAAAAAACTACCGCTGATCATGGGGTCAACCCTAAAATATGGTTAACATACCTTGTAAAACTCTTTTGGAGAAACTGATATTTTTTTTGCCTTTGCCAGTGTATATCAATTTCTTTAGTTAGGGATGAGATCACATATCTACTTCTACCTCTCCATGCCAGCAACTCATCTTTCTTTTATCTTTGATTCATGATGCAACTGTCTCTGTGGGTTCATGTATACAGCAATACTGTTGTGTCTGGAAGACACTTTTTCTCTAATATTATCCATCACTTCTTGCTCTTACAATATTTCCACCTTTATAAATCCTTGAGCCATGAGGGTAAGGGTTTGATATATATTCTTCTCTTTTAAAACATACCTTAGAGTTGAAACTATCTTGTGAGGGAACCCGCATTACAAACATGTCCCTTCATAATTCTTCACATGGAATAAAGTGCAAATCTGGTCCTTGGAACTCCTTTGTAACATTCCTAACCACGTGCATCAAAGCACTCCCCTTCTTTCAAAAGAACCTATCTGTTAATATTTTCTGTATGACAGTTCAGTAATAGCATTAAATATTGAGAAGCACCCTTGTTCATATCAGATCATTAGTCAAAGAAAAAAAATCTGTGTGTGTCTTACCGGAAATACAAGAGACTAAAAAACAACAAGAAGAAATCCATCAGCACAGTTTTTAAATTGATGTAGTTGTTACCTATTATTGTCACTGTATGCCTTTATGTTCCAATTATTTTGTCACAGCTTACTTACCATTTAGGACTTTAAGCAGACAAGGGAATTTCAATTGTTATTGATTGTAAATACGGTACACCGATTACCAACCTTTACTGAAAACAATTAGAGAAAACACAGCAGCCATCATCTAGCTTCCAGATAATAAAGCAGCTCCGCTGAGATCAGGACTTCAAGTCTGCGACTAGTAAGTAGAGAGGAGGAAATGCTGCTCCCCAGTGCCACTCTACTGACTTTGCAGCCATGCCTCAGTCTGAGGGTACACCGCGGATAGAGAATCTCAGCGCCTCTGTCATGGCCGCCGACACTGTATTCCATGTGAGCCTCCTAAAATACACGAGAATGGTATGCAATACTTCTGGCAACTAAAGTTGTGTACACCCACTTTGCATCTGCAATGCTAAAATAACTTGAAGTTTTCATTCTACGTGGTGAACAAAATAGGAAACTGTGCTAAACCCTGAATTATAGGATCTACGGCTATATTAAAGAAAGAGTTTAAAAACGTCAGTTTCCTCTGATGTCACAATGCTACTCTATGGGTTGTTAGAATCTGAAGATGGAAAGACTGGCTCATAGCCTTTGTCCTCGGCTCCCAGAGTTCTCAGATATACAGTCCTCAGAACTTAATGCAGTAGCGAAGTTTAGGAATAACAGACTCAAACATCATGTCAGGAAACAAAATAGTATGCTGCCTCGGGATCATGTGAAGCCGTGTTGCTGGAGCCATTATAGTTTTGCATTACAAATTGATGTCAGATAATACAAGCTGTCCAGCTCTGGTGTACCCCAGCTTAAGAAAGGTTACACAGACCATCTATGAAAAAGCACAAAGGCCACATGCAATTGGATGGTAGGAGACAGTGGAAAGCTTTTTTTTCCATAGTAGAATTATACAGGAATGACTATTTTTATTTAACCAATGTTTTCTAACATAGTATTAGAAGTTCTAACTGAAAGAATCAATCCTGTGATCGAATGATAACTCACTTCCACATTGTGTCTGTTTGCATAATTATATGTAAAACCCTAAATATCACCACACAAGCTGATAGAACAGAAGATTAAAATTGTTGGAGCAAATAAAATATTTTACAAATTATATTTATGATAATACTTGAATTTATGATTTTTGAAAGTTAATGCACTCTTTTGTATATATTTCTTGTGTCTTTCCATAAAATACAAGTACATGCATACAGACATGCAGTGCTCAGGGAGACAGAAAGAGAGAGAGAGAGAGAGAGAGAGAGAGAGAGAGAGAGAGAGAGAGAGAGAGAGAGAGAGAGAGGTTTCTTTGCAGTCACTTCAATAAAATATGAAAAATGCAGAAGCAAAGTATTTCCTCAATAAACAAATGTTTGGTGATATGTCTGCAGTCATAATAGCAATTGATTCCTCTACTTTTTCTTTGAGATTGAATACCCGTTTATGTCATTGTGCAAGCTTCCTAATTTAAACACGTCAGGTAGTAGTATTTTGTTATTTATTAACTAACTCAAAAATATTTATGATAATTTCACTGCATTTCTAATTCAGAAGCAAACTAACTGTTAGCAATAGCCATTCTCATTGTCCAGGCTGTTTCCTTTGTAGATGTGCCTTCTAGTCCCCATGGAGTGAAGGTTATAGAGCTCTCACAGACCACAGCCAAGATCTCCTTCAACAAGCCCGACTCCCATGGAGGTGTGCCTATTCATCACTATCAAGTAGACGTCAAAGAAGTGGCGTCAGAAACCTGGAAAATAGTACGCTCCCATGGAGTTCAAAGTGAGTAATTTATTTAAAGATATACTGAGTGAAAACATTGATGTTTTACATATCTGTCTGAGTAACTCCTTTGTTTTCTTCATTGTTTCTCGTTTTCTTTTTCTTTGCGGTGGGGTTGGAAATCACAGGCATTTTTGTATTTTAATTGAGAATACCTTAAATACAGTGTTGAAACTTTTCTGTTTTTTTTTTCTGAAGTGACCTTTTTTTGGGTATCAAACCCTCAATTGTCTATATGCCAGGCCAGCTACCTTTCATGATATTATGTTCACAGTTATTTAAGCCATCAACTTTCTTAAGAATAGAATAGCTAAATTTATTCTCTAAAATAATTTTCTAGGAGAAAATTTACTTTATTCTCTTCATGAAAACACAGTTGTTGACATGCTGTATATGAAAGGGAAATACTCTGAAATATGCCTTTATTTTTATTTATTCACATTTTTCATAAATAGGTATGAATGAGATATTATAACACAGTGAAATAACTTGATATTTATAAAACCATCTACACAAATCTGTAAGCTTATCAAGCTTGTTTCTACCTTGTGGTTTAAAAGTGAGCATTAAAAAAAAATGTAAGTTTCTATTTCAAGTTGTGCCATTAAAGTTATTTCTCATTACTGCACAAGTCATGGTCAGAAGTAATAGGTAATTACATGTGAATCTGCAGGTTAAAATATGAACATGAAATAAAAGTAGGGAAGATTGGGAATGTCAGTGCTGTCTAATTTTCTCTGTCAACTCTCTGACTCTACATTAAGATTTTTGAAGTGTTCAAGTGTAATGGCTGAAGTATTCTGAGAAGACAGGAGGGAACAGATCACAGTGCAGAAAGAAGATGAAATTGTTCTTCTGTCCTCTGTCAGAATATTTTCAATATCTGTAATAATAACAAACAACATATTTTACTGTAAAAATACAAAAAAGTTCAATGAATCAGCCATTGATTATTTACACCACGCTTTATATATTATTACAAATAGAGAAGTTAATATTGATTCCTTGTTTTTTGCACTTCAAAGTATTTATTTTTTAAAATATTTTTAATTTTTTTGCATATACATTTATTTTATTACACATATTAATAATAAGCTATATATATATAGCAAGAACAAACATGAAACAATCAGAAATTATATTAATGTTACAGTTATAGTGTTTTGGCTATTTGTATTTGGAAACTTTGAAGAAAACATATTTCCTATCTTGGTGAGCCTAAAATTCTGAATGTAAATCATTATCTATCCTATCTCTTCTCTATCAACTTAAAACACCTATCTAGACCTAAAAACATCTTAACCCCTAAACTACTAAGCTTAACTGTAAAACTAACCAATCAGGTCTTCAACCCCATCAGATACTTAAGAAGAAATAAAATTAATTTCCTGAATAAACAGGAAATGCAGTTTAGTAGCTTCCAAAGTGAAAAAAAAATGATAGAGACAGTTTTCTGCTTGAACAGTCACCCAAAACTCTCTATAACATAGGAGCAAAACTGGGCCAGAGGGCTGACGATAGTATAGATTATTTAATTTTTGGTTCAATATTAGCTTAATCAGGAAAATCAGGAACCTCAAAGTATTTCCCCATTGGTGCCTGCTACAAATTCTATATTTGTGTTTCCACCTCTAATTGGAGAGATATTCAAGGTTTGACTGAAGCACAGCTCACACCCATTTCAGTGTTGATTTCTTTTTACTGTCTTCGTTTAAAGTTGATTGATAACACTTTTTAATCACTTGGAAAATGAGGAGAGCACTTATTTCATAAACCACAAAAATCTTCACCAAAATATTTTTTATTTATATATTTATTTTAATATCTATTATCCAGGTGTCTTTACAAGGACGGAGCTAGAGCATCTGGGTATCCTCTGAAAGCAGACCATTAACAGATTATGAAAAATGCCCCGAGGATGGTTTAAAAATAGGTTGGCTTTGGCCAAGTGTGTAGTGAGGTTTCTTACAGAGTGTCTAAAAGGATGATAACCTGCACAGGGCTTTACCTCCTAGTCCCCCGCTCACTCAAATCCACCTTGCTGTGGGAAGACCATGATTAGTCGTGCATCTTTGTGAGCCTGTGGCAGCCTATAGACAGCACTGTTTTCTCCTCACTTAGGCATCCTCAGGCCTCTGTGCTGAAGTCTCCCTCCATGTCGACCATTGTATCATCTTTAGTGTATGTTTACTCTAAGTAAAATGCTTTAAATATGGACTAATTCTGTTCATTTTAAAATAGTGTTGGAATTTAAGTGTGTTTTAATGAGTGGCTGGATCTGTGATAAGCAAATTACCCTAGCATTTAGCTTCATTCTTACTCATCGAATCCATCTTCCTATAATAATTATAGAAAAACTAAATGAGATTACCAGGTTTAGGCATGAATATAACAATATATACGTGTGGACCACGGACTTCATCATCAGCTCTTAATTTTAATTTTCCTTGAGCTATCAAACTTTATTGTAAAATATTGTGGTCTATGAAATAGTTTAATAAAAATACAAATGCATTGCAGTTTTCTTTGAAAGTTCCAGGTATTTCCATTTATCCTCAGTGTCAGTTTACTCAATTATTTATGAGTATTTAGCTTATACACTGTTTCTTTTTATTTTTTGTAAATCAAATATAATGCATACTATTCATATCTATGTCTAATTTATGACTTCAATGTTAATAAATAAAACAGCCCTTGCTAGATATTACTGTTTTGTTGGTGTGAAACATAATTATATTTCCCTGCTATAAGCTTCCTGTCTTAAATAAGTCACTAATTACCAGCTGAGTCAGCATACGATCATAGTTTTAGCCTACAATGGATTTATAACCATGGCCTTCTTCCCAGTACTTATCTGGAAAAAGATCATACCAGCATTGAAGTAAGCATCAGTTGATTTTCAAAATACATTCAATTTCAAACAAATTGTGTATAAATATTGTATCATTTTAAAACAAAGAATTTTGTGTTGCAAATGTTTCTAGATATTTGGGTTGTGGTTTCCACATGGAGCTTGGCTTGTTCCTTGGTTTCCACCTTGTCTGGCTCATGTTTGGGTGGTCATGTTTATTGCTTCTCTATTCACAATAGATTGTACATGAAAAAACCCACATGCGTGACAACCAATGAATATAAAATGGAAACATGACTCATGCACACTATAAAACACTGTTGACTGTAATGAAAATTGAAATCATGAAATGTGTAGGTAAGTAGGTGGAACTAGACAAGGAATGTTTTAAATAAACAAGTGAAATTTGAAAATAATGGACTTCTGGAAACTTCTAGTTTCACTTCACATTTTTTAAAATAACTTTCGCTGTTGTGGAACTCCAACTTTAGCAGTTTCCTGAGCAGATATGCATAGGAAGCAAGTAGCTATGTGTAATATTAATGGGTAACATTTTGAATTATTTTCTTCACATTTACTTGATATGATAAGTGCAGATAACATCCCAGTATAAAGTAATTTTCCAGTTTCATGGTGTTTTTCTAAATTATGTTATCCCCTTCTAAGTCACTGCATATTTATGCAATATTTGTCCTATAAGAAATAGAAGCCAGTTTTAGATTCTGTATCTACGGTGTTTGGTATGTCATAATAGACAAAAACTTGTCATGAATTAGAAGATAAATTGGGTCAGGCATAGTGGCAGGTACAGACATTAATGCATTAGGAACAGCTAATGTTATTTTGCATGGTTAATAATTGTCCAATTTAACAAGCAGTATGGTCATAATCCTTAAATATAGGAAATATTTGCTGCAACTAAAGAAATATGTCAACCTAATTCTCCCCTTTACTCCAAAGTATGTGGCAGAATTTATTCCTTTCAGTTGGACTCTTGGAATTAAAAAAAAAAAACTTTCTAATTTTACTTACCAAATATCATTAATCAGAAATATCTTATGCATCCTTGGCTAAGAAGGACCTCAATAATTCCATTTGATGTTGCTGCATGTACTTCTAGGAATATTCTTATATACGGAAGCAGTGGGGTGATTGTCAGGGGAGGGGAAAAGAGAAGGAATGGAAAGCCTGGTCAGAGAAGACCATTTCAGTTCAGCAAAACATGTATGTTTTCAGATTCACGGATAGCATGTGTCAGTGCCTAACAACCACCTACTGCCTATTAAATAATTATGGAAGTAGTAGATGTAATATTATGTATTTGGTCAGCAGGAAGAAGGAAACTGTGGTAGTGACGAATAGTTTGTGATAAGTGTGGTGTTGATTTCATGGGCGCTGACTCATCTTAAATCTTATCAGCCGCACAAAGGGTGATAACAAAATTTAGCATCTGATTTATTTGTGTTCCCTTTTATGTTGGCAATCATACCTTACAAATTTGAGTCACATTGTAATGATTTTGTAGGCATAGTGATTGTGTAGGAACCCAATATTTCTTTTTGCATTTAAATATTATTTTTCTAAATAATGATATATTAAATTAAAAATTAATTAATATGAGTCTTGATATTTTATTTATATCTCTCTTATTGCAATGTTTATTTCCTCAGAAAGACATTAGCAACAGTTAGGGACAGCCCCTACTCCCACTGTAAGGAGACCCAGACACTGACCAAGTTTCACATCTGCTACATACGCATAGGGAGTGTAGGTCCAGTCCACGCATGCTCTTTGGTGGGTGGTTCAGTCTGTGAGCCCCCATGGGATGACGTTATTTTACTCTGTAGGTGTTCTTGTAGGGTCCTTCACCCCTCCAGCTTCCTCAATCTTTCCAACCACTCTTCCACAAATCTCTCCGAGCTCACCCTATTGTCTGGCTGTGGGTCTCTTTGGATCTGTTTTTAATCAACGATTGGATGAAGCCTCTCAGAAGTTAACTATTCTAGGCTCCTGTCTGCAAGTCTAGAAGGTTATCATTAATACTGCTAAGGGGTGGCTCTGGGTAAGTCTCAAGTTGGGTCTTTTGTTCTCATTTTTTTATGTGTTGCTGGCATGCACCCCTAATCGCTAGCACATTACGAAGTGTGATATACTAGTTCCTTGGTACAGATTGTGAACACCTAATTTGTTTGTTTTAAGTAACTGAGAAGCCCTTTTCTCTGCAGTATATGTGGATATTCCATTGGAAGATCTATCGATGGCTGTCGTCTCCCAGTAGCTGAAAGTTATAGTGGCATGTTTACCCAGCAGTGTTCCTTTTAATTCACTTGTTTATAGTTTCTTAGATAGACCTGAATATCTTTTCTCAAAGGATACGATTTCACTTTTACATAAACAATTTAAAATAATCAGTGTTGAGAGTAATCTCTAAACCTATACAAATTTACTACTCATGACGGGCCTTACTGCTTTAAAAATTTGTTACAGGAATATTTTCTGTGATTACACTACTTCTAACACAAATGTGCCTGCTGGAAAAAAGCAAGCCTTTCTAAGCATCTATATTTCATATGGTAAAGAAGAAATTGACTATAAAATTCTGCTGTCTGTGTTGAATGCAAGTGTAATAAACTCATATGAATTGTTAAGGGAAGAAGTGATAGGGAATTCACACTAATTCCTTATTTTCAGAGAAAGATATTTTATCTACTTTGTATGTTGCAGAGGAATTTCTTCATTAATTCAAAACAAGAATATTTGGTACTGTTTTTATTGTACTCATGATTTTTGAAAAAGGACTAATTTCATGTGAGAGGGAGGAATGTGTGTGTGTGTGTGTGTGTGTGTGTGTGTGTGTGTGTGTGTCTGTGTGCATGTGTTTGAGATTGTGGACCCCATTGTATTTTAAAATAATGAATATAAAACACTTTGGTAAACATATTCAGATACTACAAAAGTGAGAAAAATGAGATAATTTCATAAATAACGGTTAAAAATTATCTCACAAAGTATTAGATGAAGACACAAACCTGTACTAATTCTGTATATAGCTTGGTCTCTTATATAGGATGAGATTGCCTATTGAATAACTTTCTGTATTTCAGTAAAATTCATGAGTTTTCAGGCCTTATGCAATTTTTTAAATTATAAGGATGCTTTGAAGGAATAATGCTCATCAGTGTAGATATGGCATTTTTGATTAGTGAGAAAATTAGTGACAATGCAATGTGAATGCTGGGTAAAAATTTAGTCCACAAGAAATTGAGCGAGTTCATAGCTCCTTGGACTGGAAAGGAAGAGCTCATCTCAACACTCCATTGTAGACTCTATGGACTCTTAAATATTCTTCAGAAATATAGTTTAAATGTACCATGGCAAAATTTAATGCCTGTGACTAATATCCGTGATTCGATCATCTCAGGTACCTTGCTAGTGCATCCTTGTTAGCATACACAAAGCTTATTCATATTTAATGTTGTATATGCTAATACCTACATAATAAAAATATTTCAGTTCTTAATTATGAATGTTATTTATGACACTTCTAATAGTGACAATGCATACAGTGAAAGTTCAAGGAGTGTAAAATACTTCCACCATTATTTATGGATTATAGCAAAAATTCAAGGTCATGTGCACTGTTGACACTCAGGGCTATCCTTCTTTTCAGAGATTATGGCCTTCATGCTTTTGCATGATTCCCCCATACACTGTATTTTACAAAACTTAGAATGCATAGCTTATGGAAGATCTATGAGAAATAATTAGAAATATTCTCTAAAATGTCAAGGTGAATCCATTTGAGGATCATCAGTAGGTAGAGAGCAACTGAGTTTAGAAAAATGTGAAGTTTGAAGACACATCATACAGTGAGTGGCTGTGAATAGAGAAGGACTTTCACCCCTTTTCCTTCATGTCTGGAGGCACCTGTTACATAACTGTTTGGCCTCACTCTTATCATTGAGGGATCCTTTATATTTATTTTTGAAAGCATGAGCTTATATACTATCAATGTGGGTTCAAATAACACAAAGCTTGAAGAATCATTCATGCTAAGTAACTCAGGTTTCCACTGAATGCATATACAGCATGTATGAAAATCTTTATATGTATAAAGATATACCATGGAAAGGAGTGATTTGTTTGCCTTAAAATATTAACTTCTATCTCATAATATTAACTATGTGACTCTTTGTACTACCCAACCCAGTCATCTTATACCTCTGACTGAGTTTACATTGTTTTTTTCTCACATGTTTATTTTAAACCCACTTTTCAAATATACCTCTGTGTGAGCTATATCTCATTTAGGTTCTTGGAACCTTCCTATTTAATTCTACAATAAAGTTTTCACACCCATATTTTCACAAATATTCCTACTTTGGTCCCTGACTTTATTTATAACCTCACTTCCTTTTTTCTGAGAGTGTGAAATGTGGATTATAAAATTCTACATTATCTCAGATGAATAAATTGGTTACTTATGCACAGTTTATTTTCAAATAAAATTTTATTAGAAATTTACTATTTTAGGCACCTATTGAGTTATCACCATCTTTAAGACAAATAAAACTATGTTTTCTAAGTCATTTGATTGTTTTCTTCTTTGTTTGGGGTTTCCTTAAAGACAACACATGAATGCTCTCAAGGTATATTATGTAGTGTAGACATGAATAAATATTTTAAAATAGGTTAATGTTTCACTTCTCCCTAAAATTAGCTTTTAGTGTTCTTACCACTTTCTCCATTTTTCAGACCAAGAGAGAATCTGTGTTCATTCCATGACAATCTGCTGCCACTGGTTTGTCTGGTTGAGAGAAAAGGGAAATCTTTTGAGTTAGCAAACAAAATCTCCATGGTTTTTGAAACATGGGTATAAAAATGGAATATTAAAATAGTATACAACAGTGATTGTATTTGCTCAAGTTATTTAAATTGGTACCTTGGCAAAGGTTTTCTTCCCCCAAATTAATTATTATTCAAGACAGAAAAAGAAATCATAGGATTTTGATGTGGACTAGGGCATGTGATCTCATCTTTGTCTTCTTCTTGTAAACTTTCTCTCCAGAGACATTCATTCTATATTTCATATTTTCATGTTCCTAAGTAAATATATGATTTCTCTTCTAAATCTAGAAACATTTTCTCTATTTCTCTCAATTTTGAGGGCACTTCTGAATGGTTACCTATGTTAACCTTAAGATAAAGTTTAGTACTTCATAGCATGCAATTTTCTGATAGTTATATTTTTCCTCTGTTTACAAATATGAACTGAACACCTCTTCACCAAGGACACACACCAACACTTAGATCTACACAAATATGCAATGGCCTGTAGATACAGGGCTTCATCCTTATATAAACTACTGAAAGTCTGTGAGCTTATTTTTTAAATAAAATTATAATATATCCACGTTACATTCCGATTGTTACCCTCTTGCTCTTATCTTCCTGTTCCCACCTCCTCCCCCACAATATGGCCACAGCCTGTCATGTCACATCCTGATAGCCTGTATCCCCTTCCTGTGAGCTTATTTTGGTTATGATTTGAGTGTAGAACAATGGGAAGTACCTAAGTTTACATGAGCTCTGACAGCTGCACTGATCTATGGAGTCTAGTTGAAATTAGAGGTCAGCTTGATTCTGTGTCAATTTAATAACATAGTAGTATACTTACCTATGGGGACTATGAATGGCCAACTATGGGTTCATGGCCTTATTTGCAGTACCAAAGATTCTTCCTTCTATGCAGCAAGGCTTAAAATTAAAAAGCAGTTGTTTTAACCTCATGTTATTCATATTCTCCTGTGATAATAATTAATATCACTTGAGTATTCATTTACAATATTAAAATGTATTATGAGATTAGAACATCACTGATGGTGCCTACGTGTCCTACCAATACATTATATTAATTTATTTTTTGGATTTGTTATAAATATACATACAAACAGTATGTTTTTGTTTTGGTTAATCGCTATGTTACTGAGTAAAGATAATATTTTATTGTACTAATGATCAGATCCATGAGTATCTGCAATGTAAATTCAGTAAGAGTGCACACAACACACAATTATTTACTCATATTAAAATATGAGTACACACACTTAAATATAATGTGTGTATATTTGTGAACATTGGTATTTTATTTGTTTATCCTAACTCAGTATATCCAAACACAAGGTAAATTCCAAATCCATACTTTGTTTTAATCTCTTTGAGTTGTTATTTGCTTATCTGAAAACTTACTAACCATTATGTGTAGATGTGGCTAATGTATGTGAATGCCTTCATTAAGTTCATTTATAATTGTGATTGAAGCAATGTGAGTTTTAATGCTGGGCTGGAATCCATATCATGAATGTTAGGCAAGCTCTATTTCTGTTTCCAAGAATAATAATTTTCAGCTCTTATTCAGAAAATGGTATTGTCCTTGAAAATATTGTGGATTATGATTTTTGTGCCTCAGAAATTTGAATTTGTAGTTAGATTTGCTCAGTCTAAGGATCTGCCCTTATGTTCTTTTAGATGCACACAGCATTAAACCAGCAAGGTTTTCTATAGAAAACACCTGCTCTTGGCTGTTCAGCAAGCATCAAGTATTCAAATTTCTTAATAAATAGAATATGAATAATGTAACAGAACCAGGTTGTACTTGCCCTTGTCATTAAGCAGGTGGTTAGTTCCATTATTTGCATTTTCATAGGCTCGATACACATTTGCCTTTTCCAGATATAGGGGGAAATTATCACACACTTTCCTTTGGATACTAATTAGTATTAGTAATTTATTCTCCTTTTCATTTTATTAAGCCCAACTAAACACAAATGAATTTCATGAGGGAAAATCTGGTGCTTTTTATATCTGCATCAGAAATTGGTACAACAAATTAGACTGCATGATTTCTTCTCGAAACTCCTCATAATCTTCCACTTAATCATTGTCTTTTTAAAACAAACTTGTTTGCCATTAGAGAGAAGAAAAACTATCTGACTACAGGAACACGACATCATCAAAATGTCCCATCTGAAAACTTTTGGAAACAGAATTATTTCATTACTTTTAATTTTCTATAATCTAATCTCTATACCCATTGGAGTGTGATTTGTAGACCTTGATTCTCTGAACATAAAATACCAGGCTTTAGTTGTTCCCTATAAACTTCAGAAGTGGTGCAGGAGTTTTAGTAAGCCAAGTAATTTTAGTTTGCATAAAATACTCATATGGAAATAACTGATGCATGTAGATGTTTAGCCATAAAATTTCTTTCCTCGTGATTTATTATTTAAATATAGTATTTACTGCTGTACATTAGCCATACATAATTAGGGTTTTATAAGGACATTTTCATAGAAGAATATTATGTACCTTGACATTATTCATTCTCTTGCCTTCCTTTTCTGTACTCTCCTTTTTTTGCTATACTCCTTCATTCCTCCCTGCATAATGATATCATTTTCACCATCACAGTTGTGTGTGTATGTGTGTGTGTGTGTCTGTGTGTGTTTGTGTCTGTGTATGTCTATGTGTGTTTGTCTACGTATGTGTGTCTGCTCTCCGTGTGGGTCTATGTGTATTTGTGTTTCTCTGAGCATGTTTGTGTTTGTGCCTGTGTTTCTAGGTATATGTGTGTGTGTGTCTGCGTGCATACACAGATGTGCTTGTGTAGGATGGACATAATATATACATATATGTCACAGAATATTGGGAGGCTTGATCTTCTGAAGGTATCCCAGCTGTTTTGAGTGAATGAATTCAATAGTGACAGTGTAAACATTGGTCCAGAAACATAAATTTAAGTTCCCCAAATTCTTTGTTGCAATGTGGAAGCAGTTTCACTGTTTTTTTATATTTATACAGAATTAATAAAGTCATAAATCAGGAAGGGCATAAACACAACATAAATACATTGTTGTGTTCACCAGAGATGACGGTGCAATGAAATGGAGGGAGATTTTTTTAGATCTAACATGGTAGCTGATGACATCATTAGATCTTAGGTTGATAGAAGCCAGTGGTCTGCAGAATTAATTGTTTATAAGTCGTTTTTATTTATTATCATAAGACAACCTTCAGATATTGAGTGTAGCAAGAAATGTCTGTCCTGGAAGGCTAAAATTAGCCTACTTCCTTCCTCTCCACAATATAGAGATTCCAATCAGTCCATAATTCTCCAAAGATACAGACTCCTTCCAGGAGTTTCTAAATCACACTCAGACAGAGATCCACTTATCGGATCATCACAACAGTACTCTTGCTATGTCTAGAAGACTGTTCCCCACTGTGGGAGGGCTTTAGATAGTTGGATTCACATACTACTGAGCACTCAATTACTTATCTCAGTACCTTACCATGAAGTTATGCATGGTCATTTCAATGAATTTTCTACTGTAGTCTTTAGCTTCTTATTATAGTTCTGTAGTATATGTATATCAGAATAATTTGACCTTGTCATTTCATTTTTCTTTCAGTTTTACTTCTTTCCATTGTAGTGCTGTACTTGTTAAGTATTCAAACTTTGCTCTTGTAGTGGTGGATAAAGTGAATATCCTTGCATAGTCATAATTTATGTGGAAATCTTTTTTATTTCCTTCACATTTTCTATTATGTTGTCACTATATTTCTTCTATATGGCCTCTATAGTGTTAAGATATGTTTCCTCTTATTTCTAATTTCTTTTTCTGTTTTTGTGAAAAAGGAATACTGGACATAGTAAAAGACTTTTTCTGTAAACTATTGATAAGATAATGTGATTTAGGCCATTGAGTATATATGCTGATTTAAGCTGTTGAATCATGTTTGCGTCTCTACAATGGACCTTTCTTGATCTTTAGGCATGGCCTTTTTGATATGTTAAGTTCAATTTACAAGTATTTGTTAAAAATTTTGGGCCTTCTTTTTCTTTTTGACATTTTTGTGGTCTTGAAAGAAGGTTAATACTGGATATAGAATATGAAACAGATTGGTTGTTTTCCTTTACTTTTTTTCACAGGCAAGTAATAGGAGCTTTACAGTTGCTGCTTCTTTAAAACTCTAGTGATTTTTAATTGTGACCATATCTAAGATTAGATATTAGACAATTGGGCAAAAATGTATGGCTCTGTTTATCTCATTGGTTGTTATAAATCTATTTTAGTAGTTTCTAACTGGTGGGTTACATATGTAGTAGAATTTCTTTAAATTTTTCATGTTTTACAATCTATTCAAATATAATTTTTCCATGTAAATCATTAGATTTTCTGAATCTTATTGGTATCTGTTTTAATGTTTTTCTTTCATTTCTAATTTTACTGTTCGTTATTCTTTCTTTACACTATCTTAAATAAAGATGTTTTGAATCAGATCTTACTATAGAAAGAAACATCTCTTTATATCCACTGATTCCATGTTCATTAACTGTTGTCCTTTTTCTTGTTTTTTTTTTTTTTGTTTGTTTTTTTAAATAATTTTTCCTACTAATTGTTGCTTGGATTGTTACTGCTTCTTGATGTTGAATTTTTAAAACCTGAGTTACATCATTCATTTATTCACTTTAGATCTTCTTTTAATGTAGTCATTTATAACTATAAACATACATTGTAGTGCTGCTTTTACATTATACCTGAGTATTGTTCTGAGTAGTTTTAATTAAACTTTGTTTTTAGAAATATAAAATTTGTTTTCATATTTTAATAACCCATTTATCATTTACTAGCATGTTTTTCTTACTAGTGTATGAACATAGAGATAAAAGTTCAGGGAGGTTTGATACTAAGTTAACTCAGCAAAATAACACTCATTGTTTCTCCTCTGCTACCTACTAGTTCCTGAATCACACATTGTTGAAAAGATTTATAGTACAGGACATATATTTATCTCTTTAGAGTGGATTATAAATCCAGTCAGAAAGCAGTTCGTCACCTTCACTCTTGATGACTCTTCTCCCTTGAAACCTGCATAGTACTTTCTGGTGTTGTGAAAGCTAGCTGGTAGGAAGGAATTAAACCGCTTTCTCTTTGAATTCTTTGTGTTTTGTAACAAAAGAATGCAGGATCTGTAACATTCGCGGTCTTACAATCCATTTTCACTGGGCAAGTAAAACGGTGCTCATGGATTATACTTTTACGAGGCTTTTTGAATCTCACTTTATCCCACGCCTGCCCGTGGGATTATGTTTAAGTAACTCTTGGCGTCTTACTGTTTCATTTTCTATCCATGTAGGTGTCTGCTTTCAAACACTTTGATTTTGTTTTTAAGCTTATAAAATATTAGGTTTCCATATATTTCTAATTACCTTTAGTTTTGAATACCTTCTCTTCAGCTTTCATCTCTTCTGCCTTTTTTGATACACCTCTTCCTGATCAGAGTTTTCCTGTCTGCTATAGTACTATGTATAAGGCATTCTAAATAGTTGAATCAATAATTATCCTTTCCATAATACTCGATATAGTAAATTATTAAGGCAGTAGTTGTCTTTAACCAGCTAGTCCCCCAATGACAGACACAGACAGACTATGATTTATTTTTAAGCTGCAAACATATGCTGGGAAAAATCAGAGCTACTCTAATTCCAGTACTGTTAAACCCACATAAAAACCAAAAACTTGCCAATCTGATGACTCCTAGGTGGCTTCTACTCCATCGGTCTCATTCACCAACCACGAGCTCTGCCATCTCGCTTGGGTTTCCAACACCTTTCCAGGAAGTCCCGCCTTCAACTTCCTCTCCTTCTTCCCAGCTGATTGACAGAACAAGTCTTTATTGACAACTGCTGCGTTCACCCAAGGCATTCCTCCACACTACCTTTTACCTTTCTTTAGTCCTCCCCATCTGATCTCCCTTGAGTCACCTGTTTGTAGTTTTTAACTTAATTCACATTCAAAACTAAACCCCTTACTCTAAACTTTTGTAGTAAGGTTCAAGTGAGGGAGAATATGTAATATTTGAGTTTCTGAGCCTACAGTAAATAATTAGCTATACATTTCAAGTCTACCCATTTCCCACAATTTTCATAATCTCACTTTTAGAGCTTACTAAAATTCCATGGTGTACATGTATCAAATATTATTATCCATTAAATCACCCACAGACATCTAAGCTGGTTCCATACCATGATTATTATGCAGATAACTGAAATGAACACATGGCTATATCTCTGTTGTAGGCTATATTCCTTTGTGTTTATGAGAAGTAGCAGTATAGCTGGGTTATTTGGTAATTATGTCTTTAACATTTTGCAGAATCTCTAGAAGGATTTCTAAAATGGCTGAACGAGATTGCGTTGTCCAACCACATTGTCTGACGATGTGTTTAAAATAAAACTATTAAAAAGTGAAATATAAGATGAATAATCATTCAAAAAATGATTTTCCTGCTAGACATGGTAGAATACACTTTTAATCCTAGTACTTAGACACCAGAGACAAGTGGAGCATGAAGCTATCCTGGGCTATATAGCCACTTTCTCCAGATTGCAAAGTCTGAATACTGAGACCATGTCAACAATCAAACAAACAAGCGTTTTTACTTATTTCTTCAGAAGATACCACTTTCTTCCCAGATCCATTCCTTAAACTGGACTTCACAGGTGAGACTCGTGCCAGTTTGGGTTTTTTGTTTCTTAGTCTAAACCTGTTCGACCAGTTTGGTTAGTACATAGGCTCATCTTAGGGCAGTTCTTTTGTAAAAGTAAGTAAATATATTGTAAAAATACATTGTAAAAATAAGTAAATAAATAAGTAAATGAATAAATAAATGATAATCTATCATAAATAAATAATAAATAATCTATCATCAACATGGATCATGTTCTCTTTATAAGTTTTTTCAGGCCTTGGCATGAAGACTACTTATAAATACTTGCTTGTAGCCAAATACTATTTTCTGAATACACTCAATGAATACAGAATTCATTGTCCAAATGGCTGATAAACTCTTACCCATCTTAATGTTCACTTTGACAGTTAATGTTCGCCTTACCAGGGATGGATGTTGTATTTGAATCTTAGCTTCAGTGTCTATTTGCCGTTCTCTAGTGAGTTTCATATCCTGTCAGATCTCATGAGGTATAATGTGGTTCAGTTGCTGTCTGAGCATTGTGCTCATACTTGGTGAGGCATAAACTGTGAACTTTGGTATTTGGTTGTACCTTACTTTCAACCCTCTTTGACAAAACAAATTGATGGAAAGGTGTCTTTCAAACCCTTTCCCTTCCTTCTCATACAAACATAGTATATTTGAATGATGAAATTGACTTTTCATCCTGGGATGATTTGGTAATTTTAGCCTGTTGATCAAGGTTTTGTCTTTTAAAAGCTACTGTTCTCATGTACTATTCTGCTTGAAATTTAGAAACCATATTGATGTATTCCACATAATCTTGGATATTTTACCTTCATACTAACATGAATACTAAGCTATATTCCTTTCTATTTTACTAGGTCCATATATGTTTTTTTCAAAAATTTCACCATAGCTGTCATGGAGTAGATCTGAGATACCAATGCCACAGTGACTATACCTTGTTTCTATTATCAGTATTCTGCCATTTATTGGTTTTCTTCTCATTTTAAACACAAGTTTCTCCTATGTGGAAAGGAGAAGGATATAGCAAGCATAGAGGAAGACAAAAGAAGTTCAACTGAGAATTTAAAAAAAATCACTATGTACATTTATTAAATTGTAAAAAATGAAATTTAATCAATGACACATAAAAGAAAATCACTGGTTTCAATCCATTAAAAATGCATAAGAATTAATGAGGACTGCCAGCATAGATTATGTTGTTTAGTCTAATGAGTGCTCAGAAATTCACTTAAAGAAAATATTAAAAGAAAGGTATTTTATTATCTAATAACTTGAATGACATATATTGTCTCTGCACCATTCTTCCAAAAATCAATTAAACTTTAAAGTTAGGTTGTAAAATCTTAAATATATTAGATGAAAAATTATTGTAGGTTGAATGTTTATTGCTCATAAACATTCTTCTTAATATTAAATACACTCTTGATGCTGATATGTAGAAGTGATTCATTTGGACAATATGGGTATGACCTTCAGGAATAGTAATCAGACCTAGTATAACAGGGCCACAGGAGTTTTGCGTTGTCCACTGTACGTTTGGAGGACAGTGGCATTCGCTGTTTTGAGATTACACTCTCCGGGACAGGAGCAATATGCTTTTGTTATTTATAACTCAGCATACTCACAGTGATACTATATTACAGCGTTGTGTTTGCTTGAGAGGGACCCATTCCTAAATATAAATCTAGATCTTACCCATAAGTACCTGAACTATAAAGAAGCTAATGAATTAGTAAATCTAGAGAATAGGAAAGATGTTTTGAGGTACAACCTAGAAAAATCTGTATTATATCCATGGAATAGCCATTACAAAAGTTCTGACGAATGCCTTGAAAATCTGAAAAGTGAGAAATATTCTAAAGCCAAAATCTTAAAGAATATATAAACAATTCTGAATATAATGTTGGTATAAATGTGGAAAATACAAGGCTTTCTGGTGTTATCTTAGGCAGAAATGAAGGACACATAGTTGACAATGGAAAAAGACCACATCATATAATGATATGAAAGGAACTATATTTGACCCTGGAAGATTCAATGAACAGTATTAAGTTGGAGACTGATTTATCCTGCCTTTTTTACTTAAATGTGCAAGATATAATTTTAAATGTAAACTGTTAGTCAAAGGATAAATACAGCTTGTTGACTTGAAAAGCCATCACCTTATTCATTTTATACATTTAATTTTGCATGAGATATGTGTACATGTTCATGTAGTATAGGGATTCATGAGTGTGCAGCTACCCTTGCATGCAGAGCACAAAAAAATACACAAAGAATAATTCATTATTACACCCCTCCTTATTTTTTGAGACAATGTCTTTTAATGAATTTTAAGGTCACTACTTTAACTACTCTGGCTCAAAAATTAATAAATGCATCAAAAAAAAGAAATTAATATCCTACTCTCCACTCTACTGTGGAGATTGTTCTGTCCATTGGCTAGATCTGGGTAGGGGTTTAAGTTTTACCGCCTGTATTGTCCTTGGCTGGTGCCTTAGTTTGAGGGAGACCCCTAGGCCCAAATCTGCCTATCATAATGTTCTTCTTGTAGGTGTCTAGGATTCTCTGGAACCTTCTACTTTGTCATTCTCCCATGCTTCTCTCATCTAGAGTTCCAATAGGATGTCCTCTCCTCTATCACAGTTTCCTGGTTAGTGAAAACTTTCATGGGACATGCCCCTTGGGCTAGTATGCAGATATAAGTGAGTATATACCATTTGAGTCTTTCTGCTTCTGGCTTAACTCACTCATTATGATCATTTCTAGATCAATCTATTTGTCCACAAATTTCAGGAATTCCTTGTTTTTAATATCTGAGTAGTGTTCCATAGTGTAAATGTACCACAGTTTCTTTATCCATTCTTCTACTGAGGGATACTTAGGCTGTTTCCATGTTCTGGCTATTATGAATAAGGCTGCTATGAACATGATTGAGCAAATTTTCTTGTTGTGTGTTGGAGCATCTTCTGGGTATATTCCAAGGAGTGGAATAGCTGGGTCTTGAGGAAGCCCTATTCCCAGTTTTCTGAGATAGCACCAGATAGATTTCCAAGTGGATCAAAGACCTCAACATAAAACCAGAGACACTAAGTCAGATATACAAAAAAGTGGGGAAGAGCCTGGAACACATTGGCACAAGATACAACTTCCTGTACAGAACACCAACAGCCCAGGCCTTGAGGTCAACAATTAATAAATGGGACCTCATGAGGCTGAGAAGCTTCTGTAAGGCAGGAGACACTGTCAACAGAACAAAGCTATAGCCTACAGACTGGGAAAAGATCTTCACCAACCCTACATCTGACAATGGTCTAATATCCAAAATATATAAAGAACTCAAGAAATTAAGCACCACCAAACCAAATAAACCAATTGAGAAATGGGGCTTGGAACTAAACAGAATTCTCAACAGAGGAATATCAAATGGCTGAGAAACACTTAAAGAAATGCTCAACCTCCTTAGTCATCAGGGAAATGCAAATCAAAACAACTCTGAGATTGCATTTTACACCCACCAGAATGGCTAAGATAAAAAATTCAAGCTACATCACATGCTGGTGAGGATGTGGAGAGAGAGGAACACTCCTTCATTGCTGGTGGGAATGCAAACTAGTATGAGCTATTTTCTTGATGCTGATTGATATGTTGTCCTAGCCCATTTTGGAAAGTACCACCATAAGACAGATGGGCCTATGATGAGCCAGAAAGGTAGCTACATAGGAGATTGAGAGCAAGCAAGTAAGTGTTGTTCCTCCAGTCTTTACATCAGTTCTGACCTTCAGGTTCCAGCAGAGAATTCCTTCATCAGTTTCTGTCTGTGATAGATTGTTTCCTGAAAACAAAAACAAACAAACAAAGCCCCCCCCCCCAAAAAAAAAACCCAACAACAAAAGGCTTCTTCCTCCAAGTTGAATTTCCCAGGGTGTTTTATCCTAGCAAAGGTACTCCTCAGGATTCATACACAGAAGTTTTAGTTCATGTGTCTGATCTTAAATGGATAAGATTACTCAGGGACATGTAAAGATTGCTCACCTGGTATAGGTTTTGAAGACATGAAAGAAACGCAAACTTGAGGAGTTCACAGAGAATAGACAAAATCACATTTTGTAACTATTCAAAGTCTTCATAAAGATGTCAAGAAAGCTCCTTGATCGAATTGTACTCTTGATTGTGGAGAAATCAGCATCATGAAAGCAGTCAGGACCATGACATATCAAGAACCGTATAAAGTTTACCACCTGTATTGTCCTTGGATGGTGCCTTAGTTTGAGCAGGACCATTGGGCCCAAATCTGCCTACCATAATGTTCTACTTGTAGGTTTCTAGGACCCTCTGGATCCTTCTACTTTGTTATTCTCCCATGCTTCTCTCATCCAGAGTCTCAATGGGATGTCCTCCCCTCTCTCCCAGTTTCCTGGTAAGTGAAGGCTTTCATGGGACATGCCCCTTGGGCTAATATGCAGATATAAGTGAGTATATACCATTTGAGTCTTTCTGCTTCTGGGTTAACTCACTCATTATGATCATTTCTAGCTCAATCCATTTGTCCACAAATATCGGGAATTCCTTGTTTTTAATAGCTGAGTAGTATTCCATAGTGTATATGTACCACAGTTTCTTTATCCATTCTTCTATTGTGGGGCACTTAGGCTGTTTCCATGATCTGCCTATCATGAATAAGGCTGCTATGAACATGGTTGAGCAAATTTTCTTGTTGTGTTCTGGAGCATCTTCTGGATATATTCTAAGGAGTGGAATAGCTGGGTCTTGAGGAAGCCCTATCCCCAGTTTTCTGAGATAGCACCAGAGAGATTTCCAAAGTGGCTGTACTAGTTTGCATTCGCACCAGCAATGAAGGAGTGTTCCTCTCTCCCCACATCACTTTAAACCCCTACCCAGATCTAGCCAACAGTCAGAACAGTCTCCACAATTGAGTGGAGAGTGGGATATTACTTTCTCACGTACTCTGGTGCCTCACCTTTGACCATGTCGCCTGGAGGGGGAGACCTGGTGGCACTCAGAGGAAGGACAGCAGGTTACCAAGAAGAGACTTGATACCCTATAAACATATACAGGGGGAGGTAATCCCCCTCAGAAACAGCCATAAGGGAGGGGAATAAGGGGAAAATGGGAGGGAGGGAAGAATGGGAGGATACAAGGGATGGGATAACCATTGAGATGTAACAAGAATAAAATAATAAAATAAAATAAATGTTCCAAAAAGAAAGAAAGAAAAAAAAGTACCGTTTAAAGTGTGGACTAAGCTGACCTGAGCCTCTGAAACAATTTGTTTATGTTTCAGATGGCAGAACCGAGGAATTGGAACTGTTCAAGCCATTGGAAGCCCTAAATATCATTACTGGGGTCAGGATATCAATATTTAGTGTCTTATACCATCAGACTTGGGTTGCTTTACATCAATCATGACAGTCTCCTCACTTCCCTCTTGGTTTAAGAAAATATGTAACTTTTTAAATAGGCACCCTCTAAAATACTTTAATTTTTAAATGACCTCTTTGACATTAATAATAGATAAATGTTGAAAATGTAACTACTGGGATTTTAAAAGACGGGCTATATTTTATACAATGATATTGATACAATTTGGAGGAAAATTGGAAAGAAAAAGCTATGGTTTTACAGGGAAATGTGTGTGTTTCTTTTGATAAGGGGGGCATTTGAGGTGACTACACTTGGATGTCAATGCAATGAACCTGGGAAGAGGAAGCCTCTGGTGAGGATTGTCTCCATCAAAGTGAACTGCACTTGAGTATGAAACATGGTTTTTGATTGCTAGCTGATGTAGGAGAGCACAGCCCACTGTGAGGATAAACCCTTCGCTGTCGGCCTGTACCATATTTAAAAGTACTTGAATGTAATACTGAGAGTTGAAATAGTTCTGTCATGGTTTTTTCTTTACTTCTATTTTCAACGGTCCTGCTTCCACTTTTCTCCATGATAGATTATATACTGTGAGTCAAGTAAACTCTGCTTTCCCCTGAGTTTTATTTCCTCAGAATGTTTTATCACAGTAACATACAGCAAACTACAGAACAGTAATAAAGCACAAGATATATAATAAACTCATATTACAAACAAAAAGGCAAAGTAATTAATATTGACAAGAAATACATTGAACATATGAATAGGTATTAAGCTCACCAATGATCACAAAATGCAGGCTAAAACTACACAAAAATGATACGTAATATAGACAGGTAATTCTTTTTAAAAAGACATGTCAGATAGGTGACAATGAGGAAAAAAGGAGATTACCAGATCACTTGATGCTGTTAAATGAAAAACAGCATTTTATTCTTTAAAATCTAAAATATATAATATGTCATATATCCCCAGAATTAATCTCCATCCTGCTGCAGCCTACCTAGATGATTTTCTCTTCTCACTGGACCTCAATTCCTTGTGCATTCAGCATCTTGGTGTGAACTCAGTATTTCTCTAGCTATTTCCCACTCCACTTCTCACCCTTCCATCCTAACTTATCTCCAGGCCAGATGCCCATTACGTGATGAGCAGATAATGAAAAGATGCTATATGTACACATTGGAAATATTACAATTGGTTAAGAAAAATGAAACATAAAGTTTAGAAGTAAGTGGACGAAGCTAGAAAATATCACCTAGAGACAGGTAATCTAGACCATCAAAGAAAAATGTTATATATTTTCTCTTCTATATGGATGTTAACAGCTAAGCTTTTGGATCTGCGCTACATTCTAATAACCACAGAGTTTGGGTAACTAGTAAGAGACCAGGAAGGAAAGACTATTCACAGGAAGGGATAATAGATTATATTGTTAGGTACAGACAAACTGTAAACTATAATAAGGGTATTAAATTGGGTGAGAGATGTAAGAGAAATGTAAAGTAAATGTGGGGGGTGTCAACTAACACTGAAAGACATATGGAAAACTACATAGAAACCTACTCTCATAGAAGCTTCTTTTTTATATATAGTTTATTAATTTATTCATATTACATCTCAATTGTTATCCCATCCCTTGTATCCTCCCATTCCTTCCTCCCTCCCATTTTCCCCTTAACCCCCTCACCTATGACCATGACTGAGGGGGATCTCCTCATCACGTATATGCTCATAGGTTATCAAGTCTCTTCTTGGTAGCCTGTTCTCCTTCTTCTGAGTGCCACCAGGCCTCCCCATCCAAGCTTCTTAAAACACATACATATATAAAATAATCTAAATGAAGTAACAAAATTGTTGAGATAATCCCTCCAGGAAACATCGAATACAATCAAGTAAAATCTCCACTGCCACATGTGGGTTACATTTTGATCAGTTATTAATGAAAGTCACCTCTCAGAAACCATCAAACATCACTGGATATTGTCAAGGCTACTGGTGCCTCTCCGCAATGTGAGTGTGTTGGGGCATGGTCCTCTTGCTGAGGACAATGTTTATATCATTAAAGGTGGAGTTGAGTTTGTGACTATCTAGAAGCTTCACTTCAACTAACTAGTGACCATGGTACCTGAAAGGCACTCTGCATTCTACTAGGGGAGAAAGGATGCCATCAACATTATCCAGCTATAAACCCTGCAACCTACAGTAGAGATCTGCCTACAAGATATGCTAGTGTAATAGTCATGCAAATATTTTGGGAGTAACCAAACATTTTCTGATTGGATATAAGGCCTACTGCACGAGATGGAAATCATCCACATCATTGTTCAGTTGCCCAAGAAATTGATACTAGACAGGTCCTTTGCCCAGTTGACACCTTCCACTATGATTCTCCTTTAGCTAAAGGAAAAAAATAACATGTAATTATACACTGTCATACCTGTTGATCAGCTCTGCTTCAATCCAAGTTAGAGAAGCATCTTCTTGCCATGAATGGAAGTTAACTCAGACAACCTTAGCGCCCCCCCCCCCAAAAAAAAGGGAAAAGGAGTGAGAGACTTTGGAGCCCTCAGTTTTAAATGGAGTATTTTCAGGAAACACCTCCCCTCAAGTCTCAGTATCTATCCAGAAGAGGAGGCATGAAGATTGTAAAAGCCAGAAGTGATTGATGACTCCAAGGGGGCAATGCCTTCATTCACGAAACAAGAGGAGTGTCTGGAGTAGTGAAAATAAAAACACATAAAAATATATTGTAAGAAAATATTTTTCAGTACAAAAGAGAAATACAGATTATTGAGTATTTGACAAACCTTACTGGAATTGATTATAAGTATGAACGCACCCATGTCTTAGTGACTTTTCAGTTACTATAATAGTGCAGCATAGCCAGTGTAACTTTAAAAAAAAAGCATTTAATTTTGTTTTCACATTGTTAGAGGGTTGTGCCCATGAGTCTCATGGAACGAAGACTGGCATTGGGCAGACAGCCAAGGGGCTGGCAGCGTAGCTGAGAACTACTTGTCTTTATTGACAAGCCTAAGAAAGAGAGACCTGTGTGGGAATGCTGTTGGTGTTTGAAACCTCAAAACCCTTCTCCAGTGATGTACATCCTCCTACAATGCCATACCTCCTAATTATTCCCAAACAGTTCAAACAGCTGAGGACCAAGTATTGTAATATATGACTACGTATTCATATTCTCCATGTCACCACTTTCGACTTCCTAGATGACATACGCTCATGCCCATGCCATAACGCATTTAGTCCCACTTCTGAAGTCTTGCCTGTGCTTTACAGTCTCAAAGTAACCAAAGCTCAATTCTTTTGAGACTCAACACACTTTTTCAATTGTCACCCACTATAAAATAAAAAACCAAATTGAAATTGTATCCTTCCAATCTACAATGACACAGAATATTATTACTATTCCACAGTGGAAGAAAGAAGACATAGTGAGGAAAAACTGTGCCCAAACAAGATCCAAACCCAAAAGAAAATCTCACAAATCCTTTAGCTGTATGTTTGGTGTTAAAGGAATTAGAAGATTCTTTCCTTCCAGCTTTGCTGACTGCAGCACACTTCTTTCTCTTTGTCTGGTTCTCCTCCCTGACTTCCGGTCTCTTTACCAACTGTATCATCACTCTGGCAAGTTCAACATCATGGTGTCCCCAGTGCAATCCAGACATCAGTTTCATAACTTTGTACGATGTCCTCTCTGGCTTTCCATTCAGGGACTACTTTGCCATATGTCTGACATCAGAGGCTTTCCTTAACCCCAGAGGAAGATGCCACAACTGTTTTTCTTCTGTATCCTTCATGACTTTAAAGCTAGAAACACATGGGAGACATCTCCAAGTTCAGCTGCCTAATTGGGAAAGAACCATCTCCCTCCTTTAAATATTCTTCTTTTTTATTTATTTTTTTTTGAGATTATAATGTCATCACTTAACCCCCCTGGCTTTTGTCTACATCTTTTAAACTCCTCTCTTCCTGCTGTCCTTCAAATGCATGAACTATATTTCTTTGTTTATTATTAAAGTATATTGATTTTTACACACATAAACACACAATTATACATATATACAAATAGAAATATAACTTTCTCTGACATCATAATATTCTTGTATATATATATATGTTTTCAGGCCTGACTATTTAGTATAATTATATAATCATTTGATGTCTTTTACCTGAATAAGGAAAACATCTCCTAGAAATGTATACTTCCTAAAGTACTTTTAGAGAGTCAAAATTGAGTTTAGAAAACCAATGGGAACTTTAAAAACTAAAATTTATACAAAAATGCACATTTAAATTTCAAAAGTAAGTGAAAATTATTGACCTGAAATAAATATGTACGTGTATGCATTTTCTTATATATTTTGGATTAGCCATGAGATTATTACAGAATCATCATATTGTACTTTTACCATTAATGATTAACGATAGTAATGAAAGTATATTTTCATTTCAAGATAAGTCTGTTTAAAATTTGTGCAAAGGTAGAATCATATTTTAAGCAAATTAAAATGGATTTGAAGTGTCTGGTTTTGCTTCTTTTGTTTACCCAGTAAAACCTCCATATTAGCTGGAAAACTTCATAGTTTCATGAATTTCTAAACCTCTTTGAGCAGACCAACAGCCAGTGTAACATCCAGTGAGCAATTAAACATCACCATGTTTTGAAATTTCTCGTTGTTGTCATAATTGGCTCATAGTTAGTTCTTGGCGGCCTCATTTTCCCATTTAAGGGTAGTTGATTCTGTAGTTTTAGCCTGAGGGATATCTCATCTGTTTACAATGAATGTCAGGCGAACCCTTGCAGTAATCCAGGATTTAAGAAATGGAAGAGAACACAGCTAAATTGAATCATAGTGTGGCTGTCTGCTTATTTTAATTAGTTTCCTCAATCATTTTCTTTTTCTCCAAAGGCTGTAAATATTCGGTAGCCGCTGTCTGCTGACAGTTAAAGGAATGAGATTTATTTGTATATAAACAAACAAAGACTTATTTAACTCCCAGAGATAAAATTTGATGTCTTGTGAAGGGAAAATGTAATTTATTTTTTTCTTATTCAAGTATTTTCCATATTTGTAAAAACAAGATAAAACAAAGTTTGTGTTTTTCTTTCATGTGTAAGAGTATATATCATTATAATGCACACTTTGCATTTATAGCCAGAATTTTGCAGTTATATCCAACTGTTATTTAAGAAAATCAATCATAATTCATTCTAACTAAAATATTAAACTGGAAAAGGAAACCTGCTTCTTTACAAAATTTATACGTGACTGAGTGATACAGAACTTCCAAGTCATGCTGACTTAATGTGGTTGGAATATGCATTAATTTACCACCATTTCTTCTTAGAGAACAGGTAGCAGTTTTTAATCTAGTTACACTCTGGTGTAATTGTTGCTTTTGAATTTCTAATAAATTATAGGGAAAGAAGCCGTCCCACACACCAATCTATAGTTCTATTGTCCAATTGTATGGCCACATCAAAGGAAAGAAATCTATTAACTAACTTCATAATTTGTGGTGCAATTCTATGGCAGAGTGGGTAGCCTTGCATTTTCAAGTGGTGGTTTCCTTTCAGGGTCCACTTTAGGTGTTCAGAAACTCGGTGTTTAGTAATATACCACAAAATTATACATGATTTAAGGGATGTATCCTCTCTTTTAAGTAAGGCAAATGAAATTACAGTCCTGAGCTTTACCACCCTGGAATCTATTCCTTTTTTTTTTTCACTTTATTTTAAACATATATGCAACTCATTCAATGTGACAAAATTATCTTTAAATTCACAAAAGTTGATAAAACTCATAACCTGGATTATTTTAGCAAACTCTCATAAGCAGGACTTAAAAACAGCCTGGCTTCTTGTCCGTGAACTTGGACCTCTTGTGTCCATAGGTTGGCTTCCTGTAAGTTGAAAGACGTCTATAGGTGCTGTGACTCTTCACTTTATCCATGAGTCTTTCAGCTCAGGACTGTGACAACATTTGGGCCCATATTATCACTCACTGTGCCTCTCTGCCTTGAAATTTGTTTTGATGTGAAACTCAGTACACTGAGCAACCATGACAAGGAGCAGAGCAAATTAATGTTATGGAAGGTGTAAAACCTACTGACTTGTGCATCAAGTAACTAAAGAAGAAGGTTCCCACATTTAGTAAGTAGATAGGCACAGTTTTCATAGTGCCTATGTAATCTTTGAGAAAGGCAACATCTAGAAGAGATATTTTGCTTCAATGAATTAATAGTTCAAGTAAAATGTAAATAAATGGTTTTACAGATTCCTAGAGAGTTCCTTGGATTATGTATATTCTTACCTATTACCATTTTTAAACAAAAAAGACTTTAAATTTTGCCTTCAAATTGGAGATATCAACAGTACATTTCTGATTCATAGGGAACAATACTCACCATCAAAATAGTAAGTATTACAAGGCCGACTTCAGACAGGAACTAATTCAGCTCATACAATAGATGGGAAGGAAGATACAGAGATAAAAAAGTTGTGAACTCAAATCTGGACTCACTCTTGGTTAAATTTCATAATAATATTTTATTTTATAACCTATTAAAATTAATGCAAAAGCAATTGAATTTGATGAAATAAATTTAATGAAATAAACTTAAGACTTAAGACTGCAAAAACAAAAAACAAAAAACAAAAACAGTAAGCGTTAAATTCTGTGGCCTCTCATTCTTGATAGCCTATCAAACAATGGAATAAGAGCTTTACCGTTGGCCATGATCAAAGTGGACACGGCATAGTCAGCTGCATGTTCTTTTAATGATGATTTCAGGTTCATCTTTTTATTATAGAAATAAGGTTTAAATACCTAGTCAAAGTGCTTGGTGTGATGGGAGCATATATATTTTGTAATCTCTCACATATTATTGCATTCATACACTAATGTAAATCATCTATGTAAATGTATATTCAAGTAAATATTAAAATAGTCCTATTTCCCAGTAATTCATAATATTTCACTTTTTAAAAGATAGTCAAAGATAAATAGTCTTCATATATTTTTTATTCTGCTTCATTCCACAGCCTGCAAATAATATTACTTTCTTTTTTTTTTTTTTTTTTTTTTGAGACAGGGTTTCTCTGTGTAGCCCTGGCTGTCCTGGACTTACTCTGTAGACCAGGCTGGCCTCGAACTCACAGTGATCCACCTGCCTCTGCCTCCCGAGTGCTGGGATTAAAGGCGTGCGCCACCACGCCCGACTCGCAAATAATATTTCTATTTAAAAACATAATTGATATTTGGTCAACTATTTCATATACCACTGTTATTTTAGACTTATTTCTTTTCATTGTACTTTTATACTCTATGCCTATGATACTTGACTTAAGGGTTTTTATTTTAAGAACTGAGAGAGAAGTCTGTCATTAAGAATGAGTGGATTCCAAAGGGTGATGAGGACAGCCAATAACTTCATAGCTTCTTTCTGCAATCTCCAGTACATACCAATCAACTGGGACTCTTCAAAGATTTCTGACTGGTTACAGAGCAGACCCTCATAAATTCCTCACGTTCCATCAGGAGAAGCAGTATGCGGTTGAAGGTTGACATTGCATGGTTCATTTTGATTGTATAAAGGTCTAATTTTTAGCATCTTCAAGAAGTAATACATATTATGTACTTTTAATTTTTTAGAATTTATTCATTTTATGTTTATTTAATTTATATGAATTAGTAAAAAAATAGTGAATTTATTTTGTTTTTTTGAGACAGAGTTTTCTGTGTAGATTTGACTGTCATGGACTGGCTTTGCAGACCAGGTTGGCTTGGAACTCACAGCGGTCCGTCTGCCTCTGCCTCCCAAGCATTGAGATTAAAGGCGTGGGCCATCATTGCCTGGCTAATATAGTGAATATTTAACATGTATACATTTTTTTTTTTACTTTTTTGAAGTAATCATATAAATGCATCATTTTATTTTATTCTTCCTTTTCTTCCTCCAAACTCTTCCATGTAGCTGTATTTACTCTTCTTCACATTCATAGTCCCTTCTTCTTTACTACTTGTTATTTCCATAAATACTTGTTAATAAACAAATACAACTTTCTCAGCCTGCATAATGTTACTTAAGAGCAAGTTTTCAGATTTAACCATTGGTATTGGGAAGCCAACTTTTGTGCTCCTCTACTAGGAGGGTTACTTCTGCTCTCAGCATTCCTTAGCTGCTTGTAGTTGTTTGTAAAGAGCTGAAGGCCATTTGCTGTTGTCCTTGCTCAGCTCATGTTTCTGCAATCATGTTAATGATAATTTATGAAATTGTTAATGTTATATTAAGGAGAATTCATCTTAGCCACAATGACGTTATGACCTTTAATGGATAATATTCTTAATCTTGGATGTATTCCCACCCCACTTGAAAGACTTTATAACTACCTCAATCTATACATTAGCCTATTGAAATAAGATATTTTTCTGAAGTTCACATTATATATCTAGTGAGTCTCTTGTTGTTTTGTGAGTTTTACAATGTTCTGACATTACTTATTTAAGCTCAGATGTTTCTTTCTAGCCATGTATCATACAGACAAGTATTTGAGTGTGTCAATCAATATTTTCTCAATTGTCTTTGTTGAAACTGACATCATGCTTTATAATCCAAGGTTTAGACTGAAAGTATGTTGTCCAAAGAAAATTTGATTTCTTTTCCCATAATGAATTGAGAAGCAGATATAGAAACAGTTCTATATGGACATTTATCCCTTCTGCTGATTTTAGAGCATTTGTATGAGTTTAAATAAAGCACAGTTAAAATAAGACAAAAGGATTTTGAAGAAGTGATCACAAAATAATTAGATATCTATGAATTATATTATGTTGCTTTTAAGACTGCTACTCTGTATTTGTATAAAAAATCAATTAGTACCATGTTATAATGCACAGTTGTTACAAGTCAATCAGATTAAAAAGTCTTACAATAATCCCTAGTTGACACCTGTGTTATGTAATTTTTGTTGTTAGGCAATTTATATAACATTGTTGGTATTTTAGATCTAAAAATAAATAACATACTATACCTTGAAATTTATTTCCCCTGGAGAAATTAATAATAATATTAATACTAATAATAGTTCTATAAAAATAAAGTATATAAAGTTCAAGTTTTAATTATAGGTGAAACCAATAACTTTGTAAATTTGATTTTCATTGTGTAGAATTTAATCATTTCTTATGACTAATCACACATCCTATTATAATTTATCCTTTTAACTTAGAGTGTGGTTGACTTTGTATAAAGAAACCATGACTAGATTGTAGTAAAGGTACCAGTCCCAATAAGGGTTTAAGTAAAAATTATTTCTTTCAGTTTTTCAGATTATAGTATAAAATAATGACTTTGCTGTGAGATTGTGTCTCCATTTGTTATTTTTTGCTGTAAAATATAGGTAGGATAATATAGGCACAATAGTAATAGCTACTTTAGGCACGAAACAACAACAACACAGAAACAAACTACCAATAGGCAGTGCTTGAAAACCTGAAGCAAAGTCATATTATGTGTGGAACCAAGTAGGCCAGCATATGCCACCACAACTTATAATCAAGATGTGTTTCTGCACCTTTCAGGTTATGACGTTTTTAACTATATGATTGCAAACCCAGGTTTCTACAGTATACAGTGAAATGAATTTAAAATCAAATGTAGAAGTGACAGGATTGAGCAAGCTAGAATTTCAAGTCATTATTTCATTCTTAGATCACAAAATGAATGGTTCCAGAGTTGTTACAGATCCACTTTCATGACCTTTCATTGTTATGAGTAAAAGTTTTCACAATGAAGGCCCAGACACCGTAGATTGAATTTCGTGTTTCCATTAGGTTATGAAAAAACAGTTGACATGAGTTAAATGAAGCAGACATAGAAAAAAGATGGTATATTTATATACTTTTTTATTAGAAATCAAAACAAAATCAATGACTCTTAGGATTTCTGTTCGTGCTCCAAAAAAAAGCTACAACAGGTCTGACCAAAAAAAAAAAAAAAAAAAAAAAAGACTGTTCAGTAATTATGCTCATATGATCTTTGCTTTTTCTCAGGTATTTTCCGTGATGTTATCCTCCCAGATTATAATAAACGCAATGCTTTTTCTTACTGTAATGATGTAAAATAAATGTGTTTTTCTTTTCTTTCTGTCTTTTTTTTTTCTGTTCGTTTTGCTTTGTTTTTCTTAGCGATGGTTATTTTGAGCAGCCTGGAACCAAATACGACTTATGAAATCAGGGTAGCAGCAGTAAATGGCAAAGGGCAAGGAGACTACAGTAAAATAGAAGTGTTCCAGACACTGCCAGTCCGTAAGTAATCATCACCACTCTGCTCTCTGCGACCAGATCCCGCTCTTGCAAATTTAATGGGATTTTTAAATGCAAAAATATGTATTTTAATACTTTAGGGAAGTGAATTATCTCTCTGTTGAAGATTTTTCTGAGCTAGTGGCATCTCGAGGGTTATAAAAATAACATTTCTTTTAAGTTGGGCATGAAAATAAAACGCATAGTGGAACATAAACAGTAAATATGCTCTTAGGAAAACTTTTGCATTTATAGCATGATTAATTAGTGTAGATAATATAGTGTAATTAATTATGTCTGCAGATTATATTGTGTTCATAGAGAAATGTTATGTGTCATATCACTTTTAATGAGACACATCTTAATATCCTCCAAATTATGTGAGCCTTAGGAAAAAAAGAACACAGGACCAAATTTGTTACAAAAGTGTCTAAGGCTGGCCAGAGTAATATGTGCTCTTTTTCTCAAAATTGTCATGGTTTGAATAATTTTTAGTAAATTCGATTTGTCTAAATTTATTTTACTGTTTAATAGGCATTACTTTCTTATCAAGTGAATCAATTTTAAATGTGAGACAATTTTCTAAAAAGGACCGAACAAGATCTATGGGAGCATCTGCCGGCTACATGCACATCTTGGGTTGACCAAATGGACTACAATAAACTTCTACTCTCTATCATTAAGCAATGACTTTCCCATGCTTCCCAGAATCCATTGTATTATACTCCTTTTCTCCCTCTCTAACGATGCTATCTTTTTAATCTCTCATTACTTTTCACTAGGATTACGTCTAGGTAGATATATTTCAACTCAAAGTCAGAGCGTAGGTGCAGTCTTCTCTAAATACATCTGTCCCTTCCTGCTCACAAATCTCAAGGACACTTCCATCCACTTCCTACCTTCCATCTATATACACCTCTGAGCAGTGCTTTCTCAATCAGAAATTTAATTATAGGGCAGCTGGGTTTTATTTCTTTTCCCCACAGATTGGTACATTTTGTTATTATTTTCTTTACTGCTGAGGACACCCAGAGGTTTTGCAAATTGGTTCAAAATAGAGACTTGATCAATTTACTAATGCCCTGAGTAACATTTATAATTCTATTTCCTCCTATATTTAAAGACTTCAAACCAGTTTTCTTCCCCTTGAAATACAGGTGCACATTTCTAAGAAGTTAATCTCTACTCTTGAGACTCAGGACATAGAGTTCAGTCATCAAAGTGTTTTCTGAGTCGTAAAAGCATGAGAACCTGATGAGTCATCAACAGCCCCTTCCGAAAAGTTGTGTGCAGTGTGGTGGTTTGATGATTCTGGAACCGATTTGGAGGTAGAATTAAGTGAATCATTGGTTCTCACTGGCTAGCAACTTTCTGCATTGGTAACTTATCTGTATCAAACTGTGCAGAGCAACATATTTTCTTCTGGGTGTCAATAGATGCAAATCTGAACACATATATGAGCACGCACATACACATACACACACACACACACACACACACACACACACACAATTATACACACACACCACCACCACCATGACTATCTCCTTTTCCTCCTACCTTCTAAGTCATTAAACTTCTCATATATATGCTTGGCAACCTTTCTCAAACACTGTGAGTCTGTTGAAATTAGGTGCAATTCTTTTATTGGTTGGTTGAATGAATTTTATCCAAATGAAGAACTTTTTTTTAATCAATTTCACTGAAACAGAATCTCTATTTCTTTATATTTTAGTTTTCAGATGAGTTGTACATTGAAATTAAGTAACATTCAGCATCTATGTTATCTGCACTAAATCTATATGAGATCAGGCACTATCATATCCTCATAAGAAATTGGGGATTTTCTGAAGCCCTACCTCTCCCTGAGGGCCACTGGCTGTTAATGTTTGTTAGAGGAAGTAGTGTCCTGTTCTTCAGTGCTGTAGCCACTGATAAGTTGCCCTTGCTCCAGTAAACAACTTCCTATCACACTCTAATTAAACTCTCTGTGTTTCACAATAAGAACGATGTAAATGACAGAAGATGGTTTTCAACAGGGAGAGATGGGAATAAAGGGAAAATGAGTTAACGAATACAATATAAATTTAGGAAACATAAACAAACAAATCTTAAACCTAAAATGTTACAGTTAAATTTTAAACCTATGAATAAATACTTCTAATGTATGTATATGTATTATAGATGGATATTTAACTATATCAAAATGCTATAATTAAAAGAAAATTATTATTATAATGTCATTATTAAAAGAACCTATTCTATACAGCATGGATTCTCACTATAAACGTCGAAATCATACTAAAATATCTGAGCATTAGTTATTATTTTAATTATTTTGTGGATGAGCATCAAGCCATGTGAGCCCTTGTCTGCAGGCAGAGGAGACACTCCCTCCTGGTAAGGGTCTGTCCTTCGGTCCCTGCAAGGAACTAGCCTTTTACACATTTGGGCCTGGTGGTTGTTTTGCCAGCAGAGGTATGGCTCATCTATGTCTGAGCATGAAGCTTATCAGGAGTTAGCATCTCCTCTGTCTGCAGACAAGGGCCCACAAAGTCATGCACACAAAATGGCAACATATCTAAAGTAAATCAGGTAAAATGCCATAGGATATAAGCTGTTGGTTTAATGAAAAGAGAGCATTCTTCAGCGGTGTGTGAGTGTTCCTAAACAAGTATTGCATTACCTTCTAGGTGAGCCAAGTCCTCCATCCATACATGGACAGCCAAGCAGTGGGAAGAGTTTTAAAATCAGCATCACCAAACAAGATGATGGAGGGGCTCCTATTTTAGAATACATTGTGAAATATAGAAGTGTAAGTATCTTTTGACTAATACATCGTATTATGATTCCTATTATATAAGGAGTAACAATTACCTCAAAGATAGATAAGGAATTAATCTACAATTATTAATGTAAAGCTTAATGTTAATATTTATTTGTGACTTTTTATTAAAGTTTAAGCACAGATCTTCAATAAATTTTGATGGTTTCAACCATATTATAGTTCTGAAATGCGATTTGAAAACAAAATAAATAGAATTTCTCTTCTTTATGTTTTGTCTCCTTTCCACTTGACCTTGGTACATTACTTTATATCTGTGGTTCATTAGTAACTAATGTAGGAACTGTATCAGCAACTTTTCATGTTGCAACAACATGTCTGATAAAGTGTTAGTTCATCATGGCGAGAATTCATGGTCTGTACTTACCTTGCGCTGGAAATGAGGTAGTAGAGGAAAGTAATGCAAGGAGGAATGCTAGTTTTCACCTGCTTTTTCACCTGCTTTTGGCCTTTATGCCATACTAGCCTCTAGATCATGAGACAGTATCTAACTTTTAACCACAGCGAGACCTCCTTTCTCCCTTAATCCTCTTGGAAGGTCCCTTATAGCTATGCCCAGAGTTCTGGTTCTAAATGATTCTTTTCTAAATGTTTTATTTTTATTTTTGTATAGGTATTTTGCCTAGTTGTGCACTATATATGTGTGTGTTTCCTATAAGAGAGTGTAAGGCTTTCTGGTACTGGAGTTACAGACAGTTGTGAGCTGTCACTGTGTGTGAAATGAGCTTGTTTCCTCCGGTACAAGAGCCAGTGCTCTTAAACATTTCATCCTTTCTGTAGCCCTGTAACTAGTTCTGAACACTTTCTAGTTGACAATGAAGGACAATGGCTCAAGACAGGAACATTAGCACACCACATCTAAGAACAAGTTACGGCAATGAAATAGATGTATCAACACTTAGATAAAGACTGGTTTGTTAAGGGATTACATTGGGTAAATTTGAATTGGTGAGTGAAGGATTGCTGACATTAAATTCTGTATGGGTGTCTTTAAAGGTGTCTGTGAAGGAGGATGCTGCTCGGTATGGGATTGTGAGCAACGTTTTCCCCTGCACATTGACATTGTTTCATTATTATATGTCAGTGAGAGTGACTACTTATCGAAACTCTCTCAAAATATTCACACAAAAACTAATCTTTTTTGCATGTTCTATAGATATGCTTACAACTTAGTTTCTTTATAGTACTTAAATACAGTTCCAATAGCTTTTTGGATATATTTTACCTGTGTCTACGTCTCAACTCCAACATTACATTTTAATACATTAAGGATATAAAATTGATTTTGATTGGAATAAATCATTAATCAATTTTATATACTATTTTGGTTTTCCCATTCAGTTCTAATGCTCCCTTTACATGTCAACTCTCTTTTTAACTGAATATATAGTAATATTATCTCTTCTCTTTCTCCTGACTCCAAAAATTCCATGTTCTTCCACATCCCTTTTCAAACTTATGGGATCTTATTTTTTAAATTATTACTGTTTTATAGACACACACAGACACACAAACAAATGAATACAACCAGCTGAGCAAGTCCCTTTAGTGTTCTTTACTTGTATCTGTTTTTACGAATGACCTCTCTCTGCTCTAGGCTTCAAGATGCCAATATGGAGCAGCAACGTGCTTTGTATATGCTCTGTCATAAGGATTCAATACAACAGTGAGCTCTGAAGGTCTCCTTGGACTATGGGTCGATTAATCTGACAGTACAATGCAATTTGGGCAGGCTTCTTGGAAATCCTCATTTTCTCATTTGGGAATTATGCAAACAAGAGAATCCCTCTGTCTAAAGAACATAGACTGGAGCTGCATCATTAATTATCCTAGACTAGACCCTACATGTCCTTTTTCGACCTATAATTTTACTCAGAAACCTTTTTGCCATAAAACACTAATAGGTATTGGTGGCCTCTGAGGAAGGAAATCAATAAATTACCAGACTGAACACAAAAATGCAATGTAAGAATAATATGGTTATCGTAGTTTTCTGTGAAAGTTTCAGTTGAAGTTAAAGCTATGTTTGATTATATAATGTAATGAATTGGTAGTATAGTAACACAAATACTGCATGTAGGCTGTTTTCAGTGGAAAGTACAGACATTTATCATATCATGCTATGTCTTTCTTAACTTTTATTATTATTGGTCTTAATAAATCAAACATACTTTGGGAATGCAGTATTAATTCCAAAAGCTCTAAGAGTGTTGTAATGGTTAGTTATCTATAGCTAGAAAGTCAGTCTGTTAATGCACACGATAATCTTCTTCATTAAACCACAAATACAAGAAGAAATAACACAATGAACATGAATTTGAGAGACGGTGTTACAATACAGTACAGAACATGCCTAGCACCCACTGGGCTCTTTGTTGCATCTGCCTTACATAAAGAGTATCTTAGAAGAGACATTACAGCATATTCCTGTAGGAAGCACATCGGGCCTCACTTTGTTCTATGGCCTGCTCTCTTAAATTCAATGCCGACTGCTTGTTTGTTAAAATGTACATTCAGCAAAGGAAATATGATTAAAAGGCATTAAAGTAAGAAGATTTTCTCCCATGGAATTAGATGTTCATTTGTTAGGTAATCCAGGATTAGAGCAGCATTTAAGAAATACTATCAGGAATGAAATTACTTTCTTTCATATCCTTCCATTCTTAAAACCCAGCTTTTAGTCTCATTCAGCTATGTTGTTCTCTTTAGAAGGTGGCTTTAAATTCACATTCTAGACTTGGAAAGTCAGGATAGAAAAGGTGGCTGTTTACTGCTCAGCTGAATCTGTCCACATTTTATCAAATAGCGTTTTAAAAATAAAACCCCTCCAAAAATTAAAATTTCACTTATCCAAATAGAATTTCATCCTTCTGACCCTAAGGTGGCTTAGAGAATAAAAGTGCCTGCGAAACCTGATGACCACAGTTCAAAGAGTAAAGGTGAATGACGCCAAGCCTGCTGACCAGAGGAAAATCCTCAGGACACACATGATGTAAAAAGGAACCAATTGCTGCAAATTGTTCCTCTGACCTTTCTATGAGCAAATTGACACACCAGTGCCCACCCATATACACAAGACAAATATATCTTAAACTGTAAACAAGATTTCTCTATAGATTTCCAAAAATATAATGACTTATACAGTAGTCTGATTTAGTGAAAGCAACAAATGCTTGAAATGTTATCAACATTCCTTTTATTAGTTTAATATTATCATATGTATTTCAAAAAGATAATTATATTTTGATTTGCATAACATTAGGGTTTTCAAGAATTTTGTTTCCAAATATAACGTACTTCACATTATTTCTCCCTTTTACAAGAGTTCTAGTACTACGCCAGGCATAGTTGAAGGCAAAAATGTCCTGTTGACATTTGGAACCAATTATTGTAACACAGTTGTTATATGCACAATTTGGATTTTCAATGATATCTGTATATGCTTATGTTAGTGTTTTTATGTAAAACAAAGTTATCTCTAATTTATAGCCATTTACAAAAAAAAAGTTAGTTTTGGCCAATGGATTTTCAGTGGTAATATTAACCACTTTAAGGGTAGCCCTACTCCTAGTAGTAAATGCCCAATAAAATTAGAAAATGTTATTTTGGTAACTTTTCTCTCATATTGCTTCCTGTGGTAATTTTTGTATTAATTGGGTTTTGCTTATATATTAATTTTTGAGATTACAATTTTGTGTGCTTTGATTTGGTGTGTTTGTGTATGTGTCTCTTGTACTTTTCCTTTTTATTTCATCTTTATTCTCATTTGTTTAAAGTTTTTGTTTCACTATTTGTTTTCCAAGAGAAAGAGAAAATAGAATTGGGTGGGTCACAAGGCAGGTATTTTCTGGAAGGTGTTGGAGTAAGGAGAAATCTGATAAGAGTATATTGTGTGAAAAAATTTTTCAATAAAAAAATGAAAAGGGAAATTATCTGATTATTACATATTAATTTATGTAAGCTCATTTAGTTTTTCTAAGTATATACTCAAACTCAGTATTCTTGAAGAAGTTATTTATACATAAAATATATATTGGAGCATTTAATTGTCTACTAAGTTTAGATAATGGTCATCAATATACAGCAATGGCAAATACTTGATCATCCCTATACATTCAATTTGCAAAGATATGATTGATCAATTTCTGTCTTTAGTTATATCTTTAATCAAAAGTGAAAATAAAAAGACATGAAGTTTGTAGGAATAAGTATGGAGTTGGAGGATGGAAAAATGATTTGGGCATAATAATTTATCCTTGTATACATGTTTGAAATTCCCAAGAATAAAGGAAAATTTTACAATTAGAAACTGAATACATGAACATTCATCATAAATTTTGCCTATTTTCACTTATTCTGTATCTGACTTCATCGTGTCAGTCTAATGTAATAGAATTTTCTTGTTGCTGTCTTTTATCCTAATGACTATGTTAAGTTCCCCAATAAAAGAATCTCTTTGAATTGGCCATAGTAACACATAACACTAATCAACATATTTTGGAGGATATGTTGGGAAGTTTTCACATCAAAGGATGACCTGAACAACATAAGGATATATATTTCCCCCAATAAGTAAAACAACAACAAAATTGGTTTAATTTATCAGTATATCACATTCTTGTTTTGTTATCATCATTCAGTTCCAGTTTCCATCTCACCAAATCCAAACTATCAGATTTGTTTTCAACTCCATAATGAAAATGACTGTTAACTGACATGTAACTACACTTCACCACTAATTCAATATTATATTACTTGTCTCAGTCACCAGGCCATGGAGCACTATTTTAACCATTGAAGTCAAGACTCTTATTGCAAGTTTGGCAAAATAATTGCATGGAGCTCCTGTGCACTTTTAGAAGAATATTGCCCAACCTTCAATAATTTCCAATATATAATTAACCAAACATAAAGTATATTTACTAAACTATCTAGGAAAGATGAATGGAAAGTAGAGAATTTGGATTACTTGATGGAGTGCAGAACCATATAACAGAAGACAAGAGCATAAAATCTTCAGTATACAAACTATAAAATATAAATGTAGGTATAAACATACCAAATATGAAAACATTAACGGACAAGTAAAATATCCCCGAGGAGAGTGTGCCAACTCCTGAGAGTTTATGCTGCTACTTCAGTAACAGCTTGGGTAATCTTAATTTGTATCCATGTAAGGTTTTCTGAGGATATCCTCTGTGTTTTTTTGAAAACACAATTCCATCTGTTTGTTTCTCAGGCTTCCTGAATCCCATAGTGAGGTTATGTTTAGTGCAGTCTCACACTGCATTAGCTCATAGTAGCCATGTATATATTAGTGCTTTTGTGGCATGTTCAGAAATGCATGTAATGTATTTGATCAGTCACATCCTCATTCCCCTGTGTTCTTTTTCTTTACTCCTCCCATATGGTCCTATTTCTATTTTGATATATAGCTAAGAGTTTTTAATTGTATCACTACTATGGGAAAAGTATCTAAGAGAATCTAAAAAACTGTTAAAAAAATAAAGAGAGTTTTAGGACAAATATCTGGACTACAGCATTTCCAAGAAAATAACAGTCAATCACATACCTTAATGTGTAAATAAAAGACACCAATGGTGCTAAAAATCATAAATAAGATATGTAGACAAAGTGGCCACATTATCAATAGTATACAAATAAATATAGTGATCTTTGTAAATATTAAGATTCTTCATATAAAGATGCAAGATAGTGTGATAATTAGTTAATATCTGTCTTAGCCATAGAGGACTTGTATACTTCTTATAGGACAATTTAATGAACACTTACCCCTATTATAAGATCTCTGTTATCCAAAAATTTGTTCTTCGTACAATATTAGTTGTCTGAAAGTAAGGCCTTCAATTTTTCTTTGAGCCTTCAGTCTTGTAAACCTATGTGATTAGTGAATGTGTTTGCAGCTTGTTATCCCTAAAATGTTCACTAGATTTCTTTGTTCAGCAAAAATTTTAACTGTGCTGTATATGGGAATAATATAATTGAGAACATATATTCCTTATTTACCAGCTGCTGTCTAGTGGGCAAGTGCATATATGCATTTAATTTTATTTTCGCTGAGTAAAGACAAGATCGTAGATATTTTTAAGGAAATTCCTTATTTATTCAATTTACATCCAAATCATAGCCTCCTCCTTCTTCTCTTCCCTGTCCCACCCCTCCCCCTCTCCCCTCACTCTCCCCTATTCTTCAGGAAAATAGGAGCACCCACCTTCCCCCTCCATGCCCCTCCCTCCCCTCTCCCATTGCCCTGCCCATCCCCCTTCTGCTCATCAAGTCCCATCAGGACTGAGCATGTCCTCTAACCCTGTGACCTAGCAAGGCAGCCCCAAGAGAGGGTGGAGTGATTAAAACAAACAAACAAACCACCAAAAGGGAAACAGAGCAGAATTTAGCCATATAGTACAGAATAAACATACTACAATTCACACACCCGAAGAAGATAAGTAACAAGGAAGAACCCACAGGAGGATGCTTAAATCTCCCTGAGAAGAGGAAATAGAATGGACAGCAGAAGTGGTTGAAAAGAGAGGTAACATGGTAGGAGAGGGAGCACAGAGAGAAATGAGGGTGGAGACCAGACCTGGAGAGAGACTAGAGGCTGGAGGACAGAACACCCACACAAAGAAGAGAAACAGTGAACATGGGCGCTCTGTGGCACGCTGGAGACCTAAGACAGGGTACTTTTCTGGGAGGACATGGGGGTGACTCCACCTGAGACTCCTAGTAGCAGAAGTCATGGAGACTGAATAGGACACCTTCTAACTAGACAGGACTCCTAGTGGCGCGAGACAAACACCAACTCACTCCCAAAACCTTGTATTCTAGATATTTTAAAGAGAATAATTACTTGTAGTGCATGAACCTGGAAGCACACACTATTCTAGGTTATTCTGTTGTAAAGTACATTGCTCTGTTCACTCACCCATTAAGAACACAGAATGGAATATTTTAGAAAAGACTAATATTAAAAAGAAGATTCAGATTCTCCATGGACACTTTATGGAAGTTAAAATTTTTAGTAATAATACCATGAAATCAAGTTAAGTTATTACAGGAACAAAGATAAGTCTATTACTCTAAGAAAATAAATGATAAAATGCAAGATGCTATTTTATGTATGGGCTTCTATATGTATTTTTAAAATAATGTGAGCACATACAATTTAATAGGTTTTTTTTTCATGCATCTGTGGGTTTTTCTCAAAATTCTGGAATTTATAGTTACAAAGGGATCATAACTATTTCTTAGTGTTGGCATTTTAATCTTTTCTAACTTAAGAAGAACTAAGTAAAATTGGTTGTTTAAAATCAGTCATAAGGAACATACTTTAGGGACCAGCAACAGTGGTTAGGGCACACATTTTAAAGTCTTAACTGACCTTCTTAAATTATTTGCAATCTAGATGTGTATAATAATACCTAAATGGAATATAAAGCATGCTTTATTATAGAGTCTTATGTTGATAAATACAGAAAATTGAATATTTCCTATTAATAGGATATATTAAAATATATTACTCTCAAAATATATTAGCATGTATATTAAAATACATTTAAAGGCATCAATTTAAGAATATATTGAAATATTTTAAATGGTAAATAGCTATGAATACTAAAGAGTAAGAACTGTTTGGGCAATTTATTTTCTTATCCTTTTTGCTATCAAAGAAGAAGATAGGTTTTATTCATTTTAATAATGATATATAATAACTCTTTTGCTTAAATAAACTAATGTAACTATGAACCAAACTGTTAACTCAAGTTATTCATTTACAAATAATCCTGCAAGAGGAAACTATCAGAACAGATGGCAAGTATTTATAAATTCTAAGTAGAAGTCATGAATTCTGATTACCTCTATAAGTTCTTAAAAGAGTGAATAAATGGATCATGTGATCAAGAAAGCCTAGAGAAGGAGAATTGCTTCCTAGTAATATACATCCACCTTAAGAATTAGACAAACCAAAATATATTTGGATACCATAACCTTACATTTTCTTTTGACTATTATTTCATAATTACTCTTTATGCAATATTTTGCTGACTATTGTTTCTACGAAGTTGTAAGAAAGGTAATGAGTCAAATTTTGTCAAGAATTAGAGCATCAAGAATATCATTTATGAGCTGAAAACATATCCTTTATGTAGACCTTAGGCAGCAATCCTTGAAATGCTGACATTCATATGGCCGTCACTATCTCCACTGTCACATGGTCTTCTTATTTCCTAACAAAAATATTTGATAAAAGCTTTACTCAATCATCATGACTAATTTTAAAATAACCTTTCTTCACCATTTAATTGGCACATTAATAATGGTCCTACTCAGCAAATCATCTCATTAAGCTACCTAGGGGGACACTTTGCCACTAGTTATCTTAAATTATTCCCTGGGTACATTTGTTCTATAAATTAGGCCGTCTATAAATGCATGATTGAGATCCTCATGCCTAGGGGGAGTATTTGGTAACACCTACTTTAATTTTTTTCTATTCCCTAGGTGTGGCAATTAAGGGATTAAATTCCTCCTAGTCTTAAGTTGAATGGAAAATGAAATTGATTTATGTTGGAGAAATATCAGTCTTCTCGGTGCTTTACCCTGTCACAGTAAAATGACATAAGGGTTTAATTTACTACATTAAGAGTTAAGGCAACTAAGAGTTAAATTAATGCTAATTCAAAAGGCACTAGTATATCAAATTTGATTTTCAGAAATAGCATGTTTAAAGTTTAGAAACTTTACACAAAAGTCTCAAGATCCCATAGTTTATATTTTTGGACAGTTTTGGAGGCATACATGAAAGAAGGAGCTGTTTGAAGAATAACTTTTCCCTGGAATAATCTAGATAACAGTTGATATAACCTTAGCTTTCCATATATGATTTCACTCACAGATAAAATAAAAACCATGTGTAGAATCTGATCAGAGTTTCATAAACTATTATTATTACGCTTATGCCACCGATACAAGTGATTGAAAATATTGACAGCTTTATGCTTCCCCTGTTTTGATACAAAACAAATATAAATAAAAATAGGTTAAAAACCTGATAGTGGCTAGCAAATACTTAGTGGTCATATTAACAGTCTTTGCAAAGGACCTGGGTTTAGCGACCAACCCATCCTGAGGCTCACAGCCTCCTGCAACTGCCGTTATAATAGGGTCTAATGCCTTCTTCTAGATTTATCTTGCATAAGCATGAGCATACATATGCACAGGTATGTACACAGTCATTCTTACAGAATGAATAAAATAATATATAGATAACAAATTGCAAATAAAAGACAGACCTGATGAACTTATGCTGGACATTGTAAGACAAATACGTGAAATTATAAAACTCAGGCAACGTAGGCAGTATCACTGTAAGGCTGAGGCTGTACGTACATAGAGACTAAGTGGGAAGAAAGGAGAAGAGAGAAAGGCAGCAGAGGGAAGAGAATAGAGAGTAGAAAAAGAGCAGAAATTATTTTTCTGGTATTTCAGTGTTTGTGGAATAAGATAGCATCAGATAACATCATTGAACATTGTTTTCTATATATACCCTGCGTGTTATTTTATTATGTCATGAAAAACACTATGGATAGTATACATCTATAAGTACTTCCCACTACTTACTTTATAGATAGTTTCTGTACATCAACAAATGTTAATAATTGTCTTTGGTAATTATTCAATGATCCATCTTTTCTATTAGGAATCCAAAAATGACTGTAAATCAAGTTTGTTTATGAAAAACAAGAAGTGGAAAAATAAATAGGTTGAATTATACTACCCCATTTAATTTGCAAGAGCATCAGTCCTTGACTGTTACATTAGTGTTCATGTAGACCAATATTAGATATGACGCTGAATTCATTGCGTTTGTAATTTCACATATCTATTTTTAGAAAATTGAGATACTAAAACTGTTCACATATTCAAAAAATTAAAATGCAATCCTTTATAGAAATATTTACATAAAGCTCCTTCTTTTACTTCCACAGAAAGACAAGGAAGACCAGTGGCTGGAGAAGAAGGTGCAGGGAAACAAAGACCACATTATTTTGGAGCATCTGCAGTGGACAATGGGCTACGAAGTACAAATTACAGCGGCCAACAGACTGGGGTATTCTGAGCCCACTGTGTATGAGTTCAGCATGCCACCAAAGCCCAACATTATTAAAGGTAAGCACTGTATCATCTTTTGGACCCTTCTGGTATATTTTACCTATAATGAAAATTAAACTAGGTGAACTGAAATGTCATTTTTAGGGTCTAATCATGATTGTTATTGCGTATCATAGTGAGGTTTCACAAATCTTATCGTGGAATTATTTTTTGAAAAAATGCGTTGATATATATATATATATATCACTAGCATTGAATTGGGGATGATGGACAGAGGGAAAGGATTAAAATTGAGAAGGGCAAATGAAAATACACCTTAAAAAACTTTGATGGGATTAAAAGAAACATTTTCAGAGACAACTTCTTTGCCAATGGCCTGGAAGCTTAGTTTGTTCACAGCTGAAGATAAACTCACCCATGCTTGACCAAGGAGGTTGATTTTGAAGGAAAACCAATGAGGTACAAACAATCTAAAAATGCAATTTCATTAAGAACTAGAGCTGGAGTTACAAGGGAGTTAAAATATAACAGAGAACTTTAAAAAAAATTAATACAATCCAATCATTGCTCTCTGTGGCAGGTATAATCCTTTTTTCATTGCACAATATTATGCTAATAAAATTTTCTTGTTATTAAAACTCTCAGATATATTCTATGAAGACAATAAAGCCAGGGCATATGCCAGTTCAAAATGATAATCAATTCTGTTAGTTGTAGATTACATTTATTCTTCAAGTATTAGTGTTATTTTTTAGTTATGAATACATGTTATATTTTAAATATACTTTATGGCCCATATAATGACAACAAAATATTCATAAAAATATGACTTATATCACTATTAGGAATAGTATTTTTCAACTAAAAAAAATACAAAAATTCACTCTGGTTATATTGTTAATGCCTGGCTGGTGCTTTGGAGTGGGTCCAGGGTAGTTTATCTTATAGTTTCAAGGTGGCATCAATGTGACATGGTTTTTAATATGCAGTCTTTTAAAGATGAAGTTTTATATAATTAATCTTTGATTAAACTACATTATACATATTATAAGGTTTAAGAGTAACTTAACTTGTAACTGAGGGTTGCTAATATTTATTAGCAAAATGTTCAAACCCTATAAGAAATTTGGGTCCTGCATAAATATTATGAATATCTTCTATTATTTTAGGAAATTTGAAAAGTGCTCAGTGATATCTCATATTCTTAGGATTTGAGTAAGGAAGAAGTACTCGTTTTACAGACACGACTTTAGGAAGTGAAAATTGATTCCTCTCAAGTGAACTTGATGTGTATATGTTTAAACCTTGCCCTTGGGAAATGACTGATTTTCCTACATAGACGAGGTTGGATATAATATCATTTATCAATTTACTTGTCCTTGTGAATTTGATACATGCATAACCTATTATACAATTATATTCCTCTGGTAATTACATTCATTGCATGTCTCCTAAACATGAACTATATAGAATCTCTAACTGAATCAGTGAAACTGACCTCGGACTCCAAAGCATGCCCAACCTCCAGGGTTCTCATGTTTGTTATTATAAGCAAATGAAATTATGATTGATTTTAGTCAGCCATTCTGTATAGGTTCCAAAATTTTATCAATGCTTTATAAACAAAAATGAAGATTTATATAAAATAATAAATCTGAATTTTAATATGGACAAAGACATTTTATGTAAATTTCTGTTGTTTTTCAACTTCAATGTATAGAGATGACGATTCATGCAATTTAGTTTTTTTTTTTTTTACAAAAACTAGATGAAAGGAGTTTGGATTTTCTCAAGAACAAAGAACAGATAGTGTTAAATATTTAAAAAGGAAATGATAGTCTTATCATACTGTAGTATATAATGCACCAAGTTATCATACTATACTGCATAGCTACTTGGGTTACCTGTCAAAACTAGTTTTGAAACTAATTTGACAGCTCATAGACAAAATAGAGATGGAAATGGAGAGAAAATTTTTATTTTATTTCAGTCTCTGTAGTATTAGAATACACTCTTTTCTCCATTATTAAATTTGTATTGAAATTGTATTTTTGACAAGTCCTTACATGACTACCACTATTTTCACCTGTGCAAATAATGGACCCATTATGTGATCACAAACACTTAACAGAATAGTGCAGGCATCAGACTCTGACCAGCCCAGCAGTGAGTAAATGCAAGGATGAGGGTGCCGCTGGAACATGCTGCCATCAACCTACTTAGCATTGAATCACAAATTATGAATATGAAATAGGATAATGAAATATTTTCCATAGGAGAAATTTTCAAATGATACTTCAAGTGATTAACTTCTAAGTATGTAAGATATATGGGAGAAGATTTTGATGCAAGTGCATGTTTCCTTAACCACCAGAAAAAAAAGAGAATAATAATATTTTTTTAAAAAAGGAGAAAATAGGCTATGCCTTAATGGCTAATAAAAACATATAATTATCATAGGTCTTAAAAATAACTAGAAAAATATGAGTATATAACATGTATACATTATATTCTTTCTGGTCAAATGACTAAGTACAAGTGACATGACAAGATGAACTTGTGAGTAAAGGTGACACAAAGAAGGAAGAGAAAGCATCAACTTCAGTCACATTGTAGGAGGAAACTCACAAGACCTTTCTACAAGATTGGCCTCGATAGGCCCGATGACTATTAAGGTTTTTGGAAGCCTCTTTTTCTTTTTCTTTTTCCTGGCTCTTTTTTTTTTAATTTTTAAATTTTTATTTAATTAATTTATTCAGATTGTGTCTCAACTGTTATCCCCTCACTGGTCTGCTCCTGTTCCTCCCTCCCTCTTTCACCCTATTCCCCTCCTTCAGGTCTGTGACAGAAGGGGACCTCCTACCCCACCATATGGTCACAGCCATCTTTAAAAATGGATGAATTTGTTGTATAATTTTGCTTATAAAATGATAGCCATATAGTTTAATATTTATGAAGCATATGATGTTAAATTATTAATTAGGTATGTATGTTGGAAATGAGATAAACATTGGATTGGAAATTTATGAGTCTGTGAGAATTAACAAGTGAATAGATTTTGTGGTTTGGTAGGGATGAACCTATTCAAAAATAATATCTAAATTCCATGAAGAGTTTTGTTTGTAATATTCCTTGAGGTTTTCTCAACTTTAGAAGTACAACAGGCACAGAAAAGGTGTTTAAGGAGTCCATCTTGATTATTGAAGAAAGAATCCAAGATCCAAGAACCAAGTACCAAGAAGAACACATGTACTTTCACCCATCAACTCCCCTAAAATTAAGGCCTCACAGAATTACTGGAGAACATAAGAGAAATGTCTTGAATGCTGTAGTAAGGCATTATGACCTAAGTACACTAACAATGTGTGAGATGCTGCGAGAAAACAACCAAAAACACAAAGTGTCATTGCTGCTTCAGAGAGCAACTATTTAGGAGTTAGTTAAAACAGGTCATACAAAACTGCAAGGCTTATTTCCCCTCTTTGTTAATGGTTATAGGAGACTTGCCTGTCAATGTGGGAAGAGGAAGTGAAAATTATGAGAAGGACATTCAAGGTAGAAAAGTCTGGACTGTTTTGTATCTGATATGAAAACAGCCTTTGCATAGGGTAGATACAAAACAAGAATGTTTGCCCAACTGTTTTATAACATAGAAGATGACTTCATTCTCTCTCTACTGGGAATAGATACAAAGTCAATGTATCTAGGTGATATAATACAAATGTTTGAAAAAGCATATTTTTTAAATTTACTAATTGAATCCAGTGAATGGCAAAGCCTGTAGAGCCACATGAGAGGCATTTTTTGTAGGCTAAGAATTTTTTAGTTAGTATTTTGAGGTAATTTTGAAAGTTGTTATAATAATGAATTTGGAAGCATTAAAATATATAATATTCAAAAGACTTAAATCATACTTTCAATAGTATTTAAAAATGATGTTTATAGATTTTAATCACCACTCATATGATTTTTTTTCTCCAGTTTCAATAAAGGATAAATTCACAATTTTTTCTGAAGTGTTATGTAAGAAACTGTTAAAACTAAGTCACTTAAGACAGTGAAGATATAAACTTTAAAGTTCATTTTGAGAAAAATTTGAATACTATAGAATATAGAATATATAAGTAGATATATAAGTATTTTAGTCATAAAAATCATTACTCATATGCATTTATAATACTTCTGAACAATAGACTTTACCCCAATGCAAATATTAATTATTTGACTAAGTTGTTATTATATAATAATCTGTTTATATTATGTTCATATATAATATATTCCTTTCAAGATTTAGTCTATCTATATAGAACATAGAGATTGGTAGAGATTGTATTTCTTCTAGGGTTATGATCCTGATATTAAATATAGTTGCCAAATTATATTTTATTTTGATAAAATATTAGCTTATATGGAAAGATAAACCACTTTGTTTATGAAGATATGGAACATATAAAATGAATTATAGCCTTTGAGATTTCAGAGTACCAATTTCATTTTACAATAATATCAAATTAATTGATATTTCAGATTTATTCTTACAAAAGTACTGAAATGCTACAGGTAGAATTAGATGCAGATAAAATGATTATGACTATATATTAGTGTTATAATTTGAACCAATAATTATATCACTGTATTTCTGAATTGAACAGAATAGGTTATAGAGAATTATAAGATATCAATATGCTTTCTAAAATAGTACACAATTTGTTTTACCTTCTAACATGTTTACTGCATCAGGCATTTGAGCAAAGCATTTTTATTAACTCTTCCTTTATTTCTTGATGCTTCTTTGAATTGAAGGCATACTTGATTTTTCTTGCACTATGTTATTGGAGTAATATTCTGTTAAAATATTATTAAAATATTACAGGGGCTCTACCACAAGAAGACATGCAATGTACATACATATGCTTCAGTTTGGATAATTTGAAGAGAACTCAGTCACTTATAAGAAAAAATATAGCTTGTATATTTAGTAAATTGCTATATTTATGGATTTTAATATTTATATTTCTCATGGATTATCAAGTAACATTATTTATGTGATTTCCACTAGAATTCAAATAAACAAAATCATAGGTCAACAAATGACAGCAGAAGAATAGAATTCACTTTAATTCCTTTTAGTGATTCATTTTACTTTTTATAACATAAATAAATTATGAAAAATCATGAATACATGTTCAAATTAACTGTGTAGAACTTGACTTTAGCTCTCTGAAAATCTTAGGGAGATGCCACACATCCAGCACAATTAATTTTAGCACATACTGAAAAATACTATTATAAATTATTATTATATCCTTAATTTCAAAATCTTTTGTGAAGAGATTCAGAACTATGTAGAAAGTATAACAGCAGAATGTAGATTTATTATTTTTTCTGTCCCCCTTAAGACATTCATTTGCATTTTATAGTGTTTTATATTTTTCAAATTGTAATGATTTCTATTAAATATGAATTGTAATAAATTATTGAAGAGAATGCTGTGAAATATAACAGGCTTATGTGTAAATTGATACTAGGAGTGTTATAATTTGCAGTGGGATTACCACTGACATCAGTTTTTATGTTCAAGATATAAATGCAATTTTTAACATCTAGAAATTGATAAAAATGTCTGAGTAACCTGATATAAACCATATTGATATTGATCCTCATATAAAATCTTCTAAAAAGCAGTTATTTTCAACTGTATTTGATATAATGTTTTAATTGCTGTTTTGTGTCAGAGTAACTTTTTCTAGGGAAATGCTAATGGCTATGTGTAAATATTTTATTAATTTTTTCTCCCTTTTTCTTTCCTACTGTTGTTTTCTCTCTTTTATTTATTTTCATCCTTACAATTTTATTATTTTATTTATGTTATTGTTCTCTATGTTCAAAACATTTTATCATACAGATAATTGCTGTGAAACGAATAAAGGTGAAAATGGAAGCCAGTCATGGCAGCTGAATGCTGTTGGGTTTTCTCTCATTACAACCATGAGTTTGTCTTGCTTGTTTTGTGTTAATATGTTTTACAGTATTCCTTGAACAGAGATGAAAGACTAGTAACAGGCTAACCAAAATTTATCAAGCTTTTGCAGTCCAATTTATGTTTGCACAATTAGCCTTCCCATCTTTTCAACACATTATCTAGTTTTATCTTGGTAATTTGAAACAAAGAAGCACAGAAGGAAATTCAATGAGGACTTTTTTTCTTCCAATTACTTTATCAGTAACAATTTGTTCTACTCCAAAGACTTTATTCTGCAAAGTAGACTTTGTTATATATACGGTACCGTGTACTTTGTACTTAAGCATTTCCCATAGCTGGCCCTGTCTTCATAATATTAATTTAAATGGATAATTCAACATCCATCCTTAGGCATAAAACATGTAAATTGTTTTATGAAATTGTGAATCACTTCTACTAGTCTTTAAATTGTTAAATGAAAATTTCTGGTTTTATGAACCTTTCAAAGATTATAGTTTCTATAGGACAAAAACTTGATACCCTATTATATCACACACACACACACACACACACACACACACACACGCACACACACACACACATATATATACCATTTTTCTGCCTTCAGTAATTTCAGATAAAGAATTTCTGAAGGAAAATAAATGAATCAAGTTTCGTCTTTAAAATTTAAAAATACAACTAATATTTTCTTAAGTGAGAAGTCCTCTCTACCATTGATTGTTCAGAATAAATAAATTTAATCTCAGTTCACATGTTATTCTGGTTAGAAACCAGATGTTATAGATCTAACATCCTATGCATTTATTTATTGCAATTTCCTGAATTCCGGATACTACTGTCTTTGCAAGAATCAGAATGAGAAATTAATATTTTAGACTTTTCCTTAAAAGAGATAAAAAGGAGATGAGAACAATAAGGTGTTGCATTCAGATTTTCAAAAGAAGCTCAAATGGAAGAAACGCATGAAAATGGTATCTTTTCTCCCAGTTTCAGTTATTCAGAAATGAGAATAATATACTGTTAGAACTCAACGACATCCTAAAAAGCAATGCTCACCGCTTAGGCGAATTAGGAAACACACACAAACATATACAACTTGTATAGATAAACATACAGTCTCTACTTGATAAATCTAAAAACTAAAGTCCAGATTTTGAAATTCAACAAGTAAATTCAAGTATTTATCTTCTCTAAAGCAGTCTGTTCTTACTTTGAGGATACTCCAAACATATTAGTTATTATGTGAGGTCCAAAGAGATTACATATGCATTAGCAATCAGTTCTTCTTTAATTTACAATTTAGAACATCTTTCCTTCCTTTAAACTATTGTTTTTGTTTAGTGGTTTGAAAATTAAACTGCAAAATGACTAACTCAAAGATTGTTTCCCTTTTTTCTAAAACACAACAAAAATTCTAATTAATGCATTATGGAAATCTAACTACTATCCGAGGAGATGCATTTTTAAGGTTTTTGTAATATACCATGAACCCTGCTTCCTTAACGAGATATCTATTTCTGCCTTTGTATTGGATTTCTTGATGTATCACTTAGGAGATGATATGTTCATTGCTGGTGAATAGAAAATATTGAGATTGAAGAAAGTTCAAGTAACTCACTTTTAATATGACTTGAAATCACAAAATATAAAAAATGTGCTTAGTCAATTATATGTGATTAATTTTGAAGCTCATATCCCATAACACCATTTTAAGTCTCAAACAAAAGTGCTCAACCTCAGAAATGCAAATGATCCATTAAAATTTATGGAAAATGCAAAATATTCTGTGCACAAAATACTAAACAATAGAGTTTTTGCATTGTACCTAAGGACCATATAAATTGTACACTCAATGATATATTAAGGAATAGGCAAGGTTCTTGTTGCTGATTTACATCTTTTATTGTCAAGCTTGTTGCTATATAAAAAATATAAACCTTGCTAGTTTACCTTTTTTTTTTTACTTAGCATCAGACAGGGATTATTGCAATGTGTTTAATTATAAAGAAGTTTTAAAATCATATGCTTTTTATTTTCTACCAGCTGTTCAATTATTGAAGGTGCAGTAATGTGCTTATTTAGATAAATGTACTATTAGCTATTAATGGAAATTAGAGAACTTTGCTCTAACAAGATGTGTATCATGACTCTCGGTAAAATATTTCTGTAGTTCTTAAACATGATAAGTATCACAGTAATGGAGCTAAATGGATTTGCTTATGTATGCATTCTCATGTTTTGTCTGTGTGTGGGGGGGCTGTGCGTGTGCGCAATATCAGGGTATATTTTCATTCACTTCAGAATGTGTTCATATTCTCTTCCCAGTTCTAGCGTAATGAGCTTGGCACCTACTTTAAGTGCACATCCTTCCCGAAAGTTTTATAATTATTTTAGGGCCCTCTATAACCTGAAATATATGCCTGAGAGGTGGCAGAAGCTTCTTCCTTAAAATAAGACATCTCAGAACAGTTGCCATTGCAAATTCTCCACTTTATAACACCATGGATTCATATAATTGAGCATAATTTTATGAAATCTATCCTTAGCCTCCTACAAAACCTGTGAGGGTGCATCTATGTATATTACTAACCAGCAAGAACAAATTTCTAATTGTAAATTCTTATCCTATTTTCTTTTACTTTCCATTTTCGTAATTATCTAAACACTTAAGAGTGAGATTAGGTATATTTTAGTAAAATTAAACTTTATATTAATAATTCCAATGTGTTTTTACATCAGTATAAGTTGTTTTAGTTCCACTTATATATAACAACTGTGCTCACAAATTTTATTTTCTAATAATTGGTTTTTAAAACATTCACCTTTATGTTTTAGGTTAATTATTTAGAAGGATGTATATGACTATACAAGTTGCATAAGTGAAGTTAACATGATAACTGCCATTCATTAATTCAAATACTGTTGTGCACTGCTCATGAATTATTAGATTTATACTTATGCTTAAATTTATACTTAAATTGACATATGGGAACATTGAGTGAATCCTCTCTATATTAATCTGATTATTCTTTTAATTCAACAAGGCATATTGTACATGAAAGTTTAGTCATATAAAACTAAATCAGGATGGACACTTTTAGATATATAAAAATTTAAATACTATGTGATAATCTCTAACTAATTACCAAGGACTTTGACAATTCAATATGGATTACATTATACCAACACAAAAAACAATGTCTTAATCTTATTTTCAGCAAAAATGTTCAGCACTATATCTGAGAGCATCTCTTTTCAAAGAAAACATGAGACATATTCCTGATAAAATAAATCCTTTAAGAAAATTTGAAGATTGTTTTAAAAATACAAGTAGTTAAAATTGTTTATGTTGTTGTTGTATTAGGAATATAGAATTCCAGATAAGTGATTGATACCAGTAACTATTATGCATATTTTTATATAATGTCACCTGAATAAATACTTGAGCATACACAGAAGTAAATGGCATACATAACTTGCCATTTTAAGCATTTTATGATGATTGATTCTTTTGATGCATGATGCTGTGAGTTTTAACAATTTCATTAAGTCCAAATTAGATAACCTCTTTCCCACCTCTCTTTCTCAAAATAAAAAAGAAAGAGAGAAAGAAAGAAAAGAAACTATTCTTTATAACTATACCACCTTCTTTTAAAACTTTTTACCCTTTCTTTCATTTATTATCTTTTCTCTGAAGGAATGAGTATATATCCTGTATTTTGTTTTCTGTTATTCAGACATAAAAATTAATTTGCTCCCCTTGTAGTTACAGAAAAATATATAACAAATTATTGAATCAATACATTTAAAACTTGTTCACATTTTCCTGTCATGCAATTGTACAGGATTGTTAAATAAATTTAGATGTCAACACAATGCCCATATAAATTAAGTCATAACTAAAATACAATTAATTACACTTACAGAAGATTTTACTAATATAAAGTTCACTACCTAACTAATTACAAATAATATTTCTAATTTTTCATTATGTATTCTTCCTATTCAGGACTAAGACAGATTTTTCCTCTAGTCAATATTTTAAAATTTTATTTTGTATTTTCACAGATTAAAAAAAGATACATTTAATTTTAAATTAAGGTATATGTACCACAATTAGACAATAGTGGCTTTCCTGACATGCCTCATTTTACATAACAAATTTGTTACCTTATCTAAGACTATGTACTGGATTAAATTAACAATCATATATCGGATCTTCCCCATCTCACCGTTACTAACTTCTTACCCTAAAATCTTTGTTAGGAAATGGTATGTATGAAAAGTGGATTATTTTATAAAGTCAACCGATCAGCGCTTCGTGGAATAGAACACAACAACATTGAAGGGGTAGAAAAATGCATGCGTTTAATTAAAGTGTGTTGTACGTGTTCTGGAGGCACTCGATCTATGATGACATCTTCTGTAGGTTGATATTTATTTAGTCTGTTGTCAAGTACAGTCGAGTATTTATCCTCAAATACCTAGATTTCATTTGACGCATGAACTAACACTGGGTGTATTATACAAGTATCCAACAGTTTCTCAATGGTGAATACTAAGTATGAATTGAGTTTTATCAATTTGCTGTAGGAATGACAGCATAAGGTTACATTTTGAAAGTTGCAAAATTTTAAAATATAGCATCATTTAAACATTATACTTGATTCTATTTAATTTTATGTGTGTAGTAAATGGGCAATATGACCTTCTTGCTCTTTTAAGAGAAATCAGCTAAAAAAAAAAAAAACTACTGCTTTAAAAAACATTTACAATTCTGACTCATTAATGAATATTTCATACTTTTACATTGACATTTTGTGTAATTTTTATGTTTAAAATTGACTACTTTGATCATTTGAATGGTATTTGTTTTCATCACAGATTATTTTATTGAAAATATGTACGTGTTATAAATGTATTGTCTTTGATATCATCTCTTATTTAACACCCACCATAGATTATCTAGTACAATGTGTAATCTTGTGCATGTGTTCCATAGTGTATTAAATGTCATTTTATTTTATGTATCTCTGTGTCTTCTCCATTGTTGTAATAAAGAAAACTGAGGAAAATCTTTGTTATATGTGTTTTCTTTATTACCGTTACAGTCTTTTTGTCCTTCTGTGTGTTTTCATTTTTAACTTGGTCAAATCCAACTTCTCAACAAATTTTTTGAAGTCAAGAACTGGTGACAAAGGTTTTTAGTGAATGGTTTTAATGTTGAAATAACTAATGTACAATCATTAAACAAGTTATAAAATCATTTAGGAAATCAGTTTTGTTTGTATTAAATAGAGTTCTTATGTTACATTTGTTATTATTATAAGGTACTAATGAAATTTAGTCACTCCTCAGGGTCTGAGTAATCAGAAGATATTTTTCATAAACCACAAAAGCAGAGACCAAATTGCATTTAATCCAATCTTAGTAATTTCTGTCAGTAAACGTTCATTAAAGCACATACAAAAAAAGCAAATATGTATATTATATCCAATGTAAATTTTCTCAATTATTTCCCCTTTTTTCAATGTAATAATTTATGACACTAAAGAAATACCATAGAATATAATCAAAAAATTTAAAAAACATCCTCTGCTCATCTGTAAAGTATAAAGTAAAAATAAAGATGTTTCTTTTATGAATAAGTACAATAGTAACAATAAAGTCTAGAAAATTTTCTTTTTTGCTAATAGAAACTCTCAGAAACCATGGAGAATGGATCAAGTAACACATTCAACTTAATCATCATACTAGCCATGTGTGATACAGGGCATTTCTCTTATATTATACAGGAGGATATCCAGCATCCAAAGAGAAGAGTAATTATCATGTTATATATTTATAAATTCATCTATTGAATACCATAAATTTAACCATGTCTGGTTAAATTGTTATTTCTTGCCACAAAAAGTTAGTTTGGTTTTGTATTGATAAATGCATTTCTATATAGAGATGACTATAAATTGTTTCATTTTTATATACAGAATATGCAAGATAGAATTAAAAAGAACATGTTCTTTTTCATTATTCATGTTAATATATGTCATATTATCATTTTTGACCCATGGACATCGCACTGTGAAAGTTTTAACGTAATACATCTACCACTTTTTTTTCCATATATTTCGCATGCTTTACGTTTGAATATCATTGAAATTTTGCATTTTCTATTTCCCCTGATTGAATAAAAGTTAAAGAAGTTTAACACACATTTTTACATTTTCTATTTCCCTGAGTGATTAAAAATAAAAGTATAACACATTTATATCTAAATATAAACACTTATTTATCTTTTATTTATATATTCATTATTTCTGAAGCTCCTTTAAAACAAAAGTATGATATGCAATGGAAATTAGTTATCTGACAACCACTGTGAACTGTTGTTCACTGTTGTAGTGACTTTGTATTATGCCATCATGCTTTCATGAGTGTTCTTTTACACAATTTGAACAATCTAGAAACATTTGAGAAAATATACAATTTTCTAATCAAATGTTCATCAAAGTCTATCATTTTATGATGTCAACAAAAGGAACAGTTTTAAAGTCCAATTAATTAATTATCCATACTTTAAAGTAACTTTAGGTGTCCATTTTTTCCACTTTGCTTTGATTTCTACAGTTTTCATAATGGGGATCTGGCCTATCACTAATATGGTCATATTCCTGTGACTTAAGTTGTTAGATTTGTTTCTTGATTAGCCAGGCAAAAACATACAGCCGTAAATGCATGCACTTGCCTAGCACACTTGCTTTCAGTTGTTTTTCTTCTATTATTTGTGTCAAAAGCTGAATTTAGTAAGATTCTTGTTCTTTTGCAAATATCCTGAAAATTCCATAAAATAATTTAGTTACATGGTACATAAATAGGTGACTTTTGTTTTATATGAAAATATGTTTTAATGTCTACTCAAATGAATATAGATAGTTCCAATTTAATATTTGTTCTTTCACTTTAAGACAGGAAAATTACTAGCTCCTAAAGACATGATTTTTTATATTTCCTTTCATCTCTAGCCATTTCTTTAATACTACTGTGATATCTATAATGTTCATAAAACTATTCTAATAGAAGGCCATTAAATGTGGATAAATTAATTTCTATAAAATTGTCATTTCTATATTAAAGAAACCATAAGCTGTAAATTAAGATTAGTTTTTCTATTATGTTCACCAAAGGTGAATTGTACATGTATAAAATCTTAAATAGAAAACTATCACGGTTCTGGGATTTTCATTTTCTAGCCTGTACATATTGTTATTATTTAAGAACATTTACTTGATGAAGGAAAAAACACTGTATATAGGAGAATGCAGTATGATGTAATGAGAACGTCTATCCTTTAAAAGTAGGAAGGCCAAAATAACCAACTCATTCACGTTGGTCTCTCTTCACTCACTATGACCTCTAGTGTCAAGGATGTGCCAGTGGATTTTCTGTTCCTACCAATCTGCAGCTGAGGTGTAGTCCCTTTCCCACGCATATATTAAACTGCGGCTGCAGTTTTCTCCTTTGAGGACAATGCTTTAGGAGACTTTTCTAGCCTTGCATCAAAATGGAAAGGAAAGTGCACATGTTGTCATTGTCCTTTCCTCACTCCAAACAAATCCTTCTCCCAGTGTATGTGACCAGACTGCCTGCCACCTCTGTGACACTGACGCCCACTCCACCACACAGTCCGTAGCTTACATTAAAGCTCATTCCTGCTATTCAAAAATGTGTGTTTATTGAAATATGTGTGGTTTCCACCTTATGTTTTATTACCAGAGAAAAGGGTCACTGCCGGAAACCCATGTTTTGCCTTCTTTTCGACTCTACTCCTTCAGAAAAAAACCACTCACTATTCACTGTCTGCATAGATTTGTCATGCTAAAATGCAATCTACATTGAGTCATAGAAAATGCAGCATTCTTGGATAAATTTAATTACAGATGGAGAATTTTAAAACGCTTTTCATTTGTTTCATGAAAAAATTCATATGAAATAATAGTATTTCATTTTCTGATATGCTTCAGTTCATTTATCCAATCAACTTTTGAGCTGTATCTTGGTATTTTCTTATCAAGATATACATAGAAAACAGTTGTATAGTTCTTAAATTTTTAAGTAAATGGAAAATGTATACTTCTATAGCTTATTAAGGATATTGTAAGATGCATTACATTTTAACTTTAAAGGTACCCTGAGACATTTAAAATATGTAGTCTTAATGCATTATGAGAGTTGAAGCAATTTGTAGTTTCTACAAAAAAAATCCAGTATGCTTTATCTTCAAATCATATCTCCTTATGGACCATTGTTTTTTATGTTTTTATTTTGGCCATATAAAATGCCTATTAAATAACACAAAATTAAGTTAGCCAATAGAGGTACTGATATGTAAATTAGTTATGTAACTAGTTTCCATTAATTTGTACAGTTCTAGAGATTTATATTTGTTACATTTTAGGTTATGTGTATGATGTTCTACATATATGTGTGCATGTGTCCCTTTTTGTGTGTGTGTGCGTGTGCATGTGTGTGTGTGTATATGTGTGTGTTCTTTGTGCCTGAAGCGACCAGAAAAGGGCATTAGGTAGCTAAGAACGTAAGTTACAGATGATGATCAGCTTTGTGAGTGTTGTATGTCTAACTGGGGTTCTGTCTAAGAACACAAGCTTTGAATCATATCCCAAGCTTTAGATATAAAATATTTATTTTTTCTTGTATCAGTAATAGCCTTTATTTTCTAATGAAAAAAAAAAAGACAAGGTTATCAAGCAACCCACATATGTATTAGCAAGTTTAAATAATACATAGAAGGGAACTTGTAAAAATCAAATTCAGAATACCAATCTATATAGAAGATTAGGAGAATACAATAGTCTCTTGTGCAGCATTTTTACCAATTTTAAAAGATGCTTTTTACAAAAACCCTGCATGCACAGTTACAAATAAAAAAATGATGCTTCTTACAATTGATCACATATTCAACAAAATTATTAAATCAGTGTAGGAATCAGAATCAATCTTTGGTACTGCAATTCCTTCAGATAAACATAAAATATCCAGCAGCTTGATATATTCACCACCAAATTAATCCTATTAACTATTTTATGATTCATGCTTTCATTTTTTTGTTTAAATGACCATAATTTGTTCGTTTTGTCGTTCATTATTTTAAAATAATTATGCTAAGGATTTAATGGGTTTCCATTAAAATTTCCAAGAAGTTTCTCTCTTTTCTGAAGAAAAACTGAGGAGTGGATCTGGGGTAGAGTGGGGTGGTGGGGTGAGAGAAGAAGTGGGAGTAGAAATATATGTCTGGTTGTTATAGATATAATTTTAACATTTGTGGAAAGGGTAGTACTTTTTGAGATAGGGTATAACTAGGTAGGTCAGACTGAATTTAAAGCAAGATCAATAGTTCTACCTCAGCCTCCAAAATTCAGAGATAACAGACAAATAGCACTGTGGCCTCCTAAGTTAACTGTGTTTTACATAATATTATGGTAAAATAGATAAATATCAAGCCTTAAGGTAAGTTGAATAAGTATTTTAATAACTTAATAAAAAAGACAGACATGATGAAATACTCCAGTCAAAATAAATTCTTTTAGTAGACTATCATTCCGAATATAAGTTCACAACAAACAGTTATTGACAAGCATAGAAATCATTTCAGTGTTTTTCCAGTGTACTAAAGCTATGTTAACAGAAACACATTCACATGCTTATTTAGACAAACATTATTCCGTAAGACCATATGTGCTGTGCTGCCTCTGAGTCTTGCTCTTGTTCCCACTTACTTCAGGCAGGGAGTTGCATATCATTTTGAAACCCACTCTGAATGTTATCTTTTTTGTCATCCCTTTTTAGTGTGTGTGTGTGTGTGTGTGTGTGTGTGTGTGTGTGTGTGTGTGTGTGTTATGTTTGCATGTGTGTATGTGTGTTGGAATGTAATCATGGGTAAGAAAATATGCACGTGTGTGCATGTGTGTGTGGGAAATCCTTAGGATTCTGTATCTTCTTCAATTGATCTCCAATTTAAATTTTGAATCAGGATCTCTAGCCGATCCCAGAACTAAATGATTTAACTACTTTAGCTAGCCAGACTCCAAGATACAGCCTGTCAGTGTCTTCTGAATCCTGTGACTTAAACTGCTATTAGACATGCACAGCTTTCGTGTGGATTCTGTGTATCTTCACTCATTTAAGTCAGTGCTCCATCTACTGAGGCATCTCCCCAATTTCCCCAGCCATCTGTCATGTTCACTGTGCTATTGGATATAAACATACATGGCTCTCCCACGTATTATTTTAGGCACGGTAAATCAACCAAACACAGTATTTAGTCAGAAGACAGTAGAAGAGTAATTCTTTTTTCTTTTTTTGCCTTACTCTTAGTCTATCCTCAAAACTCTCTCCCAGAATTGTTTGATACCATAATGATGAATTAAGAATACTTTATGCCTAAAAGAACTGGCTTTTACAATATAAAATAACTATGTTGTTTAAATTCTACTTTTCATATATATATGTGTATATATATATGATAATAAAGTGCTAGTGATATAGAGAAAAGTAAAGAGCACTTTAGTAAATTTTGTTTAAATAAAATGCCTTTTACAGATACCACCAAGTTCTCATTCCAAATAGCTTCTATTAGCTACATTTTCTCTCAAATTCAGAAATTACTTTAGAGAAAATTCATCATAGCTGCCTGTAAAAAAGTCTTTAACATTTAAAGGTCTCTTTTAGTACAAAGTGATTTGAAAGGCATGTTTCGATGTTCATACACTTACTTGTCTGTGTAACAGATTCTTGTGATGACAATTAAATAGTAAAATGTGGTAAAAAGTTGGTGTAGTGGATGAAATATAAGTAAATAACAATCCCTATGTTTATTCACACTTAAAGAATATTAACCATTTACTCATGAATTTCACATATGATTTCTTAAAGAAAAACTTAATACTTAAAATAATATGTGGCTGTTTGAACTTTATTGAACAACAGCTAGGTGACTTTATAAAAGGAAAGTATATATTTGTTTATCAACTAAATATACATATTTTAATTATGTATAATTATATAGAAACACCATCAGAAATAGTACATGAAAATTTTAAAACTGAGAAAATATAAAACATGATTCAAAGGATGGCCATAAAGCTTGAGTAAGCTGGTATAATACCATATATTATGCACTTACTTGTGGTAAAAATTAATGAATTAATTTATTCATTTAATTTGATTTTTCAAATACACTTTCTCTGTGGAGCTCTGGCTGTCCTGGAACTCATTCTGTTGACCAGGATGGCTTCAAACTCATTAATCCACCTGCCTCTGTCTCCTGAGTGCTGAGATTAATGATGTGTGAACCATGCAAAGCTATTTATTTGAGTATTTATTTATATGTTAATTTTAATTTTAAGACTAGGTTTAAATTTAATTCCAGGGTCCTCCTTCAGAATATGGCCCAATAAGAAAAGCTCTTTGTCAACTTTTTTTCTAGTAACCATAAAATTTTCACAGATAGAACAGGTATTATTATGATTACCTATGGTACCGCATGTTGTACACATATAATTTCATCCAATTAGCATTAAGAACAGCATTAGTAGATGAATTTTAATTGAAGTATACTTATACTTTCTAATGAATATTTTGTAATGAAGCTCGAATATTTTTTTCAAAAGAATATCATGAACAGAATAGTTGTACATGAAACAATATAGAAAATATTAAAATATTAAACAAGGGCATGGAAAAATTGTCAGTGTTTAAGAGCTCTAGCTGTTATTCCCAAGCACCTTAGTTCAATTCTCTGTACCCACACAATGTATCATAACCATCTATAAAGCTACAATTCCAGGAAATTTGATACCATCTTCTGATTCACTGCATAGGAGACATGCGTGTGGGATACAGAAATATATGCTGGTACAGAGCCTATGCATATAAAATAAAATAAGACATGAGAAACTTAAAAATAGCTAAGTACAATTTAAAACAAGTACAGTCTTTTGGTGGGACTGAAGTTGTTTTATCTTTTTTGGTAGCACTAGATAATTTCAATTTCTTTATTATTCATTATTTGAATTTATCTAAGATATCAAACAAAATAATAAAAAATATAAATGTATCAGTTTTTTGGCATATACATTTTTAATATTACATTTAAGTAGAAAAATTACATAAGCAAGAAGAACCAAGGAACAATCAGGGATTGTATTAATGTTACAGTCATGGTGTTTGGAATGTTGCATTTGGCAACCTTGTAGAAAAGATCTTTCTTATCTTGGTGAGTCTAAAATTTCAAATGAGAATCATTATCTATCATATCTAATCTCTATCAATTCAAAAAACTCTGTCTAGGGCTAAAAACATCTTAACCTCTAAGAGCAAAGGTTAATTGTAAGACTAAGCTGTCTTGTCATCAACCCCATCAGAGACTTAAGAAGGAATGAAACTTAATTACTTGATTGAGTGAACTGGAAGTGCAGGTTAGCAGCTTCCAAAATCAGAATAAAAAAATAGAAAGAAAAAAATGACAGAGACAGTTTGTTTCCTGAACAGTCACCCAAAACTCTCTATAATGTAGGAGCGTCATCTTCAGCCTTCTGGCCCAATATATCTGACAGACATATTTGTGAGACTGGAACTGTTGAGGGCTTGCTCACCCTATCTTGGCAGAGTTCGGCCATCAACTCTGCCTGTATTGAGGTTGGACTCAGGCATGTCTCTCTGCTTTTATCTTTCTTTCATAGATATGGAGATAGGAACTGATAAAAAAAAGAGAGGATATAGAAATATATAGGGATGATAAGATAAAAAGTAGATTATTAAATTTACTCTTCCACCTAAGGCTTTGTTACTAATGAAAAAAAAGGTTTTTTAAAATTTGTTGGTGTAGAATTTTTTATATTGATACAAAATAAGATTAACTTTGATACGTTGATATAGCATTCAAATTTAAGACTATTTGCTACACACAATATAAATGTATATATGTATATATATATATTCTAATATGAAAAATTATAACCATACAACTCAATTATAATACAAAGCTTACTTCCTGGAAATACCTGGAAAGTGCTGTTACAGGCTGATTAGGATAATTAACTAATATAAGGCAATTTTGTTTGATCAAATCATGGTCATTTCAACTACTAGCCTACTTTCAATCACAAGAATACTCATCCTAGGTATAACAGATAGATATGATCCTTCAGATAGATAAGGTAAAATAGTTAGATAACATCTTCAAAGCCTCAGAGACCTACAGAATATGACATTTAAGAATATTTTAATATCTTAAAGATTCATTGACAATGAGACAGGTTAACTCCTGGCAATACCCAGTATACCTCAAGAAGATGATGAGCATCAAAGATCCTCTTTATGTAGATGGCTTCAAATGTGGTAAACCAGCCAGTGGGGGGAAAAAAAATCCTCATTTCTGACACAGACAGAATTCTGCTTAAAAAGTATCAGTTTTAATAAAACTAAGCATGAAATTATGAAATAAAGATCTGTAGTATACTGAAGTCACTTTTTTAAAACCTAATGTGTTCAGGAAGTAATCTAAAGTGGTCTAGAGGAAGATACATACCTATCTAGGCACCCTGTTCTTGACATTCCTGTTTAATTTACATTTAAAATGAGTAACATAAAAATCTTTCAATATGCCCTTATGGTGACATTGCAGAGATTTCCAGTTTTCTATCCACTGCACTTATGAAGCATCAATTGGACAGCAAAACTGCAGATGTTTAGATGTCTGTTTCAGATGTATATGAACCAATAAAGGATAGATCTGTCCACTCAGGGCAGGGCATAGCTAGCTGAGTGCTGAAGGATCCCTGTGTGGTGAAAAAGTAGCATTTAGAGAAATGTAAAGACTCAAATTGCTCTAAGATGTGTAGTATTGGTGACTTATATAAAGTCTGTGATTTTTAAAATTCATTGAAATCAAAAATTCCCCTACTTTTTCTTTCTGCAAAAACACTGTATTTGGGACATGAATATTAGTCAATATGTAGATAAATTATTCTGGAATGGGGTATAAAACACCTCTAGATATGCTCATATGTTTGTTTTCAGTCACTACATTTACTTCACAAAGTTCATTAATAATAAATAAAATCTTGTTTAAATTAAGACATTGACAATTATCTTCCTATTACACTATCTGGACATCTAGCTAGCATCACTCCTGTATCCTCCAAGAAGCCTACCCTGTTCAACCCAGTTTCTGATAGTCCTAAAACTTTCTTACTGAAAGTGCAGTACAGACTTCCTGAGCCTATCTTTTCTGTTGTTTGCTGGCTTTGTTGTTTTCATTCCCTCTTACTGGAAGCAGAGAGCTCTCCAAATAGTACAGACTCTGGACCTTTCCTTCTTCTTAGTAAAGTTTTGTATTCTGTTTTCTTTTAAATCTACAGATAGAAACCCAGGTGTTCCTCATCCAGTGTCATGTCTATTATACAACCTCCCCCTGCTAATTCCCTGGAGATTGTAGCGTGTAGCGGGCAATCTTCATTTTCTACAATTTTAAATCATTTTCTTTATTGCTGCCCTGAGGTTAGGATTCTTCATATCTACCACTCTGCCTGGCTTACAAGCATGGGGTGGGGTCCAGGGCGATGAAATAGTCTTCAGGAGGAGCCTGATGTGGGATTTTTGTCAGACTCTATTTCTTTACTACATCATATCACTGAGATCTTGAAACGAGATATTCTCAACCTGTTTATATTTGACATAAATGAACCTTTCAATTATACAAACAATTCTCGTTTGTTTTTTTTTTTCTGAGACAGGGTTTCTCTGTGTAGCCTTGGCTGTCCTGGACTCAGGTTGAAGAGCATACTGGCCTCGAACACACAGTGATCTGCCTGCCTCTGCCTCCCAAGTACTAGGATTAAAGATGTGCACCACCATGCCGGCGCAAACAATTCTTTAAAAGGATAAATTTATATATCTTTATGATATATAGTTTCTAAACTGTTTCCAATCGTTAAAATCATTTGTGTATCCTTTATTACATTTTTATCTATGTTTCAATTTTCTTTTGTTACATGGTGTACTCTCAAACATTTGATGGTTTTGGTTATATTTTTAACAGAATGTTATAAAGTCTTCAATTAATTTAAATTCTTCCTTCAGAATTGCTACTAAATTTATTTGTGTTAGACATGATAAAGAAAGCTAAGATATCCTCTATTCCTTAATGAACAATGTTCATTGAAATACAGGACATATGCACATCATGTTAATATTTGCGCTAATATATAGTAATACAGAGATTTTTGTTTGATATTTAATAGTGTGTTGTTCTAGCTTGATTAGTAAAAAGCATATCCCCAGGAGCTTAAGGACCTATCTCTAATGTGAGAACTAAGAGTATTGGGTATAAAATAGCACAATAAATACCAACAAGGTTTTGTATATCTTCTCTATTTTCTGTACTTTTAACCTACTTACAGAACGGAACAAATTCTTTGAAGAAAATATTAATGAGTGTCTAAATTAAAACTTAGAATTTGTTCTTCATGTCATTTACAAAGCTTGCCATGTTCTAAAAGAATTTTTAATGAGCTTACAACAAAATGGATGTACACCGAGAAAATGTAGTTTAACAAAGTACTAAAATAATGAGTCAAAAAGTAAAGCTACTTTGAATCTATTAGAGCAATGTTCTATTTTTAACTTGTATGCATACTGTCAAGTATAATAAACTTCATGTCAAGATTATATACTGTTTCAGTGTATGGATGTCATGTATAATATAAATATATGACATGTATAAAACAAAATGAACTGAATTCCTTTTTTCTTTGTTCTGACCTTCAGTTTGATTGAAGTACAAACAATTATGGAATGACTTAGGGAGGATATTAGTTTGGTTTTTGAATTTCTAACTTTCTTAGAGCTGGCTTGATATAGTTGAGAAATAGAACACAGAAACCGTCCATTGATTCTCATGCTTAATTTGCATAATAAACCGTAGGACAAGAAAGCAATTAAAGTCTTATGCTTAAACTTTTGGATCCTAATCATTTCTAACAAAATTTTATTTTTGTAAAATTAATGTTAAAATCAGTAAAAAAAAATAACAAAGCTTATGACAGAACCATGCTATGTAATTCACATTCTACTAGTGGGCCTAACTAGCTATTAAATTGTTGTTTTTCAACTAGTGTTATAGAATAATGTATAATGAATATTTTCTTTAAGAATATTATATATACTACCATGTATGGTCTAGTTAATTCCTAATTTTCTGTGGTAAAATCCAATATAATGTTGGCTTTTGGAATTCTTCGGATAAAATCATGAGTTAAAGGGTCTTTATTCCAAAATTTCTAATTTTTTTTTTGTAGTTAGGATTAGTGATTTTGTTTGGAGCTCAGTTTTTTCTTGGGGTAATGCATATCTAAAGAATATGTTTCCATGTGATGAATGTTTTATGCAATTATAAGTTATCACTATAAATTTTATTTAAAACGAAAATACTTGACTTTACTTGATTATTTGTGTTCCATTCCAGTTTGGTAAACAATTTAAACATCATTAACTTATAAAGGAAATTGCCTTGAATTCATGTTATTATTTTACACATCCCCATATAGTCATAGAAATGAGTATGTATGTTTGTGTCTACACTGAAAATACAAAATATAAATAAATAAAACTGTTGTGTCAAAGAAATTGGTAGCAGAGAAACAAATGAAGATTTAGTCCTTACAGTTATTATTGCTCCGTCTTATATAAAAATATAAGCATTTAAATGCATTATTTAGCCATTATTTAAATTATAAAATATCAAAACTAAATATTTATAGTATAAACTTATTCCATATTAATCTTATTACCCTGATAGCAAAATCTATTTTACATTTATGTAAAAATAATTTCAATATCACATAAGTAGTGTGCTATTTAAAGTGCTATATTTGTTTCTATAGGTAATGAAGCTATTTGACATCAGTTATCCTTATTTTTAAATGTCTTAAAAATATCAATTGTCCTAAAGATAGAAATGGAGTTCAATATACTTACATAAATCCACAAACATCCACAACATTTATTATTGAAAAAGTTAATCAAGAATCTTCAGTCAGTTTGTAAAATTTGCTTTCAAAAGAATAATCATTATTTAATAAGATATTTCATTTTGCCTTTAGTTTGTCATGAGAAGAGATAATTTGTATATTGCTTTCAGGTTTAACCACTAATGATGCATTTTTATTATTAATTTAAAGCATAACATGACTACAATGACAATAAACGCTAATTGTTGCTGAATCTTCACTAGAGAATTGTAAGGTATATTCTCATATTCATGAAACTCTCCCAAATGACTTACTGCTGGTTTCTGGTAGTTGTTAGCATAGTGTCTTCATTTAAGTAAGCATGCATCATAGGCTTGGAAAAATGAGATAGAAGCTAATAAATATGTAATACAATAGTGTTTGGAACAAGGATTTTTTTTTTTTTTTTTTTTTTTTTGTCTACTGATGCCGCACATAGCAATACAAAGCAGTAATTGAGAATTAGCACAGGCATATGTGAGTTTTTGTCATTCAGCAGACACAATAACACTGATCTGTAGAATTTATTGCCGCATTTTGTTTAGCTGTGGGCAGAGTTTAAATGAGGTATGAAGTCTTATATATTTGTACTTTTTATACTCATCATTTTGGTAATTTGGTGTTTGGATCATTTATCGCGATCCAAAGAGATTACAAGGATTTTAAATATAAAGTTTCAGTTTCATGAATAATCTATGATACACTACAGAAAATCTATAGTTTTCCTTTTTTCATAATAAGAAAGATCATTCAACTTTTATCTTTGTAATAAATATGTTTTATCTTCAAAGAGTTGTACAATTTCATGTCTTATAAAATTCCTCAACTATATTAATATGCATAATTAGAAGTGTGTGTGATGTAGGTATAACCCCCTTATCCTCCAGATAATAAAATTGAATAACTTTCTACGGTTTTCATTTTCTTTCTGAAACACTGCTATTGTTGGATAGTCTTGGCATATTCAACTACAAATATAGGGTCCTTCACCTGTTTGCATTATGAGATGCCTCTCACTATTTCTACCCTTCTGTTCCCATATTCTCTCCTCCAATCACCTCTTCACAGAGTACACATGGCATGTGGCACTACCCGCAAACCTGTGAGGAGAAAAAAAAGCTGGTCCATCCCAGAACTTTACTTTATTAAGATAGCAACTAATAAAGAATCTTAAAAAATCACACCTGTATAATGCCTTTATTTTGTTAAAATATAACTTGCAAAAACACAAGCAACCAACTTTTCTGAAGTGATGATTTCAAAAATTTTCGTAGAAGGTATTTAAAATTCTGCCTCTATGAAAGCAACGTGCTTGGAGCCATCTGATCAATGTTTTAAGCTGAGGGCCAAGTAGTATTGCACTGAACACTTGCATTACCACCCTAGTGAAAATAATTTAGTTTCTTTTTAACAGTGTGATTAACAATGACTGAGTTTCTGGTAAAGTATTGCTAATGATATGATACTATTTATTTTCTTCCCTACAGCAAATTGAGAAATGTATTGAAAATAAGTTACTTATCCTCTTTCTAAAAATAATTAAAATCTTTTTAACATGTTACTTCTTAAAATACTGTTTGGTAACTAGACAATAGATCCCAATATTCAAGGAACGAAAGGTTGCCACTCATTACTGCATGTTTTCCTAATTAATATTTGAGTGTGTGGTTTATGAAAAATTATTTTGAAATAGTTTTTAATATTATGCAATGTGGAGATTTTATGGAGTCCTCTTTTGCTGTTGTTCTTTTGTTTAAGACACACTTTTTAATGGCCTTGGGCTAGGAGCCATCATTGGCCTCGGAGTCGCTGCACTTTTGCTAATCCTTGTGGTAACAGATGTCAGCTGCTTCTTCATTCGACAATGTGGGTTACTAATGTGCATCACCAGGAGAATGTGTGGGAAGAAAAGTGGCTCCAGTGGAAAAAGCAAAGAGCTAGAAGAAGGGAAAGCAGCATACCTGTAAGTATTAGACACCAGCACCACTTACATTTAGTGCAACCCAAGTTCAACTTGCATGCGTTGCTTGGGGCTTTCTTCTAAGCCACATCTGATGTTTAAGTAAAACACCTTGTGTTTGACATTAATTCTGTGCAATATACCTACATGTTTGCATATACATATGAGTATATATATATATATATATATGTGTGTGTGTGTGTGTGTGTGTGTGTGTGTGTGTGTGTGTGTGTATGAGAGAGAGAGAGGAAGAGAGAGAGAGAGAGAGAGAGAGAGAGAGAGAGAGAGAGAGAGAGAGAGAGACAGAGAAAGAGAGAGACACAGAGAGACACAGAGAGAGAGAGACACAGAGAGAGAATATTGATCTGATGTTTTACCATCAAATATGAGTATCTCTTTGACAAATTATTTTCAAGGAACAAGTCTATTATATCATGTACCCAAAGTTAATTTATGCTCCTATAGAGTCAGTGCTACACTAATGTCCCATACCAAGTCTACTGCTACCAAGTTTATTTCAAACCAGGGATATATATTTTTTCCTGATTTAAAAGCTTATGTGGGGGGATTGCTTCTGCATGTATGTTTTGTATCTGGCTCTATCACTCATAATGCTTCACAGCTGTTTGCTTGAATAATGGTTTCTTTGGGTTGTGGTCATTCCTAGATATTTTAAATAAATTTCATTAAGTTAGTTCTCTGCTAGTTTCATACTTGTATATCTCCTCTCATCACACCTCTTCCTGGGCATGATGAAGGCAATTGTTTACTCTTTTTATTGTGGAATAGCATCTATTCTTTTTCTTATGCACATGTGTAGCCATGCAAGGGTCATATACATAATATAATAACATAATTTGTTTACCTAGAAGTATTATTCTTAGTCTCTTTAACTTTATTATTTAAAATTTAGTCTTTGTTGATTGTCATCTTAAAAAGTCAAATATTATTTAAATTTTACTGCCTGTTAAAATGTATATTAGCATGATATACGTATTCTGCTAGTTAAGTTTCAGTCAACTTCATACAAGTTGGAGTCACCGGAAAACAAACAAGGAATCTTCATTGGGAAAATGCACAAAAAGACTGTATTGTAGGCATTTGTATACAACTTTTTTCTAGATGGGAATGGTTCTGGAAGGGACCATCACTATGGATTGTGAAAAGCCAGGAATAACTTGGATTATAATAATAATAATAAAAAAACATGATCAATGAGCAAGTAGTTCCTGACCCCAGGTTCCTGCCCTGCTTGAATTACTATTTTCTGTTCGATCATTATTGGAGTGTGATCAAGATATTTAAGTCAAATAAAATATTTCCTAACTAATATGCTTTTGATAAGTGTTTTGTCACAGAAATAGAAGAAACCCTAAAACACATAGGTACATACAAACACATACACACAAATATATATTATATAATGTAATATTATTTATTTATTTATAATAAATGTTAAAGAGTTCACAAATACATAACTACAGTGCATATCATACAGCTTAGTGAATGTTCACATAACAAGCACTCTGCTCAAGTTTCACATCAATTTAATAGTTTCATTATTTTTGTTTCCTTTATTTTACTTATTTAACCTTGAAATGTATGTTCTACTTTAATTTCTAATAATACATACTGATTTTTCCTATTTTGTGTTTTATACAAATATATGTATCTACTTTGAACACTTTTTAGTTTATTCATTCCATCTAATATTTATGTAATTTGTCTATATTTTGTAATGTGTATATATATATATACTCTTAAATCTCCATTCAATAACAAATGGAAATTACTGGTAGTTGCTTTTATCTTTAAGGTTTTAGCTTATACTTTGTTAGTATTTGATTTACTTTGTGAAACCACAATTCAAGGTTTCTGTATTTACATGTACAAATGAAGAGATATGACCTTGAAAAAATGTTCCTGTTATTGTATCAGTTCAAAAATACCGCAGGCAAGAGCATTTTTGATGTTTATATTCTAAGATATGTGTATTATATATTATTTTCTACCTATTCTGATAATTATCTGGAATGTTTTCAATGACAAATGTTGCCATTCAGAAACACACACATTTAAATTTAATGTACTACAATGTTATAATTTCCCTATTTTATTCTTTAATGTAAATCTTGATTTACAAAAAGTCATTAAGTTAGCTCTCATTTTTCTTTTTCTTTTTTTTAAATTTATTGCTTTTGTCATTCACTTTATATTCCATTCATAG